>NC_084464.1:76329152-76632094 GCF_027409185.1 Cynocephalus volans
GGCAGTGAGGAAAGCACTAAACGTATTTTGGACCAAGATTGTTTTAAATCGGCTTTACTAAAGTATAATCTATATATAATAAAATTACCTATTTTGAGTATATAGTTCAGAGAGTTTTAACAAATGTTTACAGTTATGTAAGCAACACTGAGTATAAAACAGTTCCATCCCCTGAAGAGTTATCTGTGCCTCTTGGCAGTCAATCCCATTCCCACTTCCTCCTGGCAGCCATCGATTTGTCCTCTATCACTATAATTTTGCTTTTTTTAGAAATTTATATAAATGAAATCATACAGTATGTAGTATTTTATGTCTGACTTCTTCTACTTATCATGATGTGGAGAAGGAGTTCTGTTTTAGAAAGATTGATTCAGCCTTCTGAGGAGGGTGGGCTGGAGCTACGAGAGTCAGAGAACAGAGAGATGAGTTAGAAAACTATTGCGTCAGTCTAGAATGGGGCATTGAGAGCACAAACCAGGCTGGTGGTGGTGAGAATAAAAAGTTCCAGAAAACTGTACGCTATAGTAAGGGCAAAAATTAAGTTAAACAAACATGTAGAAGAAGAGAGATGGAAGAATAGGAGGTTGTGGTCAGAAAGAAGAGAGCTCAAATGTGTAGGATTTGGAGAAGGAACATATTCAAGAGATAATAAAGGCCAAGTGAATGGCAGAAGTGGAGACGTAGATCACTAGGAAAGAGGACTGGGGACCTCTGTGGCCTCAATGTGTGATGATTCATTAATGTGCATGTTGATATTATTAAGTATGATGGGGAGAGAAAAATGAAAATATGAACCAGATATTGGTCCCATCCAAGAAGATAGAAGAGTCTTTGAATTTATCACAAGACTGGAGGGAAGCATTGGACAAGTGAACTGTGTGGAATTCAAAAAAGGAAAGGCCATAGAGGTTAAGGACACAGCAAAAAGGGGCCATCTGCAAGCCAGAAGAAGAGCCCTCACCAGAACCTGACCATGCTGGCATCCTAATTTCAGACTTCTAGCCCCCAGAACTGTGAGAAATAAATTGTCGTTGTTTAAGCCACCCAGCCCTGGGTATTTTGCTATGGCGGCCCTAGCTCACTAAGACCCCTGATAAGCCCCAGAGATATGGGAGAAAGAAGAACTTCCATTAGAGAGGCTTTCAGAGGGAGTCAGAGAGAGGGAAGAGCCAGCTTGCAGTTAAAGCATGGAATTCTGTAGAAAACAGAACAATGATGAGCGAGGGGGAGAGGTTATTCACAATGAAGCAAGAAAAAAGAATGAATAAATATTTTAAAATTTTCAAGGTAAATTATGTATCCTCTTTCTTTTGCCTGGGAAGAGACTACGTGATTTTGGCAATGATCTTTCAGTTTTCTAAAGAGACACAGTTTAAGAATTAAGGTTCTTTTTTCTTTCTTTCTTTCTTTCTTTCCTTCCTTCCTTCTTTCTTTCTTTCTTTCTTTATTCTTTTTTTTTTTTTTTTACATTCTAAGATATTGTGGAGCAGTTGGGGGGAAGGAGAGGGGAAAGGGAAGGGGATAGGGTGGGAGGAGGAAGAAAGGGGGGCATGGCCAAGGCCCGTGGCACCCCCCTCATTCCGGCAGGGGAGCCCAGGGGGCTTCCGGTGACAGCTTGGTCTTGGGTGGGTTGGACATGGACTTCAGAGGGACATGGCTGAGGCTCTCGGCTGCTCCCCCGCCCCTGACCCTGGTTCATTAACCTGAAGGTTCTTTCTAATAGTTGGTTCCTCTCCTGTTCTTTCCATATACAGAGCAGTCCCGTGTGTGGGCTGACAGCAAGACGGCAGCCAGAATGTCTGAATGCAAACTCAGTTTCACCACTGAGTAGCCGTGTGGCATCGAGCAACTTTCTTTACTCTTTATGTCTCATTTTCCCCATCCATAAAATGGGGACAATGATTGTTCTTGCCGCATAGGATTATTATGAAGACTAAACGAGTTAATATATATAAAGTGCTCAGGATTCAGCCTGAATCATGATGGGGATTCCTATTATGAACACATTATATTAAGAACAATAATTGCTTTATGTCCATAAATGGCAATACTAACTAACCAGTTGCTGAAGCCAAAACCCTATGATGAGGGGTAATAATACCCATAGCTGAAGTTAATCAGCATTCTTATGTACCTGGTACTATACTAGACCTTTATATGCATTACTCTGTGTAATTCTCAACACAGTAAGGCAGGTATGATTGTTTCCCCATTTTACTGGTAAGAAAACTGAGGCATTGAGTCGCAGTGACTGCTTCAAAGTAATCTTGTTTCAAAGCCTTTCAAGTTTTGTGCATTTGCACTTCGTGTTTTCTGCACCCCTTTCCTTCTGTTTGGATCCAGCAGCTCATACAAAGCTGCTTCCCAGATTGGGGGCTGAAAGCACTCCCAGAATTCTATTACTAATGTTGGTAGGAAAGTTGATTGAATATGAAATTGTATCCTAAAGTAATTTCTCAAACTCACGAAGAAGAACCACATTTACTGTTCACTTAAGGATCACATAGTTACCTGGTCAGTAATTTCTGGCTGATTATGCAACCCTGTGTTCAAAATTGATCATAATGCTTTTCTTGTCTCTATTCACTTCTTTGTTTATATCTTCTGTCTTTCCTTAGAATTTCCAGATGATGTTAATCCAGTTACCAAAGAAAAAGGTGGACCCAGGGGCCCAGAACCTACCCGATATGGAGACTGGGAACGAAAAGGACGCTGTATTGATTTTTAAGTCACATCTTCTTTAATTTCAGTATTGTTTTCTGAGTATTTATATCTGAATTAACTTAGTTTTGATTATTTTCTTTCTTTGTATCCTTTAAGTCATCTAATTTCTATAACATGTTTAAAAATATGTATGATGGCTTTGGAAGAAAATATGCTGCTATAAATTAGGAAAGGAAAAATAGATTAGCACATATTAACTTTAACTCAAATGTATTGAGGTATGTAAATGGTGATTAGAGCTGCAAACCTTTACTTCATCATTTTTCAGCTTAAATTAATCAGCTGCTTGTAAAATGCACATGTAAATAAAATTATTTTTTTTAAAATGATCGTGTTAACATGTTCTAGGTAATAGTGGCTTTTTAAATGTGAGTTAAATAATGCATTACAGTTTGAGGCCTCAGTAATGACAGAAAATCTTTAACTTGGAGTCAGAATACTTGGGTTCACTACTTAATTACCTATGTGACCTTGGGTAAGTTATTTTAAGGTCTCTGTGCTTCAGTGGTTCTACCTCCAGGGAAGTTGAGAAGATTAAATGAATAAATACATGTGTGTTACTCAGGTTTCTTCAGGGAAACAGAACCAATAGGAGAGAGAGAGAGAGATTGATTTATTATGAGGAATTGGTTCACACAATTCTGGAGGCTAAGAAGTCTGCAAGCTGGAGACCCAGGGAAGCTGATAATTTAGCTGAGTCTAGGCCTGAGAACCAGGGGAGCCAATGATGTAAATCCAATTCGAGGGCAAGAGAAGATAAGATATGTCCCAGCTCAAGCTACTGCAGGAAAAAAAAGGTGAATCCCTCCTTCCTCCACCTTTTGTCCTGTTCAGGCCCTCAATGGATTGAATGATACCCAACCACATTGGGGCAATCCACTGAGTCCATCAATTCAAATCTTAATCTCATCCAGAAACACCCTCCTTGGCACATCCAGAAACAATCTTTAGTCTGGGTACCCCAAGGCTTACTCAAACTGACACATAAAATTAAACATCATAACATGTAAGCCACTTACTTGTAGCAGTTCATAGCACATACCTCTTGGTTAGCTGTCCTTAAGTCATGAATATATTTTTCCAGATCTCTAGGCTTCCTGGGGGAAAGATGAAATAAACTAAAATCTGAAATACTTGAGTTGAAATTAAAAATATGAAAACATGAAAAATAGTGATTATTTGCATGAATGAACTGAACTGAAATACATATTAGTTTGTGAAACATAAAATTCAAGTATAGATGGCAGATATGAGAGAAGCAGGTAATGGAATGGGACAGCTTAGTCAGTTTTGATGACTAAAGCTCCTGCCCTGTGGTCTTTTCATAACTGGGTCAGGAAAAGTCAAGTTCAGTTTACAGATCTAGAATGAAGGAAGGACAGGAACTGTTGGGCTCCCCTAAGACATCCTTTGCTGGATGTCCTCTGGCCTTACTCAGTTGCAGAGGCTGGGCCTTCAGCCCCCAGGCTACACTTGAATTACTTAGAAAGAAAAGGTTTGCAGAGCCTGTAGAAGACAATGCAGTGGGCTGATAATTGTGTGATATGCATTATAAGTGCAATATTATTTGAGAAGATTGTAGGACTTAAGAGAGTAAACTTTTATAAAGTATTTAGTGTATAATTAGGGCTAGTCATTCAGTCTTTATATCATTGTTTCTCTTAGTCAATATCTGTTCTAGTTGCAGTTACTGTGTATGCTGCTAAGTAGTAACCACACTTTAAAAAAATTATAATTTAGTCAACCTCCAATTAGCCCAAATTAATGAAGGCTATTACTAAGTTAACATTCCAAAAACATTATGTTAAATTATTTTTACTGTATAGTTTTGCTTGTGTTCTATGCTAATTATCATGATATATGATAGTGTATATCTTTCAAAAGCTAATATAAAATACATAACAACCAAAGTATTGTATTAAGAAAATAAAATCCTTAATCTCTGTTAATAGTAATATGTTTTATGACACTTTTCAAAAATATAGGTAAAATTTGGTGGCATGAAAATATGTAAGGTCTTTATATCCATCAAACATTAACAAAAAAACTTGAAGACTATCAGTTTGGTACTTACATAAGATGGTGTGGTGAGTATGCATATGCATCACTGAGATCTCCTGGGGAAAGCAGAATTGATTGGGAACCCCAGCTGCCACCCCATGGGATCCACCGTGTCTCTGCTGTTCCCAGCCAATGAATCAGTATGGCCGGGCTACTAATGCTGGCTCAAGGACCTACCATTAGCCTGCCCAGAATTTTCTTAGGATTATGCTGCTGTCTAAGATTCTTCTTACCCAATCCTTTCCTTCGTTCTCACTTCACAGGTATCACACGGTGCCTCCTCCTCCCCTTTCTAATTTGTCGACATCCCCAATCAGTCTCTTTCAGACTTAATTTGTCTTACCATTTGTTTCTTAGAGAGCCCAATTAACATGGATAATTTAAAAAGAACAACTTATAGACAGGTTTTCAGAAATTGTCACACAAAGCTTGCAACTTTTTTTAGTATAATCATAGTTTAAAGAATTTAATTTTACATTGTTTGGGTTATTTCTGGGAAATTATGGGTTGTCTTCTACATATTAGGTGTTTTGGTTGAATTGAATTATGCCCATTACTTTAATGTCAGTTGCTGGGGTCTACCATGAGTCAAAATATATTACCTATATTAAACTTGTAAGAGCAAGTCTAAAGTCTTATTCTGCTAGTAAATAACAAATGTTCATTGGATAAATAGAATAGTTGGTGCATGCAATATAAATGTGTAAAATACATAAAATGTAATATAGCAGTATAAAAAGATTTAAATAATCTTCAAAACATATTAAATATCTGTTTATTCCTGTTCATTTGAAGAGCACTTCCATGGAGATTAGGCATTTGAGCCTGTAATTTACTTTTTTGCCTTTTACATAGTCTTGGTTGATGAATATGAAGATTATGTAATAATTAATTACTTATGAAAGTTAACTAAAATTCTGTAACATCCTATATTCTTTTAAAACAAAGTTTAGATATATTTAGGCCCTGTATTTCTAACTTAATTTTAGCAAGTGGAATCTCGTCTGAAGCCTTGAAATCACAATTACTCCTAATTAGCTGTTGCTAGTAAAAAAGGAATCATGGACAGATTGAGAAGGGAGTTTGTTGTTGATGCAGGTGTGAGAAGGAGATAAAAATCAAACAAAAGAACTTTTATAAGCAACTTATAATAGTGGAAGGTGAAAACATGCACAAGGAAAAAACCAGGAAAGTGTTTTTGCAGAGCTTGTCTTTAAGTAGCCCATTTGGAAAAATTCAAATTTATAAACTGAGATGTTGTAGACTGTGGACTGTGAGCATTATCTAAAAACATTGTATATTCCTTAGCACAGGAGATCACTGTATTTAAATTGGCTCTCCAACTTTAACAATATACAAAATTTGAATTTTTTGTTTGCCAGAGCGCTTCATATTTTGTCTCACCCCCAAATCAGTGACTTAGCTAGATTCCTTATTTTTAAAAACGATTACACAGATTTTGTTTTAATAGTTATCTTCTCATTTTCATTGTGCTGCTGAGAAATATCAGGACTTCTGAGTGGGTTGTCCTATATCAAATCTCAACCCTTAATTATGTGAGTCACAGCCCTCTATCATTGTCTATACCTACACCAGGCAAAACAATCCAAATCTTTTTATATCACAGTTTTATATAGGTTAATGCTGACTAGAATGCTCACTGCCTTTCTCTACCAACACATATTGCTTCTCTAGTCCTACAATCCTTTGTGGAATAAGGCTAGTTATCAGTTAGATAACTGAAATACCTTTCTCTACTTCAAAAAAGAAAAAAAAATTATCCCTCATGCCGTACATTTAATGCTTTTCCAGCTAATTAATCCCAACTGTGATGTTTAATTTTGTGTGTAAACTTGACTAAGTTAAGGGATGCCCAAATAGCTGGTAGAACATGATTTCTGGGTGTGTCTCTGAGGGTGTTTCAGGAATAGATTAGCCTTTGAATCAGTAGACTGAGTAAAGAAGATCCAACCTGACCAGTGTAGGTGGGCATCATCCAATCTGTTGAGGGTCTGGATAGAACAAAAGGTGGAGGAAGGGTGAATTCACTTTTTCTGCTGGAGCTGGGCCACCTGTTTTCTCCTGCCCTCAGACATCAGTTCCAGGTTCTCAGGCCTTTGGACTCTTGGTCTTGTACCAGCAGTACCCCCAGCTTCTCAGGCCTTCAGACTCAGAAAGAACTGTAGCACCATCTTCTCTGACTCTCCAGTTTGCAGACTTCTTATTGTAGGACTTCTCGGTGTCCCTAATCAAGTGAGCCAACTCCCATAATAAATCCCCTCTCATATATCTATATCTATCCTATTGGTTCTGTTTCTCCGGAGCACACTGGTCATCCTTGGTTATTCTATCACTGCATCAACTCCTTGTCCCTATTATAGATGCCATGGCTGGCATACAGAGAACACTGCCCTTCTGCACATCTATACCGAGGTGACTTGGCCTTTGTCCTCTATTCCAATTTTAGGGGAAGATTTTGCATTCTGTAGGAGTTAGAATGCCAGAAACTACATTCCTAGTGAAGGTCTGTGTCCAAATAAAGTTGTGTCAATCAAATGCACTTGCTGCCATTTGAAAGGGGGGTGAGGCAGGGCCATCTTCCTGCTGCTAGCTTCTAGGGGTGGCTGGTGCAGCGGTGGAGGCTTTGGATTTGCCTGCAGCAGCACTCCAGTGTCTAGACACTAGCCTTCTGGGTCAAGAGGCAGTTGCAGTAGTTTCATTGAGGTATGATGAAAAAAAGCTGGCTCCACACATATATGTAGTTGGAAAAGGTTGGACAATACACCAAAAGTTAAGCCAAAAGTTATAAAGTTTTTATAAATAACTTTTGTTTTCTTCTTTACACTTTCTGCTTTCTAAGTTTTTCTCAGTGAGCCCATATTGCTTCTTAAAATAACCAACTTTTTAAAAAGTAATATTTTCATTTATTTTAAGAAATAGAGCTTCTAAGAAAAAGCAGCAATTCCTTCCCAGCCAGTTCACCCCTAGAGGCAACCACCGACAAATATTCTGGTTGATTCTTCTGGTATTTACCTTCATATTTCTAAATACTGTGCATACATTGTTATCTTTGGATTTATCACTTTTAGCAATTATCTACTGAGTCCTGTTAATGAGTTGTAGATTTAGCTCTCTAATACTACTATCCTCTGCCTACTCTCTCTCCCTGTCCATACAGGTAAGTCACAATTAAAATTAATAGTCAATGTTTTAAAAATTATTATGATTGTGTGCTATTTGTTAACTTCTGAGCCAGTTAATATACTGTAGTTACATATCTTTTCTTGTACAAAGTTTTGTTTTTTGTAGAGTTAACAACTTAATAATTATCTTGTTTTTTTAAACATTTTATTTATATTTTTTTGTGGGGTACAGCGTGTTGTTGCAATACATGCGTGTGCTGCACATGATTCACTTAGGGTAGAAGGCAGAGGTTTGTACCCACCAGTCCTCCCCTTCTCCTCCCTCCCCCCTCCACCCCTCCCAGCCTCTGGTAACCATTATTCTCTCTACTTCTGTGAGAACCACTTTTTTGTTGTTTTAATTTGTTTTGCTTGTATGTTTATTTGTCTTTTTTTTTATTTGCATAGTTTTCTGTGTATCTGTTGACAGTGTTTCTAGACTCTCTGTTTTTGGCGGCTGGCCGGTACAGGAACCCTTGGACCTTGGTGTTACAAGGTGGCACTCTAACCAGTGTTTTCTAAATTTTCTAACATTTGTCAGATGTTACAAATAATTTTTCTAATGCTCAAGCTTATTAAATAACATTGTTTTCATTCTGCCCTCCTCCCCAAATATCGCCCTCCCACACACTTTTTTTTTTTTTTTTTTAAAGATGACCGGTAAGAGGATCTTAACCCTTGACTTGGTGTTGTCAGCACCACACTCTCCCAAGTGAGCTAACCGGCCATCCCTATATAGGGATCCGAACCCGTGGCCTTGGTGTCATCAGCACCACACTCTCCCAAGTGAGCCACAGGCCGGCCCTTCCCACACACTTCTAACCTTTCATACTGTCTGGACTGGTTGTTCTCTGGGTGCTGCTCAGCTGTGACCTGGAACTTCCCTTTCCTGCACCATTGTGTTGAGTCTTCTGTTTCCTGGGCCCCATGTATTCTTCTTTTTTGGTTTATGTCCTCTTCCCTGTAAAGCATGCCCTTCAGTAGTTTCCTAAAATGAGATGCATGGGAGTAAAGTTTTTGTTTTTGTTTTTTTCCTTCCAGCCCTTGCTGTCTGAAAATATTTTAATTTTATTCTCATACCTGACTAGATAGAGAATTCTCCACCACACTTGATTGACAATATTAGCTGTATTGAATTCTAAATAGAAAATTAATTACCCACAAAATTTGTATCACATTGCTTCACTATTTTATAGCATCCAGTGACCTGTTGGAAAACTTGTTTTTTGTTGGGTTTTTTTTTTTTTCCTATGTGACATTTTGTGTGTGTGTGTGCTTTCTATGTGACATTTTTTCTCTTCTCTGGAAGCTTTTTGATGTTCTCTTCATCCCTGATAGTTTGCAATTTCATGATGACTTGGAATCAGTTTTGGTGGGCGTCTTTAGTCTGGTAATGTATCCTGTGATTTTGCTAAATAGTCTTGTATTGATTCTCTGGTAGTTTCCACTCTTCTTTTCTCTTTCTATTTTTCTAGCACTCCTGTTAGTCAGCTGAGGTGGGGATTGCCATGTGGGTAGGGGTCAAGAGTAAAGGGGGTATAGAGTCCAGAATAAAAAAGGGCATGACACAGCACGTCTATTCACTGATAAATACCTTGACAGTCAGAGTTCATTGTAGAAAACAGATACCTCCCTAGTTCTTCTAAACAAAAAGGAGTTTCAGTGTTGACCACATTTCTGGAAGGGCTAGGTGGGCAGACTCTAGACTGGACTTCCAGGAATAACTCTAAAAAAAGATGGCCAAACTGGCCTATCGGGGTGTTTCACCTCTGCCACAGTGAGGAAGGTGGAGAACTAGAAGTCTCTATCTGGAATTGTTCAGCATTAAGAATACATCACCACGGTTGCAATCCAGGAGTCAGGAAGCCATGGTCATGTTGTCCTCCGATATTAGCTCTGATATTAGCAATTTCATAGTTGACGATGAGGTTTTACAAATTTAATCTTCCCTTAATCACAGTGATGTTAAACACTTTTCCCTATAGGTATCAGCTTTTTGCATTTCTTCGAATTGCTTTTTCTTGTATTTTGTTGATTTTCTATTGGATATTGGTCTTTTTGTTGTCAATTTGTGTGAGACTTTTACTTTTCAGTTGTGCTTATTTATGAAGAAGTTTTAATTATTTTTTATGGGGTCCAGTTTTTTTTCTTTGTATAACTTGGCCTCTGTAAACTTATTAATATCCTTTTACAAATGCTTTCGGTGATTCCTTCTGTCAGGCTTGATCACAAACCCCTCCTCTATCCCATCCTGTGCAGGTCCTGAGTCAGGTAAGCAAAAGAAAAACTGAGTAGCTGCTGGCAAAGTGGACATACTTTATTCTTCAGATGCAAGCTCCACCGACCCATGGTTCAGAGCCACTGCCTTCCATGCCAGAGTACACAAAAATGACAACAAGCCAAGGGGTACATGGGCATGCATGCACACTAACGCTACTCTTATGTAACTTGTTTACAAAAGATGTGATGAATCATACCCTGCCAGATATAAGGCAAGAGGCCTGACTAAACTAACTCCATTTTCCTCACACTCCACCCCTTCAGGGTCCCTTGCTGTACAATCTATGTGTCTGAGATCTTCCACAGCGTTCCCTTAGCAAGGATGGCTGACCCTTGCATCCATATAACCTCCGTACTTACTGTACGTTCAGTACACCTTGAGTCTTGTCCTCGTAGCTCCATCCTTTCAACTGTTAGCCATGAAAACCCCACCCATACATATGTCCAGTTAGTAGTAGTCATTGGGTGATTTTCCATGGGAATCCTACAGCCACACTGGTAGGAAACTTGGTGCATATTCAGCAAACCAACACATTGGCCACAAAAGTATGTATGTGTCCTGTTGACTCTGGTGCCTGCAGCCACAATGCTATGGGTGAAAAGACAAAAAGGTTATCAGCACCAATAGAGGGAGTTCTTGTCCCTCTCGCAGAATACATGCCAGCTTACCATCCTGGAAAGAATGGTTGCAGGAACAGGTGCTGCAGCTCTATGCAACAGAGCCTCCACTGGAGAGGGCCTGCCCTCATGGGGTCTCTCATTTAAGATCCTGACTGTTGGCCATAACTGCCATGTCCACCCCTTCAGGGATGGGGTTTGGGCGGATAGCCTTAGTCCCTTTTTCAGAAAACCATTGTACCATTCAATCATTCCTGCTGCCTGGGGATGATATGGCACATGTAACTTCCACTGAATGGACAACTGAGATGCCCACTTCTGTACTTCATGTCCAGTAAACTGGGTTCTATTAGCACTCTCTATGACCAGGGGCCAACCATACATGACTGTAAGGATATTCAGCACCTTAATAGTACTTACCTGGTCTGGGGCCTTACACGGCCATACAAACAGAAGACCAGTAGCCGTATCATCAGCTGTGAAGATAGACCTGTAGTTCTCTGACTTTGGCAGTGATCCCACAAGATCCATCTGCTCCCATGTTAGGAGCATCCTCCTCTCAGGTTTTCTGCCTATCTGTATGTGGTACCCAGTGAACCATCAAGGGTACATCTGCCCATCAGGGGCATTCTTTCTCAGGTTTATGTGGCACCTGGCTAGCCATCGACCACACGGTCTTGCAGTCAGCATGCTGAATTCTCCAATGTAGCCACCCAGCTACATCAGCTGCTGGAGCTCTCTCCAGCTGTCTTACCTTAGCCAGTGCATCAGCTTCATCATTGCCTGGACTAGCTAAGGAGGAATGTCCTGTGACATGGAAAAGACTTACTTCCTTTTCCTACCCTAAATCCTATAATTCCTGCCACATAGCTTGTCCCCATGGGGGTCAGTGACCTACCAGCCACCGATGATACTTCCAAGTACATATCCAAAGGGTAAGACCCTTATATATGGCCCATTCATTTTGTTCCAAATGACCTAGCAGTGTTGGAGCCACCCTGGTTAAATCTGCAAGAGAATCAGAGGTTGGTAAGATATCATCTATATAAAGAAACATTGTAACCATGCTAGGCCTAGTCCACTTGTCTATGTCCCCAGCCACTAAACCATGACAAGTGGTTGGGCTGAGCAGGTAGCCTTGGGGCAACATTTGAAAAGTCAATCACCTTCCTTCCCAGGTGAAGGCAAATTAATCTTGGCTATCAGTCAAGATCAGGATAGAGAAAAAAGTATTTGCAAGGTCCTGTACATAATAAGTTCCTAGCTGAGTTGTCAGCTGATCCATCAAATCATGAACTGAAGGCACAGCCACAGGCAAAGGACTCACTACTTTATTCAGTTCCTGATAGTCCACAGTCATTCTCCAGGTACCATCAGGTTTTCTCACTGGCCATACAGGGCATTAAAGGGACTATGTGCAGGATGAATGGTGCTGACCTTTTCTAGCTCCAACATGGTGGCGCCTATCTCCGCATGTCCTCCTGGCAAGCAATCAGTTGTTCAATGCTCAACAGCAAAGACACAGCTTTGACTGTAATAGAATGTCCTCCATAGCCATCAATATTCACTGTGGCCCCTGGAAACTTATCTGGGTTGCCATGTATCAGGCTACATTCTGCACTGGTGTCCACCAGTGCTAACACATGCTGTACATTTGTCATCCACCCCTAGGTCCCACAACTGTAGGAGCCAGGCAGCTAGGGGTTTGCCTGTTTCTGATGCACAACAGGTTGTGCAAGGAGACACACGGGTTCTCCCTCAGGGTTGTCATGATCCTCAGCTTCCAGAGTGGGGATGACCCATCACTGTACTTCATTCTCCAGCATGTCTGCCTTCTGCTGTGCTGCCTCATGGAGTGCCTGGTCCATGATGGCTCACAGTACAGCAGACCACAACCAGCACATCTGGCCAGCCATTCTCTGGGACTGCTCCTCTTTCACCAGGGAACTCTGTGGAGTACACTGACACTTATAAACCAAATGTATTTCACAGGGCCTAGTTTCCAAAGCCCTGTAGTTTCAGGTTTAGTCTAACTTTGTAAAATTACGTATAGAAATGTTAACCTTGCAAAAGACAGGAAACTTTCCCCAGGCTAAAGTCTCTGTTGTGGATATAAAATTGTAACACAGCAAAATTGCTGGCTGTCAAGGACAGATGCCCTTGAGAGCAGGTTAACCTAGGAATTGATATGTTAAGAAAGTTGCCTTATTATTATGTAAAAATACTGAGGAAACTGCTGCAGGAAAACACAGTATTTGCTAAGAACAAGCTTTTGTTGGTGGATTGACTTAACCTTTTGTGAATTGCATTATGGAATGTCACTTTGCTTATTTCAGTGATGTTACTAATTTTCCATTTGTTAGCCATAATTCTGCTGATATCCTTGTGTTCTTGTAATGGTTAAATCAACTGAATTTTCTTGTAAAACTTCCTTGTCTTTGCAATAAAAGGGAGAGGCCAAATTTGGAGGGGGCTGACACATTCAGTTTCGCTCCTCATAATGAGGAAATTACTGAAGTGCAGTCTGTCTGGGCCTCAATGCATACATAGTGCTTGAGTATTCACGTAATTCTTTTCTTTGTCTCTGTTACACAGGGAAAAGATGTGTAACAGAGCTCAATACCCTGAGAGCTTCCTCTATGCTCTTGGGGACCCATCCACTTGGTCCCATGTTTCTAGTGGAGCCCAAGTCCACAGGAATGCTACCACCAGGTACCACATGCTTGAGGGCAGCCACATCTCCTCTCCCTCCTGAGGGGCTCTTGGCTCCCTTACCTGCTCATTCTGCGGAAACTATTCCAATTGTTGGGTTGGATCACAGACCCTTCTACCCCGTCCTGTGCAGGTCCTGAGTCAGGTAAGCAAAAGAAAACCAAGTAGCCACCAGCTGAGGGGACATACTTTATTCTTCAGATGCGAGCTCCACCAAGCAGCAGTTCAGAAAGGCTGCCTTCCATACGGAAGAGTACACAATAGTGGCAACAAGCCAAGGGGTACACAGGCGTGCGTGCGCACTAACTCTACTCCTACGTAATTTGTTTACAAAGGATGTGCTGAATCATACCCAGCTGGATATGAGGCAAGGAGGCCTGACCAAACCTATTCCACTTTACTCATACCTTCCCATGATGAAGTCTAAGTTCTGTGTCCTTCCTGATCTGGCCCTTGATATCTGTTCAGGCTGCCTCTCCACAGGCCCCTTCATTCTCCTCAAGCACCACCACTCGCAGCCTCTCAAACAGTTTTTCAGTAGTACCTCCACACCTTGGTAGACAACCATGCCTTTTGACTGAAGTGCTCTTTTCTTTACCACCTGCCTATTGAACTATACCTCACCTCCTTGACTATCTTTTCTGTGTCATTTCCACATTCAACAATTACAGGCAATTTATGATTAAATGTCAAGTTTGCCTCTTCCATTAGGCTGTGGGCTCCTTATCTATCTTTGAATTCCTATTTTCTTTAGCTCTGTACCCCAACTCACAGCACAGTGCTGGGTACTTAGTGGGCACTCAATAGAAGTTTGCTCAGTGTTGAATAACTTAAGAGTTTGTTGAATAACTCAGAATTCTACAATGGCTCCCAAGATTTCCTCCCCCTGGTGTACACACACTGTATAATCCCCTCCCCCTCCATGTGGGTGGGACTTGTGAATGTGATGGGACAGTCATTCACTTGATTAGGCTACATTATATGGCAAAGGTGATGGGATAATACTCCAGTTATCATGTTACCTTTTATAAGACTGTGCTGTAGCCAATTGGAGGAAGATTTTCCTGCTGACTTCAAATAAGTAAACTGCCATTTTAGGAGAGTGCCATTGGCTAGGACCTGAGGGTGGCCTGGAGGAGCTGAGGGTTGCCAGCAAGATAAGAAGGACATCAGTCTTAAAACCACAAGTCTCTGAATTCTGCCAACCACCTGAATGAGGTTGGAAGAGGAATCCAAGTCTCGGATGAAGTGCCGGCACTGGCCAACACCATGATTTCAGCAGAAAACCCAACTAAACTGGTCTCTTGATCTAAGGGAATAATAAATATGTGTTTTTTTAAGCCTCTATGTTTTTAGTAATCTCTTATGCAGCAATAGAAAACTAATATAGTATTCAATTTGCTATTACCAGGGCATTAACCTTGAATCTCCAGAGCAATGACTGGGCTGGCTTTAAGATCTTGTCCCCACCTTTTCTTTGTAATTTGGCTAATGTATCCCTGTTTTGATTATTTGTACACAAAATCCCTCTGAAATTTGCTCTGCCAAACTTTTGCCTTTGTGTCTCTTAATAGAAACGAAGCCCTACCTATAGGCCTTCTTACCTGTGCCAACTCCCTGTTGATCAACAACATGATTTAAATAGTTACTGTTCTTGGATTCCTTCTTGCCATGTTATGTGTGCATGTACTACCACTCTTACTACTTTACAGTGGATCTCCCTTGCCTTTGGAACCACATGTGTGATCCAACACTTATGACTTATTGTGATAATTTTGTATATTTCATTAAGCCTGCTAGACTGAACTTCCTTCAACTGCCTACAGCCTGACGCTCTGTCACAACCCAGAAGGTGAATCTGTTTCCTTCCCAGACTGTCCCCTCTAATAACAGTTACCTGGCCCAGGATCCTAGAACTGGGCTCAGTATCCTAGAATTAGGCCACTTGGGACCCTCGAGTGATATGGACTAATTAATCCTAAGTCACTCAAAGAACATGCAGATATCATGTATAATGCTATTTGTTTTAATTTAGAAAATATGAGAAGCATTTTTAAAATTTTAAATTAGTATAAAATTTTGTTGTCCCAAATTCTCTCAGGAATTTATTCGATAAAAATGCACTATTTTGAAAATCACTCAAAATACTAAAAGATTTGGAATCTTCTAAGATTTCTAATGTCAATGTAAGAAAGCTAGCAAAAAGTTCCTCCTTTTAGCTGCAGGGGGCAAGAGAGTAACAAAGGTCGGAGGTGGCTGAGAAAGAGGCTGGGCAGGTCAAGCTAATGTGCTGCATGAGGTAAGAGAGAAGGGCTGGAGAGGGCTGGAAAGTGTCAAGTTGGGAGGAATGTTACCCAGTAGCAAACTTGGTCTCGAAATGTGCAAAACTGGTCCTGGCCTTAACACGATGTCTGTAAGGATATAAGCTGAGCCACGGGCAATTGCCTTCATTTTCTATAAATGAACCAAGAACTTCAAACTAAAGCTGAACCTATTTACTTTTCAGAAACATTCAATTCACTCGAAACAGCCTAAATTATTTGTAATTAATTTTTATTGAGGAAATACAAAAATAACTTACTAGAAATGGGAATCAATCTGTAAGTGCAAGTGCCAAAATAACAGAATAAAATCTCTTTACCATGTTCAGCTACTTTCCAAAATTTAGAATAATTAAAATGTAAAAGGCAAAAATAGTTTTGGAAAAGAATAAGACTGACATTTTCAGATGCTCTGCCAAAGCAAAGCTGTCTATTCTGGCATGGAGCAGCCTGACTGAGATCATCACTGGTGGGTAAAGGAGCTGCTACTGATTTTTTTACCAAACTGCCCACCCCCTTCCCCAGTCCATCCCCAGTGCAGGCCATCAAGTGAGCCAAGTCAGCACTCCAGGGTCAGGTCACTGGAAAGATGCTTAGGAGAGAAATAACATAGCTATTTTAGTAATTGAAGCACAAGACATTTTCTATTTTTCCCCTCAGAATGTGAGTACTAGATAAATTTTTAGGGCACACTCAGAACCAGTTCAAAACCTACATATCACAATTTAATTTAAACCCACCCTCTCAGAAAACTTTCTTTTCTCCAAACTTTTCCCCACTGAACTTTACAACATTCCTCACATGCAAGTCATTCCCAGCTGGTCCTTTTAGATGCACACTTGTCACAATTTAAGGTATTAAGGTGCAAGTTGACACATGTAACTCATTCGTATGTGCTAATAACTTTAATATATTAATTGTCACTTGGCATTAGCAATCTCCTGTGGAAAGAGACGAGATGTATCATCTTTATTACTGTTGGTTAAGCTTTTATTATGGAAACTTTCAAAATAGACAAAGGAAGAAAAAAATAATATAATGTGCCCCCCATGTACTCATCACCCAAGTTTGACATTTCATCAATATTTATCAAGTTATTAATTTTGTTTCATTTATCCCCTTACACTTTTTTTTCCCTCTGAGATATTTTAAGGCAAACTATTTCAGGCCAGATGTGTAAGTGCTGATGTAGAAGAGTTAAAGCAAACTTCAGAGAATGGGTTCCTGGCTGGACAGCCTCACTAGCTGGGAGTGGGTATACAGGGGAGGGGTGTCAGCATTGGGAGAGCTGTCAGCATTCGGAGGCGCTGGCCCAGGGCTGGGGTACTGAAAGTTCAGGGGACTTTAGAAGTGTATATTTTCTGAGAGAGAAACAACTGATCTAATGGCAAGTCAAAAAAAAAAAAAAATGGTCTTGTTCTCTTAAGATTTCATTTCATCTTAAGTGTAGGAAGATTGTGCCTATATTCACTTATTTCAAGATATTTATTTTAGACTTAAAATACTCATAATTACATAAAGTTTAAACATCCTGTTGTAGGTGGGATGGTAACCCATGGGTTCTCAGTTGCCCAGTTTTATAGCCTACTCTTAAAGATCAAGGGCAATAATTTCATGGATTTTAGGAAATACATTCAAAAGTTTCATCATCTTTTGCATTCAAGAAAATTATTATTATTGGTCCAGTTTTCTCTGATTATGTAGTATATTTTCAATTCTTTGGGAAAATAGAGATTACCTTCTCTGAGACTGACTTATTCCTCAAACAAATCTCTCACAGTTTTCAAATATTCAACATAGTCTATCAGATTGTCCCCCGTTTATCTTAAAATGTAACTGTGACCCAAGTGAATACCTCCTTCTTCCTGCTGAGGGTCACCTTGTGCTGGCAGGTTTGGGAAAGGGGCTTTGACACAGGACAGTGTGTGAGTTAGTCCTTGATGCAGATGTGTGCTCCTTGCCATCTGCAGCTCACAGCCCTGCCCACTTCACACTCCTGTCTCCCCTTGGAGACATGCTGATGTCACCATGCTGGCCACGGCATGGACGGTGGTGATAGGAGGCCACAGTTCCCTGTACCTCCATATCTCTTACACCCCCATTGCTCATGCCAGCCTCTCACTGAAGGTTTGGGGTGACTGAGATAGGGATAGCACAGAGCAGGGAACAATTGCATCCTAATACAATAGGGTAGGTTATTAAAGAAAAACAAGGTCAGTGGGCTTCTTTCTTGGTGCTATCGGTTTCCTTTAATTACTATGAACTTACCAGAAAAGAATAACTTCTCTATCCCTCTCACCAATGCAAGAAGGAGAGGCCAGTATTGTATTTTTAAAGCCTGAGTTCTTTTTACATCCCTCTTACTCCACCAGGGACGTGAAGAGCTGTTGTGATTCAGTCCTTTGTGGGGAGTAAAAGCTGGGCCTCTTCTGCAGTGTGGGGAAGAGGGCCCAGGCCTTGGCTTAAAGAGGGAGTATGGCCCATTTGTACCCCAACCCAAGCAGCACCCTTGGTAGAACAACCTCTGAGGGGATAGGGTGGGTCTACCTGGGGACTCAAGGCCAAATGATACAGCCTTGAGAGCTGTATTAGTTTCCTAGGGCTGCCATACAAAGTACCACAAAGGTATCTTAAAACAATAGAAATGCATTGTCTCACAACTCTGGAGGCTAGAAGCCAAAATCAAGATGTCATCAGCCATGCTCCCCCTGCTCCCTCTGAAACCTGAAGGAGAACCCTTCCTTGCCTCTTCCTAAGATGACTGTGTGCCAGCAATCCTTGGCGTTCCTTGGTTTGCAGGTGCACAATCCAATCTGTGCCTTTGTAGTCACATGGCATTCTCCCTGGGTGTCTCTGTCTTCACATGGATATCTTCTTAAAAAGACACCAGTTATATTGAATTAAGGACCCTCCCTATTTCAAATGACCTCATCTTAACAAATTACATCTGTAATGATCCTATTTTCAAATAAGGTCATATTCTGCGGTACCAGGTGTAAGGGCCTCAAAGTATCATTTTCAGGGAGGTACAAAATTCAACTCATAACAAGAGCCATGGCGCAAGATCCCCATATCAAGCCTGGTATGGAGGAGGCAGCCAGCAGACTTTGAATGGGCCAGGCAGGCTTGGGGAAGAATATTTTCAGCAGCAATCAACTGATGACCATACACCCTCCCCAAAATTTCTAAATTGTGTAAGCACTTAGGGACTCTTACGTAACCTCAAGGGAAAGGAAGCTTCCTCTACTCCACTCCCATTACCCCAAATTAAATCCGTGCTTGCACTTCCCTGGGGGATTGACTTGGCGATTCTGCACCTGAGCGCATGGGGACATATTCAGACAGTGGCACTTGGCATCCCTGTTGTTAACATACCCTGGGCCATCCCCGTCTCCAGCCATTTCTCAGTGGCTGGTTTCTCTCTCCAAGTGCCTCGCTCCCTTCTTTATTTTCTACAGTATTCTACCTTCAAATTTCTTTCCTTTTATTTTGTGGCTAAAACATATGTGCATAGGCAAAAAGCTAAGTTTGCTTCCTAGTCAAAAGTGCCACCTACTACTAGTTGGCAGGCTTAGTAATAAAAAATTTTGCAGTTACAATTTTTCTTTAATGCATCCAATATAAAATTTGTAGAAAGAACATATTCCTAATAAGCAGTAGCCAGTCCCAATAAGCAGTAGGGAAGGGATAGAAAAATGCGTTCCTCTCCTGTATAGAGTGAGTCCTCAGGGGTTGAGAATATGGGAGGCTGATCTTTATTTCCAGTTATATAAAAATTAAAGAAGTGCACCATTTCTGCTCAAATCCTTTTGAATTCGTTTTAAAACTAAAATCTGTGTTCGATTTTTAAAAATCCCATATATAGCAACCTCCTACTCAGAGACAAAATGGAAACCTCCATACAGTGTTCTGTAATCAAAGCATTTTACACAGTTGTACAGAGGAAAAAAATCCGAGAAATAAGGCAACAATAGGCAAAGTATATTTATACAGTCATATAAATATTATATGAAAGCATATTGGTTGTATATGACAATACAAGTAATTACCAATAAAATATTGCCAAACCACTTTATTTATTAAATACTTTTTAAAAACTTCCCCTTTAAAATAACGAAAGGTGGGGCTGTAGGAAATGGCCCTTAACCCCTACCTTAATAGAAAGTCTTTAAGGCAGTTTCAGTGATCTGAATTAAGGATCACTTTCCAAAGAGAAAATCAATTTATTACATAGATACAAAATAAATATACATGTATATATTATACTTGTACATATATACATGGGGAGGTGTTTTTTTTCCTCTCAGGACTTTGAGTGATCCGATGCCTGAAAATATTCATTGCCAGCCCAGGGAAAATTACTGTGGTTCATTGACTCATTCAACTAAAGCTTTATGAGCAGTAACCTATTAAAATGTGTTAAAAGGTGCTTAAGAACATTAAATTTTTAAGGAGTTTATTTGAGCAGACAGTGATTCAAGAACCAGACAGCACAAAACCACAACAAGTTTAGGGCTGCAGGAGTGAGCACAGGGGAAAGCTTTTGTAAGGCGATGGAGGAAGCAAGACAGAGAAAATATCTGATTGGTTTAAGTGGGAAGTCCCTAGCTAGAGATTAGTTGGGGGTTTCTGATCAGTACAGTTTCTAGTTAGAGGTGAGTTGAGGGTTTCCGATTGGTTAAACCTAAGTTCTGCTTTCTTAGGCTATGATCATTCACTCTGAGTTGAGTTGCCGTTTGCTTATTAGGAACCAAGATGCTGATCTCCCAATTAATTATATTAACAAATGTAAAAGGGGAAAGAAGGGGGTGGCGAGCACATGATGATGCCTGGGTTCTGTTGTTTCAGAACTGAGAGCAGTGCCTTGTGTCTACTGTTGCCGGGTAGAACTGCAGTGGGGCAGGCTTATCTCTTCAGGAACGAGACCATGTGTTTGAGAAAGGATGTAGGATGAGGGGAGGATATGTATTGGGGAGTCGTAGCTATTAGATTCCCAACCATAGGAGTTAGATCTTGAAAGTAGTGTTGAGCCGAGAAACAGGCGCAGAGACATGTAAATCACTTTGCTGAGTTCACGCAGCTACTCATTAGCTCCACGGCCAGACTTACAAGTAGATGTCCTGACCTCTAGGTTGGAGCTCTTGACCCTCCCCACACACCACTGCTTCTCTTGAAGCTAATTTAAGATGTCACTAACTTAGAAGAGAAAGTTCCTGGTTTGAATTTGTTTTATTTGAGAAATATATATTAGGTCACTAATCCGATATTAATATTTCCCTCTGCATTTAGCCATTTCGAAGTATAACATAGAATATGGATGATATTGATAGTCAACCAAATATCTTTTGAAATTTATCTTTTTTTCTTTTCTTTTTAACTTTAGAAGTGAGTTACTATCACCCATTCCAAAGACTCTTAGCAAGCCTGTTTGCTTTCTTTTAACTCGATGTAGAACTTAAAGGGGTGCAATCAGTGATAGCATCCTATACCTCCTTGCTGAGTGTGCTATTCTGGCTTCCAGCACCTGGGTTAACACCATTAACTTGGTATTGCAACTGCTTCTTTGCTCAGCAGCTATCAGCTTGAATTCATTTTCCTACACAATCCATTACCCTGTGAAAGGCATTTAGCAGTATATCGTAGTCTACCACCAAGAAATAAAAACACTGAGAGTTTAATTGCCTAATTACAGATTATTTCCACAAAGTTTATTAGTTATTTCTTGGTTTTAAAATTATTGATACAAACTAAATCACATCTTGAGAGGAAGGCATTCGAATCACAATTACTGGAGGAATTATATATATAGAAGGTATAAAGCACAGACCATCTGTTACTTGACTTTCAATCCTTCATTCTTACACTACTTAAAAATATTTTTTCCGAAATGTGTGGTGGGACAAGTGTAAATGACGAAAATGCACACAGAGGTTGTCTCTGCCTCCCAGTCATTTTGTTTTTAAGTTGGTTATTTAGAACTTGGAATTTATTTTGCCACTGAAACAGCACTAAGGGTAAGTAAACAGTCAAAATAGACTTTTTAACTTGTAAAGGAGCTTTATTAACATGTGGAACCTAAAATCATTTATAACGTTGTCTTTCCTATGGGAAAATTGATTTCAAGTTCCAGATGAGGGGTACAGAGACATATTTATGGTGGTATTAATGAGCTGACGTTTTTGGACTAACTTGTTCACTGAAAGCAACTAAAACTCTAGATAAAATTTAAACACACATACACATATGTAGTCACGTGAAAGGCACCAAAGTGCTATTAAGATGGTGGGGAAAGACTTGACAGAGCAGCAAGTGGAATATGAGAGTGCTGAAGCCATTTCGCCCTGAAGCATTTGTCAAAGCCCAGGATCTGCCCAATGTGAGGAATCTTTAAAGGCAATGAAACGATATATTGTCCAAATCAGGACATTTGGGGAGTAAAGGGAGGTGTGATGGTTAATTTTATGTCAACTTGACTGAGCCATGGGGTGCTTAGATGTCTGGTTAAACATTATTGTATGTGTGTCCATGAAGGTGTTTCTGGATGAGATTAACATTTGATTCTGTAGACTGAGAAAAGCAGATTGCCCTTCCCAGTGTGAGCAGGCCTCATCCAATCCACAGAAGCCCTGAAGAGAAGAAAATGCTGAGTAAGGGAGAATTCACACCTTCTGCCTGTCTTTGAGCTTGGACATCAGTCTTCTCCTGCCTTCAGACTCAAATTGGAGCTATACCATCAGCTCTCCTGGATCTTCAATTTGCTGACTGCAAATCTTGGGACTTCTCGCCTCCATAATAGCATCAGCCAATTCCTTATAGTATATGTATATATGTATACATATACATATACACACACATATATGAGGGTACCTCAAGAAGTTTGTGGAAAATTGGTATTAAGAGATGATACAAATCCTTCCATGAATGTTTTGAAGACCCTTATAAATATATGTCTATAAACACATAGGGGATATATACACACACTATATATATATACAAATACAGGGGATATTATTAATAATTACATTTGAACAACATGTATAAACTAGGGCTATGCTGACCAAACCAGGTTGTATGATTACCCAACTTATAGGAGACCTTCCTGACATTATACTGAGACTTCAGAAGGCTATGCCCTTAGGGTTAGGGTGAAGTGGTCCTAAATTCATCGCCTTTTCCTCAAACCTGGAAGAATGTAGATTAGGCTGTCTTAGGCCTGAGAAGAGCAGGAAAAGAAAAACCAAAGGAAAATTTACACACACACACACACACACACACACACACACACACACACACACACACACACACACACACACACACACACACACACACACACACACACACACACACACACACACACACACACACACACACACACACACACACACACACACACACACCCCAAACCCAGAAAAACCTGTCTTGAGGAACTGTGCCATAGACCAGCTTCAAAGATTGGGAATGCAGGGTGGGTCAAGGAACCCCAAGTCATGAACTTGGTACAATGCAGTTTACCAACTGTTAGTTCCTCCACATACCTGTAGAAGCAGGCAAAAAGGCTCACTGAGGCAATATATTTATCCTGGGCCCCAGAGAACCCCCTGAAATAGTATTTCAAAGACAGTGACCAGCAGCTAATTAAAGATAACAAGGTCCATAAGGAAATAAGCAACTTGAATAAGAACCAGCAGAAACAATAACAGCAAAGCAACTTGAATAAGAACCAGCAGAAACAATAACAGCAAAACAGACCCAGATGTACTTCAGAGAGCAGAATAATAAGACATAGATTATAAGTCAACTGTACTTAATATGTTTACATAAATAAATAATTGAACATATCTGAAGAGGATTCAGAAATATAAATAGTGCCATAGCACATACGAAAGGCAATGAGACCATCTCGCAATGAAAAATACGATAATTGAAATTAAATCCACCTGCTCTAGTTTCAAAGACAATCCTGAGAACTATTCTGGTTGGGAGAAATTATGGGCGAGGACACTAGTGGGGAGAGTTACTATGTTCGGGAGTATTTGTAGCTTTGAATGATGGGAGGAGGGTGGTGTACGGAGGCTCCGGTAACCAGAGCTCCCAGAGCTGCAGAGCTCTCAGAGGCACTGACTGCCTCTGACAGATGGTAGCATCACCATCAGCTCCAGATTCTCACTCAGTGGGAGCCAGGCTGCTCTGAGAAAGAAGGAAAAGCAATGGGAGAGAAGGGCACATTGTCAAGTTGTTCAGAAGTTAGAACTGAAGACTGCCTGTGCCTTATAACTTCCAAATATGGTCCAGAGCAGAGGGGAATAATCAGCATAATAAATAATTATATTCATACTTCTGTTTATGAAACGAATTGCTTCAGAGGCTCCTGAGAATCAGCTGTAACTAAATAAGACCATGTACTACACATGAATTTTTTCTTTTTGACCGGTAAGGGGATCGCAACCCTCAGCACAGTGTGGTCTGCACCACGCTCAGCCAGTGAGAGCACCGGCCAGCCCTATATAGGATCCGAACCCGCAGCCTCGGCGCTACCAGCGCCGCACTCTCCTGAGTGAGCCACCAGGCTGGCCTGTGAATTTTCAGTTCAATTCTTACAAGCCAAGAACTGAAGTTTATCAAATCTTTTCATCAGGTTAGACTTCTGACCAAGGTGGAAGATCTTACTTAAGGAAATAAAAAATCCTAATGGTAGAGGAATTATAGAACTTGGCACCCAGAAGGAACCAGAGAATTAATGTTTCTAGACCCCTTATTTCACAGATAAGTAAGCTGAAGCTTAGAGAGGGTAAGTGTGGGAAGCACAAGATCACACAGAACATCTCCCAACGTCTGGCTTGAAACTGAAGTGACACAGTCAACCAAAGCAGCCTCCCTTGATTCAGCTTTCCTTTGTCAGAGTGTCCGCCACTGGGGTAAGAAAGCTGAGCACCTGGAGCCAGCCCGTGGCTCACTCGGGAGAGTGGGTTGCTGATAGCTGATAACACCAAGGCCACGGATTCGGATCCCATGTAGGTGATGGCCGGTTAGCTCAATGGGTGAGCGTGATGCTGACACCACCATACGAGGGTTAAGATCCCCTTACCGGTCATCTTTTTAAAAAAAAAAAGAAAAAGAAAGCTGACCACCTGAGAGGTGTTGAATCTATCAAGCAACTGACTGGTTCACATCCAAGGGAGTTTTCAGAAATTGGTCTGGGTTCTGGACTACTGATTTTTTCCTGTAATTTTGAAATAACCCTTCACAAAGGAAAGATTGACATATGTATTTATTTGCTGAACTGATATATAGAATGGCTGTTTCTGCACAGAGTTTGAAAACTGTTTTCACAGGCATTTATTACTCTAATATGTTTGGAAGGATCATCACAAATTCGAACAGCAAATAACAATTCAAACCAACATATTCATCAGCTCCAAACAGAACTAAATCTCAATTAGTGAGAGTGTTGAGATTAACTTGAAAACAGGATATGCTAAAATTATTTTCAAAAAATAAGCTAAACTACTATTTTTACTTCATTTGTACCCATTTTTGTTGTTAGAAATACAAAATGGAATGCATTTAGTAATTTTTCCCTACTAGTAATATGTATATTTTTCATGTGTAATACATATGCTCAAACCATCTTAGACAGATAAATATGTATTTATATACACACGTCATTACTGTTATTATTATTTGTACCTTTTGCTAGAGTAAGTTGCAGACATGATGCACTGCAACTAAATACTTCAGTGTGAATCTATGAAAATCCTACAGCTAACGTCATACTTAAGAGTGAAAACCTGAATGTTTTCTGCCTAAGATCAGGGATGTCTGCTTTGGCCACTTCTATTCAACACTGCATTGAAAATTCTAGACAGGTAACTTAAGTAAGAAAAAGAAATAAAAGACATTCAGATTAGAAAGGAAGACATAAAACTCTCTCTATTTGCTGATGACATAATCTTGTACACAGAATATCGCAAGTAATCTACTAACAAGGTAGAAGAACAATAAACAAGTTAAGCAAGGTTGAAGGATACAAGACCAATAATGAAAAATCAGTTCGATTTCTGTACATTATCAATGAACAAACCAAAATGACATTAAGAAAACGATTTTGTTTACAATGGCAAAATTTGTACTTTCGAGAACTATAAAACATTGTTGACAGAAATTAAAGAAGACCTAAATAAATGGAAGGACATCCCATGTTCATTAACCAGAAGATTTAATATTGTTAAGATGGGAATAGATTCCAAATTGATTGGAAATAGATTCCAAATAGATTCCAGATTTAACATAAACCCTATCAAAATCTCATCTGCCTTTTTTGAATAAATTAGCAAACTGATTCTAAAATTCAAATGGAAATGCAAGGGACCCAGAATACCCAAAACAATTAACAACAATAAAAAGAACAAAGGTGGAGGACTCCTGCCTTCTGATTTCAAATCTTACTAAAATCTATAATAATCAAGACTGTGTGGTACTGGCATAAGGATAGACATATAGATCAATGGAAAAAATTGATAGTCCAAAAATAAACCTTCACATTATGGTCAACTGATTTATGACAAAGGTAACAAGACAATTCAATGGAGAAGTAATAATCTTTTTAACAAACAATTCTGGGACAACCCGATATCCGCTTGCAAAGAAATAAAGTTGTACCCCTCCCTTACACCATACATAACTCTAAATTGATCATAGACAAAAATGTAAGAGCTAAAACTATAAAACTCTTAGAAGAAAGCACAGGAACACATCTTACGATCCTGGGTTAAGAAGTAAGTGGTTTCTTGTCCCAAAAGCACAAGTGACAAGAGAAAAAAATAAGTAAAATAGACTTCATCAAAATTTAAAACTTTTGTACTTCAAAGGATACCATAATGAGAGTTAAAAGACATCCCACAGAATGGGAGAAAATATTTGCAATTCATACATCTGACAAGGGACTTGTGTCCAGAATATATAAAGAACATTTATAACTCAATAGTAAAAATACAAATAGGCAAAGGATCTGAATACACATTTCTTCAAAGAAGATATACAAATGGCCAATAAGTACATGCAAAGATGCTTAACGTTATTAGCTGTTATGGAAATGCAAATGAAAACCACAATGAAATACCACTTCATACACACTATGATAGCTATAATCAAAAAGATAGACAATTTCCCACTGCTTCACTTGACTAGCCTAAAAAATTTTAATTTAATTTAAAAAATATATAATAACAGGTGCTGGCAAGGATGTGGAGAAATTAGAATCCTTATACACTGCTGATGGGAACAGAAAATACACAGCTGCTTTGAAAAAATGTTTGCTGATTTCCCAAAATGTTAAATATCGAGTAACCATATGATCCAGCAATTACACTACTAAGTATGTAACCAAGAGAAATTAAAACATATATCCCCACAGAAACTCATACATAAAGGTCATAGCAGCATTATTCACAACAGTAAAAAATGGGAACACCCCAAATGTGTAACTGATGAATTCATAAATAAAATGTGGTATATTCATAAAATGGAATAATATTATAAGGTAAGTAAAAGGAATGGAATACTGAAAACATTATGCTAGGTGAAAGAAACCAGTCGCAGATGACCTCGTGTGGTATAATTCCATTTGTAGGAAATGTCTACCATAGGTAAATCCATAGAGACAGAAAGTACATTTGTGTTTGTCTAGGGCTGGGGGAAGATTGGAAGGAAATGGGAAGTGTTTGCTAGTGAGTATCGGGTTTCTTTTTGGGGTGATGAAAATGTTTTATATCGATTGTAATGATAATTGCACAACTCTGAATACAGTAAGCACCATTGAGTAGTATATTAAATGAGTGAATTGTGTGGTTGTTAATTATATCTAAAGAAGTTGTTTTATAAAAAGAAAAAATATGTTCTATTAAAGTGAAAAACTAAAGAATTAAAATGTCTAATCAATTATAGACTTTAAGATTTGCTGGCAGTTTAAAAAACATTTTCACACTGTGGGTGTATAGGTAAAGTACCATGTTCAAAAGTTACCTGGATTAGTTTATTTTTCACTGTAGTTATGTTTATTTGAAATATAATTAGGTTCATTTGTTTTGTTTATTTTTAATTTTAGGTTTTTTCTCCGACCTTATTGATTTCATTTTATTTTTAATATTTAAAACATTTATATTTCCAAATTAAATACTGTGCATATTATACTCAGAGAAGTGTTGTTCTCTTCCTTATTCTTTCCACTTCATTTCCACCCAAACCCTGTATGTGACCAAATTCATTAGTTTTTTGCTATCTTTTCTGTTTCTTTTTAGGAAAAGATTTTTGAAAAGCAACAAAGTAAAAAAAGGAAGCATTAAAAACTGAAAACAACAAAATTGGAGGATGGAACTAATATGAAAATGGATGAGTTCACTTATTAAAATTTCCAGTTTGAATTATAAAGCAAAACCAAAATATAAGCACCAAATAAGAGGCACATATAAAACAAAGTGACTCAGAGTTTGAAAGTAAAAGGTCAAAGGTATATCAAACAAAATCATACAGAATGAAATAGGGACCCCAATATTAATACCAGACAAGGTTGAATTTACAGGAAAAAGCATTAAACTAGACAAAGAAGATGACTACAGTGATAAAAGGATATGATAAAAATGCATACACATTGAACCAGCAATTCTGTTTTTAGTTAAGATGTATGTAAAGGTTGTAATTACAGTGGTGTTTAGAATAGCAAAAGGCTGAAATATAGCAAAAAAAAAAAAAAAAAAAAAAACTATCATTAGAAAACACATTGAAGTTATAATACAAAATGCTATGTAGTCGAGGAAAATAATGTACTGCTTAGGAAGAGCCTCCAAAAAATATTTTTAAACAATGACAGAAAAAGTAAGATACAAAATAGTGTGTACAATATGCTTCCATTTGCAGTTATATTCTGTGTGCACTTAGACAATTTTGGGAGGATCTATAAATTGCTTCTGGGGAGGAAGATTGAGGAACTGGGTTGAAGAGGTTTTTTTGTGTGTGTATTTTTAAAGATGTACCTTCTTACCCTATTTGTATGTACTCATATAAACTTTTCAACTAAAAATTGGTAAAGGGCCACGAAAATGTATAATGTTGAATATGCTAACTATCCTGATTTGAGTATCACACATTGCACATAGGTATTGATATTCAGCTCTGTACCCCACAAATATTTACAATCAACTATGTTACAAAAAATATATATAGATTGCAAAAAAAAGCTGATTTAAAAAGGCTTAAAAGATGAAAATCTCTTCCATGTCCAATATTCTATTATATCATAGTACTGTATAACACTGTCCAGAAGAGAATCTCCAAGAATCAATTATAAATTAAGATATAAACATTAGAAAATGGTGGCCCGTGTGTACTGAAACTTGAGGACTGCTGAATGTTTTGTAAAAACTATGTGTTTAATTTCATTACTATAAGATTGGAATCATAGTATGTACCACTGAATAAGTGTTATTTCTTTCTAAGATGAAATGAATAGTCTACAAAGGCCAGTTTCTTGAAATAAGTGGGAAAGTTGTAGGCACCATAGAAGAGTACGTGTTTGTATCAGGCCGAAGTTTGAATACTGGCTTACCACTTACTTTCTGTGTGACCTCGAGCAAATCTCTTTCTCTTTGAGCCTAACATTTCTCTTATATAAAGGGGAAACTATTTCTACCCTTCTGGTCTCATGAGGGGTTGTAGGGATCCAGCGAGAAAATGAATATGAAGAGGCTTGCCATGTCCAAGGGGTTATTAATTTCACTAAACATCAATTACCTACTCAGTATACACAAATCATGCATTGAAAACATCTAGAAAAGGAATAGATAGATATTCAATCATCAGCTTCCTTGAGTTTTCTGAGGAGACTGAACAACTGAGCAGCCACCATGGACCTACTGGCTCAGAGCACATGGGGGATATATTGCTAACTAATGTATAAACCAGATCCTTAATCGAACATCCGAGATTAAGCTGCTTGTCAAATACCTAATTTCTGGATCATGGAATGGTAAGGAAGTTCTCAGGATAAGGTTTGAGGTACTTAAATTACTGAGACCTCAGAAACTCATGGTTGCTACAGCAAATATACTACTACATCTTGCTTCAGGAAAATTGTCATTTCAAAGGCTAGTGTAAGAAGAGTACGGAGAGATGGCCTAATCAAAAGGCGATTTTAATAATTCATAGCTCAGATTAATTGTTGGAAATGCCCTTTCCACATGTGATCCCAACGGAAAGGAACAAAGGAGTTTTTCTCTAATAAGGTAAAGATTGCAGGTAGAACAGAGCTAGCCTTGGGCAGTCTCTGAGGGCTTCAGGTGCAGCAATAGAACACTGTGTGTACAATTTGCAGGCACACTCTCACACAGAAACCTGTATCTCCAAAGATGAACTGAAACTTTTGTGCGTTAAAGAGGTATTAGTATGACAAAAAAGTATTGCTTAATAATTCAGCACACACATTAACTCGAGAAGGGTTTAAAAGTCATTTATTGGAAAGAGCACATTACTGTCAGCCCATTTTCAATTGGTAATTTTATTACCATTTTATGCCAAAGGGTATCATTTCTCTTTGTTAATATTTTCTTTTATATTCAATTTAATGTTTTTATGAGACAAATTTATTAGATCATAAGGTACTAGTTCTTAATTATTTTTTATCTCTCTGAGTTTTTCCATTCCTCTGCTGTTTCTTAAAAATTCTTTTTCCCTGGAAAATATAACAGAATTTCAGTAACAAGAAATTAAGCAGGCCGGCTGGTTAGCTCATTTGGTTAGAGTGTGGTGCTGGTAACACCGAGGTCGAGGGTTTGGATCCCCTTACTGGCCAGATGCTCCCCCTCTCCCCAAAAGGAAAGAAATTAAACAAAGGTTTAAAATAATAGTTGTTTATCTAATACAGGCTCAGGGTGACTAAGTAGAACAGTAATTGTCTTAAAAAAGAAAGTGGGATATTAGTGGCTAACGAGCTTACTATGCACAACAGAATGATAGATGCTTTTTAAAAAGAGGGAAAATAAATTTAGGTTCCCCGCAACACAGAAAAGTAGTAGTTCTGGTTTTTGCTGACCACACCACAGCTGAGATAAATGGTTCAATTTAGGAAAACATCATCTAGGTGAGATATGGACGAGGGCCATCAGAGCAGAAGGAATCTGGAAAGAGTCATGGGAAGAAGCATGGAAGGAATTTGGGTGAGTTGACCTGGGGAAGAGAACAAAAGAGGGAGACAGGACAATGGTCTGAAAAGAAAGAGCCACTAAGTTAAAGAAAATGTGAACTTGTTTTATATTTATTCACAGAGCTAGGATTCTTGTGCAGAAATCAGAGGGAAATACATTCTGGGCTAAATTATTTAAAATTATGTTTCGACAAATAAGACATATAGAAAAATAGAAATGCTATCTTGGAAAGTAGCCATTTCCCACCATTCAAGCAGAAGATAAATGGGTATCTCTCAGGAATACTCTATAGCAGCACTGTCCAATTCATACTTTGTGTGGTGATGGAAATGTCTTATATCTGTCTTGTCAATACAGTAATCACTAGCCACATGGGGCAAACTGCCCTTCAGATATGACTGAGGAACTGAATTATTTTATTTTAAGTAGTTGGAATTTAAATGTAAACAGCCACATGGAGGTAGTGGCTACCATATTGGAGAGTGCAGCTATAGAGTTGCGAAGAAATCCCCATATTGTGCTGGAATTTGGAATAAACCACTTCTAAGAGTTCTTCTTCTTTTTTTTTTTTTTTTTAAAAGATGACCAGTAAGGGGATCTTAACCCTTGACTTGGTGTTGTGAGCACTATGCTCAGCCAGTGAGCGAACCGGCCATCTGTATATGGGATCCGAACCCGGGGCCTTGGTGTTATCAGCACCGTACTCTCCCGAGTGAGCCACGGGCCGGCCCTAAGAGTTCTTCTAACCTTACCTCCCAGTGCCTCCCCTCACCCTTGCTCCATACCCCACCTCCATACCCCACTCCAGTAATACCAAACTGCTTACATTGTGTTGAATACACAATGTTTTTTCATGTTTTAAGTGTTTTCTTTGCATGGAATGTCCTCCTTCAACGTGTTTTAATTTTAATCATACTTCCTAACATGTTCAGTTATTCCTCCTTGGAAAACCTTTCCTGATACCCCAACACTTACCTCTTCTGTATCTTGGACATATGTGTCTTATTAAACATTCTCACCATCTATTTACATATCCCTCTAACCCACTTGCTTTGAGTTTCTTAAGGGTAGGGCAATTTTATATCCCCAGCATCTAACATAACTGGCTTCCATAGCAGTGCCAATGAATAGAAATGGAGATGAACATGCCTGATACTCCAACTGACACACATATTTACAAAATGATTCCTAAGAAATCTCTTTCACATAAGGGCAAATGCTACAATTTATAACCTATAAATAAGAATAAAGGAGTCAAGGTTTTAAAATAATTTGTCTAATATCATGCAAAAATAGTAAGGAGAAGAAGTTGGCATATGTTAATATTTTAACACCCACATCACTGCCCCATTCCTGAACATCATTGTGTCAGGTTAAGTACATTACTCTGGAAGAGTTTTAATTAAAGCTCTTAAAAAACTGCAGGGGACCTCACAATATCCTTCTGCTTTCTAGCAGTGAGATCCAAAAAGGCTAAATATGTTTGCTCAGCTACAAAGTGTCAGATTTGGCTTTAAAACCAGCTCTCCTATTTATTAAGAATTTATGTGTCTGATATACCATACTGGTTGTTATTGTAAGATTAAATATGTGTTAATATTTTCCTGATTTCAAAATAATACTTGCTTTTTATAGAAACCTTTAAAATAAAGAAAAATAGAAGCATATAGAGAATAAAGATCATCCATAATTAACAAATGCAAAAATTGGTTTACTCATTCACCATGTTAAATGCCTTCTACCAAAGATCACCTCATGTATGACACATGAGGTGTCGTTGAACGAGTTTGGTGTATTACTTGTTGTATTGAAGGAAAACATACATACTCCATAGAGAATCATAGGGTGTCTCAATAAGAGTATTAGTAACAATTCCTTGAACTTGTTAAGACAAGAGAACAGATATGATGTTGATGGTGGGGGAGGGGGGAGAGAAAAGGGGGAAAAGAGGAATTGGTAAAGGGACACAAGAATCAACTACATTGTATATTGATAAAGTAAAATTTTAAAAAAAGAGTGTTAGTAAGAATGTATTATAGGATCTGTGCTTTTGTTGAGTGATTTGGGAGAGGGTCTAAGGATGAAGGGAGGTGATTTCACTCTAGATTGGTTGCTGTCAAAAAGCAGGACAGTTCTGTGATTGAGTATCTCAATAAGTCTTATTCAGAGGGAGGACAGACTAGAATGAGGATAAAGTTGTAATTTGTAAAGAAGAAGCCATGAATCATTTTGTCCAAGAGAGGAGGCATTTGTCATTTTAGGGGTAGCACATTGACTTTGTTTTTGCCTGTTCTTAGACAGAATTATGAACTGGCCTTATTTGTCTAATAGGAATATAACAAGGCCCACCTGTGAGTGTCAGGCCAGTTCTGAATGTCAGGAGCTTCTGCTATTTTTTGTTTATCTTTCTTTCTCAACTCAAATATTCATTCAATAAATATTCAAAAAGTAAATACTCATTCAATAAATGTTATGAGTGCTGACATAACAGATAAATGGGTCAGACTGTAGCGAACAGAGCATAGTCCATGTCCTACTGCGCATTATAGTCTAATGTGGGGACAAATAAGCAAACAAATAAATATACAAAACAAGGTCAAATATCAGTAATGCCAAATGCTATGAAAATAAATAAATAAAGCAAGGAAAGAAACCTGAGTGGTAGCAGATTTATTTCAGATAAGGTAGGCAGGAAAGGCTGCTTTTGGGTGATTGGATCCGAGATCTGAACCAAGTGAAGAGGGAACAACTGCAAGTCCCCTGGGGGGAGGGGAGCAGGGTAGCTGACGTGTTTGAAGAACAGCGGGGAGGCCGGTGGGTTGGCAATGGAGTGATGAGGGTCTGTGGTGGGAGAGCAGGGCCAAGGGAGGGGTGGCGGAAGGGAAGTCAGGTCACGCAGGGCTTTGTAAGCAATGATGAAGTGTTTGGATTTTATTCTAAATGTAGTGGAAATTATTGAGAGGTTTTGAGCAGGAAATGAGCATGATTTTGTGTGTATATACTAATAGCTTTATTGATGTATAATTGGTACACAGAGAATTGCATATATTTTAAAGAATCACTCTAGCTGCTAAGGAGAGAATATCTATGAAAGGGCAGCGGGGGGGAGGCATGATATAAGCTGGGTACCAGTTAAAATATATCTCCATTAGTCTAGTGACAGATGATGCATTATTTGATATGGGAGCCACATGTTTGTTATATGTGGCTATTGAGCACTTGAAATATGGCTAGTCCAAACTGAGATGTGTTATAAGTATAAAATATACACAGGATTTTGAAGACAGTCTGAAAAAACAATGTTAAATTTCCCCATTAATAATTTTTGCATTTATTATACATTAAAATGATAATATTTGGATGTATTTGGTTAAATAAGATGTGTAATTAAATTTTACTTGCTTCTTTTTACCTTTTTTAATGTGGCTACTAGAAAATTAGAATTAAAACATGTGCCTCGTTATATTCCCACTGGATGGCACTGGTTTAGAGTCATCGGGTGAAGGTGTTGAGGAAAGGTCAGATACATGATGTATTTCTAAGGTATTCTTGGCATTGCTTGCCGATAAGTTGGGTGAGGGGTGTGAGAGAAAGAAAAAAATCAAGGATAATTTTAAGGTTTCAATTTGAGTATATGGACGAATGGAAGTGCTGTTTACTGAACTGGGGAAAGCTGTAGTAGGAGCAGATTTTGGGAGGCTGGGGGTGGAGATCAAACGTTCCATTTTGGACACATGAAATTTAAGGTGTCTTGGAGAAAACCAAATGGAGATGTCTAGTGGGCAGTTCAAGGGAGAGGTTGGAGATGGGGATATAAATTTATGAGCCATAGGTACATAGATAACATTTAAAGCCATGGGGCCATGGGACTGGATGAGATCACCATAGAAGTAAGGCTGATGGAGAAAAGAAGTGATCCAAGTAGTGAGTCCAGGAGCACTAGGAAGAAAACAGGATCTGTTGGAAAAAAAGACCACGAGAGCATAATATCCCAGAAGTCAAATGAAGAAAGTTTTTCAGGAATGTGGGAGTGATCAGCTTTATCAAATGCTGCTGAGAGATCCAGTATGAGGAGGACTGAAAAGCAACCACTGGATTTGAAAATGTGGATAAGAACATTTTCAATGGAATGGTGGAGAGGAAGTCCTGGTATAAGTTAGTGAAAGAGAGATTGGGAGCTGAGGAAGAAGACACAGTGATTAAAGCATCTGCTGTAGTTTTGCTGCATGGGGGAGTGAGAAGTGAAAGGTATCTGGAGGGCATGGGGTCTAGTGACAAGTATAGGGGTTGCCTTAGACAGGAGCCCACATAGTCCCTCCATTGCAACAGAAGGGAAGTCAGAGAGCACGGATGCAGGTGTGTGGGGAGCTGGGGGTGGTGAGTGCATTTGGAAGTTTTCTTTGGATTGACTTAATTTTCTTAGTGAAATGAGAAACAAGACATCTTCTGAGAGCAAGGAGGGGGAGACTGTTGAAAGCACAAAGAAAGAAGAGAACATGTGAAATAGTCACCTTGAAAAGTGGGAGAGTGATATTAATAGGGAAGATTTTAGCTCCTGGATCACTGTCACTCTCTGCAAAACTAGTCCTTTCATAAAATGCAATTATTTTAGTATCTATGTACAATGATACATCAAAAGTTCATGGAATGATTCATATTATCTTTTATTTCTATTTTTCCATGAACTTTTTGAAGTACCCTCATATGTATTCCGATACCCTGGCCTCTCATTTCTTTGTTCTCCTCTCTTCCCATGATCTTTCCCTCCACTTAACTCCCAGTGATACCCTAGATCTTGTCATTTATATAAAACTGCCACCCTCTCATAATTTTTATGTCAAGTACTCCACTTTCTGACCATCGCCTTCCAGCTTTCTAGCTATTCCCTCTAGTATCCCAATCCCAACAATCCTTAATGTTAATTGTTAATGTTTTTGTATCTCTAACTCCACTTCTATTGCAACCCCTGCTTCTCTAGCTTAAATGCTTTGATCAATCATAATCATCCCCTTTAACATAGCCTCCACTGCCTTGCCCCCATTTCTTTTTCATGTTTGCTTGGCAAAGTGCCAACACTATTTAAATAGAATTCTCTATATGCTTTCCCTCTTTCCAAAACATAGCTGGAGAAAAACATCCAATCTCCCTAGTTTCATTTTTAATTTAAGCTTACTAAGCTCAAGAATGCCCATAATTCCACTCAGCAATTATACTGTATTTCTCTCATCAAGTCACTCTCTCACCTTCCCTGGTAACTATACCTTCTCATTTCTCCTAAAATCTTTAACTTAGCTGCTTTGCTGAGGAATAGAAGCACTCAAAAGAGCTTACATAGTCCCCACATATGCCTATTCCCAGCATTTGTGCACATGTATCCTGACCCAGGGGTGCCCTCACTGTGCTCTGTGCTCCTACATTTGCTTTGGGTCCTGTCCATTTTCACTGCTCCTGGACAAAACTCTGGTGATTCTCCCCTCTCTCTCCTATTTCTTCAAATATTCTTTATCTTCTTGGTTTTTCTTTCATTATACAGTACGTGCCACAATTTCTCTCATCATTAAAAAAACTATTTTTAATCTTACTTCCTTTACCAGCTACTACCCTCTTTCTCTCTCTTTATAGAAAGAAAATTGTTAGAAGGTTGATAAAATATTTACTATTTTCAAGTCCTTTCCTTTCATTTTCTCTTAAACCCTCTCTAATCAGTCTTTCCTTACCACCATTCTGCCAAAGCTCCATATTGCAAAATCTAATGATCTTTTCTTAGTCCTCTTGTTACTCTATCTGTCAGGTATTCTATCTTTGGAGTCATTTCCTCAGTTGACTTCCAGGACACCAGGGTTTTCTGGTTTTCCTTCCTTCTCACTGGCTTCTCCTTCTGAACATCAAAGAGCTCAGAACTTGGACTTCTCTTGTCTATCTCCACTGGCTGCCTTGGCGACCTGATTCAGCCTTGTGGCATTAAATGCCACATGTATGTTTATGATTCCCAGATTTTGTCTTTGGCCCAGATATGTCCCCTGAACTCCAGGCTTATATATAACTTCCTACTCAACATCCCCACACAAGCATCTAATTGGCATCTCAAATATACCATATCCCAAAACTGACATTTTATCTGTCCTTCCAAACTTACACTGTCCAGTCTTCCTCATCCAGGGTTGATGGCAATCCCACCCTTCCAGTTGTTTAGGTCAAAGCCCTAGAGTCATCTTGACTCCTCTCTTTGTTTCACATCTAATCTGTTAGAAAATTTGCCCATTTCTTACCACCTTGGGTCACCCAAGTTCTTCCCTGACTGCTCCAAATACTGAGTGCTTTTATATCTTGTGCACTAGAGATCTGTGGCACACCATTCGAGAAACTCTGAGCATGTAGAGAATAAGGGGTGTAAGAGAATAAGAAACTTTCTAAGCAAAAGAAAAGAAAAGCAGGGAAGAGTAAAATACATATTTGGAGGACTGTTAGTCTAGCATAGCTACAGCAAGGGATGTGAGAGAGAAGGCTGGAGAAATACACAGTGGCTAGATTATGGAAGTCCTTCTATTATTTACTGGGCAGCATGGAACTTTACCTTACAGGCAATGAGGAGTCATTGAAAAGTCTTAGGTGGGAGGAAATATAAGCAGATTTATGCTGGAAAGATCACTCTTACAGCAAAGTGGAAAATGACACACAGCATATAGAGCACACACCTGGAGCAGGGGGAATACTTAAAAAGAAAAACCATTGCACTAGCCTATGAGAAAGATGACAAGGGCCTGAACTAAATTAGGAACTATGGAGATGGAGAAAAAGGGGACAAAGCCAAGAAATCTTAAATAAACAGGATCCCTCATATTTGGAGATTATTGAATATGGGGAAAGGAGATAGTCAAGAACGATTCCATTTTCTTTTCTTTCCTTTTTTAAGGCTAGTCAAGTGAAGCAGTGTGAGTGGAGAAGGAACAAAGAAATCCGTAACTTGTTGTGATCAATTAGTTGTAACCACCACTGCACTCAGACGATCAAGGACGATTCTGTTTCCTGACTTGCATGTTTGATGGTGATGCCACCACCTGAGATAGGAGTAATAAAGTATAGGGAGGAGATTATGAGTTTCTGTTGGACAGACTGAGTTCCAGGTATCCAGGGACATTACAGCACATACATCCAGGAAGTTGTAAATTTTATGGTTGGGAGCTCTGGAGAGAGGTTTGGGCTGAAGATATGAGTTATTATTAGTTATGAGTTATTGTTCTAGGCTGGGCTTTTGGATTGCTCAGAGATAGTGTGCTGAGGGAGAGGAAAGACAATTTAAGGATAATAACAGATATGTGCAGAGGAAAAGGGGACCATCAGCATTCAGAATGGTTGGAGGTAAAATAACCAAGAGAGGGTGATGTCTCAGAATCTAAGGGCAGAATTATCATCAAGAAGGGGGAGTTTTCATGAAGTAAAATGAGAAGTATCTTAGCTTGGACTGCCATAATAAAGTACTGTACCATAGACTGGGTGGCTCAAACAGCAGACATCTATTTCTCACTGTTCTGGAGACTGGGAAGTTGTAGATCAAGGTGCCAGCTGATTTGTTTCCTGGGAAGGACTCTTTTCCTGGCTTACAGAGAGCCCTTTCTTGCTGTGTGCTCACATGGATGGGTGTGGGGGGAGAGCTCTGATCTCTCTTCCTCGTCTTGTAAGGACACCAATCCTACCATGGGACCCCATCCTTACAACACCATCTAACCCTAATTACTTCCCCAAAGGCCCCACCTCCAAATACCATCACACTGAGGGCTAGAGCTTCAACATATGAATCTGGGGTAGAAGGGACACAAATATTTAGTCCATGACAACGATTAAAGGGGTACTTTAGATTTGGAAGTGTTTGGTGGGCTTGGTCAGAACAAGTTTTGGTGAGGTTGTGAGTATGGAAGTCTGATGGTAGATAAAGGAAAAAGTCAGAAAGCCAAACAAGATCTCAGCCTAGTTAGTGTCCCAGTACCTGACTTCAAAGGGAAGGAGAAAGACAGGAATGTATTTGAGGAGTGTGTGTGTGTGTGAGTGTGCAGAGCTATTTTAAGATGGAGAGATTTAAGTGTCCTCACAGGTATCTAGAAAAATAATTTGATAATTTAAAAATACTGGAAAGGGGCCGACCCCGTGGCGCACTCGGGAGAGTGCGGCGCTGGGAGCGCAGCAGCACTCCTGCCGCAGGTTCGGATCCTATATAGGGATGGCTGGTGCACTCACTGGCTGAGCGCGGTGCAGCCGGTCACAAAAAAGACAAATAAATAAATAAATAAATAAATAAATAAATAAATAAATAAATAAATAAAAAAAATAAAAATACCGGAAAGAAAGGAGATGACAAGTGCAGCAAGACCTTCAGGTTATAGGAGAAGATTAAATCGAGAGAAAGAGTTGAACAGGAAGCAAGACTGCATCTTCTAGGATTAGAGAAAAGGCAGTAAGGTTGGGGCCAGGTAAACATGTATGTGAACAGGACCAGCTCCATGGGTGTGTGGCCTGGGCAGCTTCATAGGGCTCGTTCTTAGAAGAGATCCTATGCTTAGTTTAATACTCTGCTGTGGCCACTTTTAAGTTATTAATAAAGTTATCTTTGAACTTGCATTTTGTAAGTGAAGTCCAGGGGACAAGGAAGCATGTGTGTGAGCAGAGAAGATACACCTGGCAGCAGTGTGCACACACTCAGTGGTGGGCAGCAGGCAGTTAACCTGGCTGTCTGGCTTCCATGCATACAACTTAAGCAGTCCCAGGAGACCCCTGAAGGGGTTGTCAGGGCTGAGACCCAAGTTCAGATTAGCAGTGGTGATGGTGGCACTAACAGCAGAAGCTGTGTAGTGGTGGCCATGGCCCCAGACTGGGGATAGAGGAGAGGCTCAGTGTGGAGGCAGCACCAGGACTTGCCGTGAAGGCCAGCTTACATCTGTTCCAAGACACCGACTCTATGGCTTCTTCTTTTTTATTTTTAAATTTTATTGAATCAAAATTGATTATACCTATTTTGGGGGTTCAACTGGAGATATGTTGATCAAATCAATGTTGCCAGCATATATATTGTTACAAATCAAACTTGTTATATATGCCCCTTGTCCAATCTCGCCCCATCCCCCTCCCCCGTCCTCCTCCCCCCTCTAATTACCCTAGATTTCTTCTCTCTTTCTGAAAGAGTAATGGTTACTCTGTTGATTTGTTGCCTAGATGATCTATCCAGTGCTGAGAGGTATGATCAGGTCCCCCAATATTCTCGTAGAGCAGATGCTTCTTCTGTCACTCTGGAATGGGCTTTGTGGAGAGAGACATCCTTTTCTTTTCTTTGGTCTCTGCTGGTGACTCTCCTTGTGTCAATGCACTCCAGTGGCTGGTGGACCATCAGTGTGGTAGTTGTGGCATCTAGCCACTTTTGCAGCAGCGTTGGTTACTGTAGTGGCTGTGGTGGGCCACCCACATGGAGGTGATGTTTTTGGCAGGCTCCTTGGTGCTGGTGCGGTGTGCCTGGTTGTGGGAGGGGGGCCTGGTCCCTGGATCCATGCTACAGGTTCCCAGGTAGCCACCGAGGCACTAGTGGTATGCTGGGGCTGGAACTAATTTTTTGTCCTTTGCTTACTTCTAAAATGGGGGAACTTCCTGTTGGGACCAGTACTCGATCTCTATGGTTTAGCTAAATTGCTGCTTTGCTGCTGTTTCCCTAGGGAAGGCCTTTGTGCAGCTCAGGTTATAATGGTTGACTTTATAGGTACTTCTGGCTCTCCAGAGACCTGGTGCACCTGGGTTGTGTAGAAACTCTAGTCTGGGCCTGAGTCTTTTCATCATACTGCACCCCATGCAATTCTGTGTTCCTGACCAGTCTCTTCTGAGTGGTCCTTTGCTGATTGGGGGGCAGATCAGCTGTCCTTGCTGTGCCCCAGTGTTCCGCCGGTGGGCCAGTCTCCCCCACTGCCAGTGCTCCAAACACTTCCCATGGGATGAGCCATGTGCCAGTCCCTTGTGATGGCTCGCTGGCCTCTAGGTGGCTTGTTTTTTTCGGTTGTTGTGGCTCCTTGCTCCTGTGTGGGTCCACGGGAACCCAACTAGTAGTCTTGCAGTCCTGGGGGCCACCAAGACCCCCTTCTCCCCTCCTGCCTCCAAGCAACTCCATCCAAAGGGCACAACTGTGGCTTTTGCTGGATCCTGCTCCATGCGCTCAGCAGCTCCAGCCTTAAAGCGGCTGTGGCGCAAAATGGTCAGAGCAGTTTTTTCTTTCTCTCATTGTGGCTTCTCCTGCCTTCATGTACTCCACAGGTCTCTCCTCCTCTTCCCCGGATCTTTAGCAGCCCCATCTTGACTGTTGTTGCTTTTTTATGTAGTTGTAAATTGGTTGATTTGTGGGAGAGAGTGATGCTGGGGACCATCTATTCCAACATCTTGACTAGAAACTACTGACTCTGTGGCTTCTGCACAGACATTAACTTTCTGCCATAAACACTGGGAGAGGAAGTGTTAATTCTCAAGTGGCAAACTTCATAAAGAAATTATTATAAAACAGAAGTGTTACACATGGGCATTGCAATAAAATATATCATTTAATTATTAGAATATTTCAGAGTTCAGAATCTTTGGTTTTGAAAACTACTGCAACACTGCCAAGTAAATATCCATTAAATTGCCATTGTATAAATTTAGATTTAAAATTAAATTTAGACTTAATTAATCTTAGTTCCTGATTTGTATAAAAAGTTACATCTTTTTAGAAAAATTATTCCATGAGAATCATCACCTTTAGATGTACCAAAATTTATACTTCACAGTAATTTATCAGAAATTTATCTCAATATGATCATAGCCAAAAAATACTCTTAATGGCTCCCAAAACAGGTACATTTACAGAAAGATTCTGTAGCTAAACCTGAGTGTGAAGATGGGATGTTGAAGGGGTACAGACCTGATACACTTAGTTTTTTTTTTCTTTCTGGAAAGTTGGAGGCAAGAAAATGGGAGATGGGGAGAGTTCTGAGTGTTGGCCTGAGGGAGAGTTCTAAAGGTTTAAAATGCTATGTGGGGAATCAGGGAGGGAATGTGGCATTTGTCTGAAGATTTTAAAATACTTTCAATATAATAATTTCCATAAGCGTTTTTATTACTACATCTATAATATGCATTTCATGAGCAATCATAAAGAAAATTACATTTGGGGATTATCTTATTTCTGCCAAAACATTTGCCAGGTTTAACATGTCATAAACAGTAGAATACAATTAGCTTGACTTGATATGAAATAAATGGTGTGCCAAGGTCTCCATTTCACAGATGATAGAGAATAAATGTAAAAGTGGCATGATAACTGTAAAGCACTAGAGGTACTATAGTCATCAAATTCGGTTTTGTTAAATAATCTGTTAAAATATGAATTTTAAAATGTATTTTTATTTTTTAAAGTAGAACTTTTTACATTAAAAAATTGGCTATATGTACTTTGTTGAAACTGAAAATTTTATTATATGGAGAAAAAAATTACTCATAGTTCCTTCTCTCAAAAGTCTATTACTGTTATCATTTTGATATGTTTTCTTCTAAATTTTTCCTCTGCAAATTAATTAAAATATAATTGTGATAATGTAGTTACATGTTATATAAATTTCTCATAAATATCACTTTAGTATTTATATTATATTGTATCAGTATAATATTTAGTATTTATAGAGCCATTATGTGGCTCTGTCATACATGGTTTGTCCTTTTTCCTATTGTTGGACATTTAGGTTGTTTCTAACTTTCCTGTAATTTTGTATAACTATATGAAGATTCCCAACTGAACACCTTTCTGGTTGAAATATTCCTGAAATTAAACTAAACTTTATCATATTTGATTTCTCTGCATGTTCCTCTTTTTCACAAACACATAAAAATGGGAATCGCTGACCTATTTGAATCTTAGTTCCTAAGACCATTGTGCATAAATAAAATTATTCTTGGAAGATGAAAAGTGAAAAAGACAGTAAAGTGGACCTCACAGAAAATTACCTTTTATGAGGGCTTCCAGTCAAGATGGTGGAATAGGCAGTCCCCACATATCTCCCACACTCTCTCACTCTCTCCCACAAATCAACCAATTCACAACTCTTAAAAAGCAATGACAGCCAAGCTGAGGCCACTAGAGCTTAGGGGAAGAGGAGGAGAGACCTATGAAGTTCATGAAGGCAGGAGAAGCCAAGATGAGAGAAAGAAAGGATTGCGCCCATCATTTTGAGCCCTGGGCCCCTTTAAGGCTGGAGCTGGTAAGCACACAGAGCAAGAGCTGGCAAAAGCCACAGCTGTGCCGTTTGTATGAAGTTGCTTGGAGGCAGCAGGGAGAAGAGGACCTTGGTAGCCCCCAGGCTAGCAAGACCACTGAGTTCCTGTGGACCCACATAAGAGCAAACAACAGAAAAAAAGGAACCACTCAGAGGCTGGTGAGTCATCACAAGGGACCTTTGCATGGCGCATCCTATGGGCAGTGGGGGAGATGGGTACACCAGGGGAACATTGGGGCACAGCAAGTATAGCTGATCTGACCTCCAGTCAGCACAGGACCACTCAGTGGAGACTGGTCAGGAATATAGAACTGCAGGAGGTGCAGTTTGCTGAAAAGACTCAGCCCCAGACCAGAGTTTTCATGCAACCTGGGCGTACCAGATCTCACGAGTCCTGGAAAGTACATACAAGGCCGACCATTAAAACCTGAGCTGCACAAAAAGCCTTCCCCAGGGAACAGCAGCAATAAAGCAATTTAGCTCAACTACAATAAACGAATTTAGCTCAAGTGCTCATCCCCACAGGAAGTTCCCCTATTTTAGAAGTAAACAAAGGACAACATATTAGTTCCAGTGCAGAGTTTAAGTGGTGGGAACAGCAAAAACTCCAACACAGAACTGAAAGAAAAAACAAAATTCCCACAGACAGACAAAGTTTGATATTCACTAGTAAAGGTCTAACACCACCAAAGAACACTATAAAGCCTAGAAGGACTGGAAGCCCCTGGAATTCCAAGACAGCAAGGGGGGAGGGCCTCGGCCTCAGCCACAGCCCCCTCAACGTCCACAACCAGCCCAGAGATGACCCAGCCACTGCTGGAAGCCCCTTGGTCTCCTCTGATGGAATGGGGGGTGGCCACAGGCCTTGATCACACCCCCCCTTCTTTCTCCTCTTCCTACTCTATTTCCTCTCCCCTTTCCCTTCTCCTTCTCCCCCGCAACTGCTCCACAACAACCTCTTACAATGAGGCATGGAGCCGGGGGAAGCCAAACTCAGCTGTATCCAGGTAAAGAGCACACCAAAAACACCATTTTCACACGGATAGCCCACCATAGACATGGCAATTGTCATGCCTGCCACAAAAGTGGCTAGTCTAATCTCTATAGCAGCAGTCACAGCCACTGGGCAGATGGCATGCCGGATACTCAACTTCATTGATTCAAGGAGAGGCACCACCAGAGACCTAAAAAAGAAAGAAAAAAAGAAGAGGTCCTCTCTGTCCACAAAGCACACTCCAGAGTAATAGAAGAAGCATCTGATTTACGATAATAGGGGAGGACCTGATCACACCTGTCTCAGTATTGGACAGATCATCTAGGCAACAAACCAACAAAGGAATGGTTAATCTATCAGATGGAGAGAACAAATCTATGGTTATTAGAGGGGGGTAGGGGGAAAGGGAAGGATAAAGACGGAGGATGAGGGAGAGATTGGATAAGAGGTGTAAAGAATAAGTATGATTTGTAACAATGAATATGCTAATAAAAAATAAAGTTAAAAGAAAGAAAATTACCTTTATGAACTTATTTTCTGTTATATAGCCTCACAGTTGAAAATTTCTGAGAACTTTTCAGCAGGCAGTAAGGCAAAGGTTCAGATATTGCATGACTTGCTGAATTAATCATAGAAGGAGAGAACTCAAGCTGGAAACAGGCTGATAATCTCTGACAGATGTAACAAGGTATTTTCTGTCACTTGTAAACTATTTGAATGTAAATAGGCCATTTGGGAGCACAGTTTGATTTTCCCAAATGACCGCTATAGCTGGGAATGTTTCACTTGTCCTCTAGTCAATTCAATCTAACCATTAATGGCTATTCCAGGATATTTATTTTGTGGTCAGCAGACTCGAAAGAGTTAATGCACTGTGCAAAATGTCTAACTTGTATTTGGTATTAATTTACCTCCACAGTATGATCTGGCTTATTAGAGCTTCAGATATGTCTAAAGAAAATTCTATGTTAGATGTATCACTGAAAGGCTTGCTGTCTCACTGGGAGCCCGAGTGAAAACAGCTTGGTGAAGTAAACTTATTTTTGTCTTTTTCTTCCCATGAGTTCTGCAGAAAACAGCTGGCCTTTTCTAAAGTGAGGTTGACTAACCATTTACGAGATTTGAGAAGGGACTAATTAGTATTGTAGGTTGATTGGGATCGTAGCTATTTTTATATTTAAAAAAATCACATACAGAGAAGCATTTGTTTGGTGACTTGCTTGTAAAATTACTTTTCACTAACCACAGTGTTATAATGTGGCTATTCGTAGGAACAAAGCCCAGATTCTTTACCACTGTTTGAGACAGCGCCCATTGTAATTATTGTCACTCACCTACATGATTTTACACAGTTTTACAAGTTGAAGACAGAGATAACAATTACCCTGACCTCTTGTTTTCACAGATGTTTTCATTAATTTTTTAAGGTATAGACAAGGTTTAAAGTCCCTTTATAGGTCTCTCCTTTAGGATTGAACAGAGATAGCAGATACTGCACAGGAGTCTTGCAGGTGAGGAAGCAGTGACCACGAGAGCCCCCTCCCAACCTCCCTGATTTCATTCTGACCTCTGATGAGAAGGCTCCTTCAGTACCCTACTGAAACTGGGCCAATCCCTACTTCCAAAGAAAGCATCGTGAATAACACAAAAGAATATTGTTTTAGTTTGGATTGCTATAACAAAAATACTGCAGATTGGGTAATTTATAAACAACAGAAATTTATTGCTCATAGTTCTGGAGGCTAGAAAGTCTAAGATCAAGGTGCCAGCAGATTTGGTGTCTGGTGAGGGCCTGTTTTTCACAGATGGTGCCTTTCCTGTGTCCTCAATTGGTAGAATGGGTTCTCTGCTCTATTAGGCCTCTTTCATAAGGGGACTAATCCCATTCATAATGGTGAAGCCTTCCTGACTAAATCACTTCCCCAAAGTCCCCCACACCTTAATGCCACTACAATGGGGATTAGGTTTCAACATGAATTTTGGAGGAACAATTTAGACCATAGCAGACATGGAAAGCCTTTTCAGGGTTTGAAGCCTCTAGCCTCTAATCTCACTACTGCTCTTCTCTCACTGTCCTCCAGCTAGTAAGTCCTGTACTTAAGTCCTGTACTTGGTGTTCCTAAGGAACCCAGGATCTCTCTTTCCTCTCTACTAATATTTGCAAAACCTCAGCCTGAGACTCCTTCTCTATGCCCCACCCTCTTCTGGCTGATTTTCCTCATCACTGGAGTTTCAGTCCACACTCTGCTCCACTAACAAACAAAAACAAATAAACAAACAAACGAAAACCTCAAATAGCAACAACAACAACAAATTTAAAGCCTACTTACTGTTTTCCCACAGCATCCTGTGCTTTAACTTGAAATAGCACCAATGCTCCACTACAGTCACCTGTTTACTTGGGGGGGGGGGCGTTGCTACTGTTAGACAGTAACATTCTTGAGAACACTGTTTGCTTACCTTTACGTGCCATTAAATTAAAGAAGTATAAGACACAATTCCTTTCATTGAGGAATTTGCAATCCAGTTGTGGAAAAAGGTATATTTAAAGCCCATAGTAAAAAAAATACATAATTACATAATATACAAAATACACATAATTTAGTTCAAAACTGGTACAATTATTAGATCAATAGAAATTTATGAACATGGCTGATCTATGAAGGCAGGAGCAACCTAAGGAGTCTTCATGGGGAAGCTGAGATTAGAATGGGCCAGATGCTGGTGTTGCCATAGGACTGTGGAAAACAGTAGGGGGTGGTGTTCTACGCTGAGAGAATAAAATGAACAAAAATGTGAAAGTAGGAATGAGCCTTAAAAAATGGGTAAAATTAACCAGAAAGAGAAGGCAGGGACATGGAGAAAGAATCTCAGGCAGAGGCTGTAGCAGCAGGAATGAAGCACAGGGAAAGAACTAGCCTGACTAGAAAGAACGCTAAGCAGTCTGGTGAAGAATAATTTAAATTAGACTTGATAGGAAACAAAGAATTGCTGTAGGTTCCGAAGCAGAGTATCACCATGGTATATTGTTACTCTCCATGACTCCCAAGAAATCACTCCTCCCCTCCCAGAGTCCATGCTTTTATACAATTGCCTTCCACATTGATTCTGAGCTTGGACATGTGACTTGCTTTGGCCAATAGGATACCAGCCAGTATGACCTTTAGTGCATTTGGGTTTGTCCTTTTGGAATGCTGCCTTTACTGTGTAAGCAAGCCCAGGCTAGCCTCCTTGAGGATGAGAGACCATGGGGAAACAGAAAACATATGAGGAGAGAGACCTGGCTGTGCCAGTCAATCCAGTCATCCCAGCTGAGGCACCAGACTTGTAAATGAGGCCATCTGGAACCATCCAGCCCCATTTGAGGCACCAGCAGATTATAGTTGTATGAGTGACCTCAGGTGAGACAACAGAATAGCCACCTAGCTGAGACCAGCTAGAATTGCTGATCCATGGAATTGTGAGCAGTAAAATGGATGTCGTTTTATGCTACTAAGTTTTGCTGTGATTTGTTACACAGTGATAAGTTAATGATACAAGTTCTAAAATGAAAGATTTTCTCCTATCTCTCTGGCTGCTCCTTTTTGGTCACCTGTGCAGGTTCATTGTGCTTGACTTATATCAATATTTAATAAATATTTATGTTCCTCAAGGTTCAACCCTGAGCCATCTTCTGTTTTCACTCAGTTCTTTCTTCTCACGTGATCTCATCCACTTTCATAGCTTCTTTAATGTAGTATTTCCACATATATACCATCTATTTATACCTCCAGCCCAGATATCTTCTCTGAGATCCAGACTCAGATGTCCAACTACCTGCTTGACGGTTCCATTTGGCACTCAAATCTCAAAGGCACTTCTGATTTACGATCACCCTAAAACGTACTCCTGTTTTGATGTTGCCCCACTCAGTGAATGGTGCCATCTACCCAGCTGTGCAAAGCAGAAATTTCAGAGTCATTCTTGAGACCTCCTTCTTCCTTATTGCCCTTACTGTCCATTTCCAAGTATCGCTGGCTTTACCTTCTTAATATTTCTCAAATCTGCCCACTTCTTACCATTTCCGTGACCACCACCCTAATCCAGCCATCATCAACTCATCTAGACCAGTGTGAAAGATACTTAAATGGTCTCCCTGCACCTACTCTTGCCTACATCCAATCTGTTCTCTACGCCGCTGACAAGAATGTTTTTTTTCAAAACATAAATCTGAACATGTCAGTCCAGAGTTTAAAATACTCCAATAACTTCCTATTACTCTTGGGATAAAGACCAAAATCTCAGTCATGAACTACAAAACTATGTTAGTTCAAGTTCTTGAAGCAGATGCTAAGATGGGGTTAGACATAAAAGATTGTTATTAGGAGGAGATGAGTATTATGAATAAATGGGAATGTATGAGTTTGGATTTATGACAAGCCCTCCCCACTGGGCCTCTCATAGTGCCCCATGCCAGAACATACTGTGGCCCCAGACTATTGCCTGGTGTCTGTGCCCATAAGCTGCTGGCACTGAAGCAGGTTGTACAGTGAAAAAAATAATAATGGGAGATGGAGAATGTGGGGGATCTAGAAGAGAGGGAAAAGGAAGGAAGACTGGACAAGAAGAGGCTCAGATTGAAGCAAAGTTTGAGAAACTTTTGGCCAGGCCAGTCAGGGTCTTTGAGCCAATGTTGCCTGTTAAAGGAGTCTCTTGTCTTACAGTATTGCCTCTCCACCGCCCAGTGCCCCATGCTCAGTTACGAGCTGGGAGCAGTCCAGGGGAAGTATGGCCTTGGTGTGAACACAGTGGTGGATCTAGAAGTGGAACAGCTCAGGTTGTCACCTATGCTCATCCGTGGCAGGAGGGCCAAGTGGTGGGTTTTTATGACCCCCGTGCAAACCACTGTGTGGTTTGCCCTCTGCCCACCTCCCCAATGTTGCCTTTTACCATGCTAACCTTTGTGGTCTCATATTAACTATTCAAGTCTTTCATTACTTCCTTGAACATAAATGTTAAGGTATTCCAACCCCTCTCCCCAACACAAACACCAGTTCATTCTTACTAATCTTTTAGTTGTCAGCTCAATTGTCTCTCTGCTTAGAAAAGATTTCCATGACGGGTGTCAAATTTCCCTTTTACATATCCTCATAGCACTACATTTTCTTCATAGCATTATTCATTTGATTATTTGATTTCTGTTTGTCTTCTCCCCTAATCTGTGAGGTAATTAAGAATAGAAAGTGTGTCTTTTTTGTTTGTGAATATATCTCCAGTGACTAGCATGTGCTAAAAATATTTTTGTTGAATGATTAAATGTAAGAAAGAAGACTCAATTCCCTGATCTGCTGGTACCTTGCCACTTTCGCCCTTTTCAGTGGCTTCGTGTGCCTGGAGCTGATGAATAGTTGATGACCCTGCCATTTGATGTAAGGTCTACAGAGCCTAAGAAAATAGCATGAGGTGAATTAGGGTCAGGGAGAGTCTGTAAACATAGAGTCCCATCTAGGTGTGAGGAGCTGATAAATTGAATTACAGGAGACATTTTTACAGAAAGAAATGAAATGATTAAATCACTTATTGGACATTTTGTTTATTAGGAATGGCTAAAAAATGACTCTAAGGTTTCAAGCCAGACAATTAGGATCATGGGGTTGCTAATGTTAGAGGCAGGGAATTTGGAAGGTGGACTCTGAGTGAGAAGGAAGATGAGTTCAGTTTTGAGGACTAATGAGGCTGACATGAGAGGGTTGAAGTCCACTGAGTGTCTCTCCCTCCAAGAGGCCTATCATGGCCACCAAGTCTTGGGAGTCTGGCTTGTGTAAGGAGGTAGGGGTAGCTTGCCCTCAATGTGCACTGTGGGGAGCACAGGGAGATAGCCTGAGAGGAAATACTGTGGAGAGAAGGGAAATGTTGATTTGGTATCTAATAAACCCTGTAGATGGTCAGAGGAGCTGCCAGTGCAAATTTTGTGTTAAGGCAAAGATGTGGAATCTGACTGAATGGAAAATAGGGCTCCAAAAAGAGGGACAGTTTGGAGAACGTAATGGAAAGGAGACCCAGGAAAAGATTCTTCAAGCCTATGAGAGAGCAGATGTCAAGGCTGCCAAAGCCTGTAGCTTTGGCTATGTGCAAGGACACACCCTTTATGCTAGTTCCTCAGAGTAGAAGTGATAGTGCAAGCTGTGAGAATGCACAGTCCTTGGGAAAAGCACATGTGCTCTAGGACAGAAGAGCAAGGAGCTAAGGACTCCACATCAGGAATAAGGGAATGGAATGAAGAAGAGGAGTTTTTAAGAGGCTAAGAGAAGGAAAGTTGGGATGCATTAGAGGTGCTAAGAGTAGGGTTTCAAGGAAGGAGAAAGGGAAATGCTCAGAAGAACATCAAGAATAATGGGAAAAAATGAAACCAAATTATGCTCAGTTTCCTACAGGACCTATATGGTATAATGTCCCCCAATGCCTTTTTTCAATATTCTTTCTATTGAGGTATAATTTGTGTACAATAAAATGTGTAAATCTTAGGAATGCAGGTCAATGAGTTTTACAACTGTATAAACCTATGCGATTCAGTACCCCAATTAAGGCACAAAACATTTACATCACCCCAGGAAGTTTCCCTCCCCATATACCTTTCTAGTCATGCCCCATCCTGCTCCCTCCTCAGGCAATTATGGTTCTGATTTCTATGACTATATATTAGTTCTGCCTCATCTAGAACTTTATATAAATGGAATCACACAGTACATACTCTTTTCTGTAGAATTTCTTTTACTCATGTAATATTTTTGAGATTCATCCATGTTGTTTTGTATATCAGTAGTTGGTTTCTTTTAATTGCTTGAGTAATAGTCCATTGTATAAATAGAACATTATTTGCTTATCTATTCCCTTATTTGTGAAAATTTAGGATGTTTCCAGGTTTTGGCTACTATGAATAAAGCTATTATAAATATTTTTATGTAAGTGTTTTTACAAATATATTTTTTCATTTCCTTGCAGTGGAATTGCTGGGTCATGGGAGAAGTGTATGTTTAACTTAACTGACAAATAGTTTACTGAAGTGGTTATAAAATTTCATACTCCCACCAGCAATGAGAGTACTGGTTGTGTCACTACCTTCCTAATCTGTGGTGTTATCAGTCTTTTTTAGTGATTCTAGAAGGTATAAAGTGGCATCTAGTAATTTTTACCATACATTTCCCTAATGACTAATGATACTATTTTCATGTGCTTATTGGCTATTCATGTATCTCTGTAAATCTTTTGTCATTTTTTATGATTACTTTTTTATTATTGATTTGCAAGAGTTCCTTATACATTCTTTAAATAAATATTTATTTAAAGTATTCATCATGTGATACAAATATTTTCTCCAAATCTATAGCTTGCCTTTTCATTTTCTTATTTATGTCTTTTGAAAAGCAGAAATTTTAAAATTTAATAAAGTTTGATTTTCATTCAATTCTTTTCTTCTATGGGAAGTGTATCTTGTTTCCTCAGAAATCTCTGCCTATCCTAAGGTGGCAAAGGATAAATAACATTTTTAAACAGTTTAAAATGAATCTATGCCTATTTCTTTTTCCCTTTTCCTCCTGCTTTTAGTTTGAAACTACTGAGATGATATGCACCATTTTTATAAGAAGGCCAAGAGTAAGAATGGCAGACAATTTCACATGTAAAATATCTCATCCCAATTACCAAACTTCAAAGGCCTGGACGAAGGGAATGGGTTCCTTTAAAGATAAGGAAAAGCAGCTAAATTCTTCTCTGAGAAAATGCTGTCTTAGTCTGCTTGGGCTGCTATAACAAAATACTGTACTTTAGACTAGGTAGCAACCTAGTCTAAGCCAATAAACAAAAAAAATTTATTGCTTGCTGTTCTGGAGGCTGGGTGGTCCAAGATCAAGGCACATGCAGATTTGGTGTCTGGTGAAGGCTTCCTGTCTGGTTCACAGGTAGTGCCTTCTTACTGCATCCTCAGTTGGTGGAAGGGGCCAACAAGATCCCTTGGGCCTCTTTCATAAGAGCACTAATCCCATTCATGAGAGCTCTGCCCTAATGATGTAATCACCTTCCAAAGGTCCCCACTTCTTAATACCATCAGATTGTGTATTAAGTTTCAACATATGAATTTTGGGGGGACACAGACATTTAGACCATAGCAATGCCCCTCCACTTCCACAAAATGGTGCATGGCTCATTACTGATCATGTTGGTGCTCTACATAAATCTATTTTAATTTGACTTTTTATATCTAACAAGCAAAAGAGGAACACATTGGAAGACTTATGAGTGGTAGTCAAAGAATCTAAAGGAAAGCTAAAGAGCCAGTCTTTAGAAAGGATAGGAGCTTGTGTGAAAGGATCAAGGAAACAGAATCAAATAAATGAATAGACGTCGACAAGGATGAATGATCTCCAGCTGTTTCTGTCTTTGAGTTACTCCCCTCAAGTTCAACTTTTGAGAGGAAAGTATCTAAATGACCTAATTTGTCTCATGCCTAGTATGGAGACCTCGGTTGACAGTCATTTCTTCAAACTGCATTCAGTAGGGAAGTGGGATAGTTCCCCAAAGTAAAATTGGGGCATAGCTCCGAAAAGGGGGAATGGACTCTGGGCAAATGAAAACAATAGATGCATATTATATCCCTAAAAACGCAGAACTTATATCTTTTAACTTGTGTTCATGTCTCCTGTTTTACATAGGATAAGACTGCTTGTTCACTTATCTTTGTTTAAATGAAATTACTGTCAAGGTCAGATTTTTGAAAGCAGAGTGTACCTGATTAGAGCTCATCCCAAGTTAGTTTCACTGTTGTTGCTATTGTTTTAAATCTTGAAGTTGATTGTGTATTTCTGATTACTTAAAGTTTATCTTTCTAAATTGAGATGCAGAATCCCTGTGAAATATAATATTAGGTGGGGAAAGGGTAAAAACACTAAATAAAATATAACTTGACCAATATTGGAAGTAAATTAGGAATTATATAAATAGGGTTTTTGTGCATCAGATTTCCTTTTTAAAAAGTTGCTTAAAAAGTTATGTTTTTTAATTTTGCTTCTAGAGGTTATATGCATACAAATTCCTACATTCGGGCTTATTTGTTCATTCGTTCATTCAGCAAGCATTTATTAAGGGCTTGCCATATGCATTATCAGTGGAGGCTCTGGATATCTCTAACAAGGAGATAGTGAGGGAAGCTCATGTCTCATTATGTAATATAGACAATCAACTATTGTAGGAGTGAGGGATGGGGTATGACTGTTTTTTTCCCTAATTTTTATCCCTAGTACCTAGCCGAGTGCTTGAAACATAGAAGAAACTCAAAAATATGTTGTTGAATGGATGACTAAAAGAGTGGTGGGGAGGGAATGTAGAAGGGAGAAGGGACAAGTTCAGGAAAATTTTCTTAGGGTTGTTTAATTCTGCTCTAACAAAATGCTTAAAAGAATGAAGGCTAGACTTCCCATGGCCAAGTGTGAGGACTGGCTACCCCTCTATGGTTCCCTTAGGCATCTGCCTTCTAATGCAAATGTGGTTTAGTTTTCCTGTCTCCATCACAGGACTGCAGAGATTGGACGTGCTGTTCTGGCTCCTTGTATGATGGTACTTCAAAAAGTTCATGGAAAACTTTGTATTATCTTTCAATTCTATTTTCCATGAACTTTTTTGAAGTACCCTTGTATCAGCTGTTTTTGTGACAGTGGACACTTGGTTGCCCATATGACCACTGAAAAAATTTCATTGTCTTTGTACTGGGGGTAAAAAAATGAGAAATTAAGAGTTTTGAAATCACTATTGCCTACATTGAGCATTGGGATGCTGTGGGTTCTTGTATAACAGGTACTTGCTTAATAATGCATATTTGGAAATAACTCACTTAGGAAGGAAGGTGGGGAAGAAGTGTGTGGAAGTCACACATCTTCAGCAGAGACCTCACTCTCCCTACAATAAGGAGAGTCCACTGGTGTCTGAAAACAGATAAACAAATGCTCCATACACCAGTTGGGCAGAGTTTTTAGGAGCCACAAACACTAACATTCCCTGATGTAACTTTGAAAATCAAAACAAAAATAAAATCTGGGGTCTTTCCTGGGTTTCCTCTTTTTGTAGATATTTATGTATCTCTGTATTAATTGTTCCTCTTTCCTCAATACACTGTATATGTTCCTTAGTACACTTGGCTTCTCTTTAAATCTTGTCATTGTTGAACCCAACTGTTCTACTCTGTTTTCCATCCCAAGGGGTAGCATAGCTTATGAAAAGAGCAGGATCTTAATGCCAAAAAAAGCATAACTACAAATTCCAGTTACGCTCCTTAATATCTAGGCAACTCTAAACAAAATACTTAGTATTTCTGAGCCACAGTTTTTGTGCTATTCAGTGATATTTCCATTCTCCTTCTGGATACATAGTAGGAGTGCACTTCTGGGTCCTTTGATATTAGGAGGGGTCATGCACTTTCTTTGGCTGATGGACTGAGAGTTGAAATGGATGTATATCATTCCTGGGAAGAAGGCTTTCAGAGAGTCACCTTTTTGCCTTCCCCTCAAAGGTGATGGGGACTCTTCAGCCTGGTCCTAGAGTGAGGGCAACATAGTGTAGAATCCCTATGAACTCAGTGCTCATGCAGCATGACCAACAAATAAACTATTCTTTGAAGCCATTATAATTTTAAGGTTATTTGTTATCTCAACATGAAATAGCCCATCCTGATATGAAAAATGAATATAATAAGATTTACCTCAAGTTGGTATATTATTAACTAGCAGTGGGGGGGTTAAAGAGCAGTGGCTTTTATTACTTTCATACCCATTGTCCCAGATGTCCATACTACTGCTCTTATCAGATGTTCCACCTACATCCTCATATGTGGGTCACTTTTGTCCATTTCACTTGACCAAGATTCTTTCATTCATTTACCCACTTCCCCACTTTCCCTCTTTTCCTATGTCCTCTGTGGAATACTGGTTCTACTGTGGTCAAACTCCCTAAGCCTGTTTCTCATCCTTTTCCTCCAACTGGAAACAGAACTTTAGAGTTGAAGGGATGTTATCTTTCTAAGAATCTGCAAAAACAGACCTTCAACTTCACTCCCCACCCATCATGCACCCATAGACAACATGACATCCTGAATTTCATCAGTACAAGTTACTACTCCCCTGGAGAGCTGTCACTAGGCACTTTCTTTCTTTCTTTTTTTTTTTTTAAGCTTGTCAACATCCATTTCTTAACCATACCAAATCACCTCTGGCCTTACAGAAACCTATAATCATTTGGCTGCTTCTACTTCATCTCTCCCACACACATTTTGGACATTTCCTTTAGCATACATTCCATAGGTAACTCTAGCACTGTTTCCTATCCTTGTATCTTTCTTCTTTCTTCCTTCTAGCCACCCCTATCTCTCCCTCAACATTTCACCGAAGCCTCCAGACAACTGCAGTTCCTGAGGAACCCCAACAGTGATTTCTCATCTCCTGCTCCTGAGCTAAAGGCCAGCTGTGAAGAAAAACAATGAACTCTACAGAGCCATGGCTACATGCTGCATGTGTTGTATAAAATGGAAATAACTGACTTTTCTGGAACAGATGGCATTGATGTTCACCCTCACTTCTCAGAAACCTCTCCTTCCATGGCAACTGGTTTTCTTCCTGGCCTTACCTCACCTCTCTTTTCAATGGCTCACCTTTCTCTGTCCACTCCTCATCTAGTGGTCAATCCCCAGAGTTTTGTCCTTGGGTCTCTTCTCTTCTTTGTCTACATGTTTCTCTGGAGGAATCTCATCCAGCCTTATGACTTCTATGACTTCTGAAGTGTAGATGACTCACAAATGACTTTCACCAACACTAACTTCTCTTCAGAACTCTAGAAGTAGATACACAGTATTCTGCTAGACATATGGAGCTGTATGTCCTATGGACATCTCAAACTTAACATGTCCTCAAGCAAACGCCTCTTCTCTGACCCCAAATCTGTTATACCCCTTCTATTCTTTTTTTTAGTGTTCTGTTTTTATTGTTTTGCAACAAAATGCCCAACACAGAACATAATTGCAAATATTCAGCATGCAAAAGAGGAGATAGTGCTTAAATACAAATGGGAGGCATGATTCAAAAAAATAAAAAACTTAAACACATTCAGGTCCTACAAGCACCTGGACTCTAGCTTTGCTTAGAGGAGCTGCCTCACTTATGGACCCACAATGATGTTGTGATCCCTTCCCTACCCCCAAATAATCAATACAGACAGTCCCCAACTTATGATAGTTTGACTTGTGACTGTTTGACCTTATGATGGTGCAAAAGTGATATGCATTCAGTAGAGCATCATGCATTCAACAGAACATTAATAAATCACATGAGATCTTCAATACTTTATTATAAAATAGGCTCTGTGTTAGATGATTTTGCCCAGCTGTAGGCTAATGTAAGTGTTCCGAACACATTTAAGGTAGGCTAGGCTAAGCTATGATGCTTGGTGGGTTAGGTGTACTTGTGTTAAATGCATTTTTGACTTAAGTATTTTTATCTTATAATGAGTTTATCTGGAGGTAACTCCATCATAAACTGAAGAGCACCTGTACATGGAATCAGTTTGCCAATGGACAAAAGTGATCAGGATGAGCCTCTTTTCTAAAGCCTTCCCCAGCCCTCTACAGACATGATCCGGCCAGGTCAAAGAGGAATGGAATTTCCTGAAGGTGAATGGTCCATAACAGTTAAGAATGCTACATGATTCTCCTGGTTTCCATATTCAGTGTGGAGACACACTTAGATAATTTTTTTCAATTCACTATACAGGACCGGGACAGCAAGGATGCCCCCACGCCCTGTTCCAATATCTCTGAGAACATTGAATCATATGTCCTTGAAGAATGTTTTGCTCTCTTCGTCTCTGAAAAATCTTCCCCAGCAATTGAAGGTCCCTGTGTAAAAGATAATTGGGTCATCTGTGCCCAGACTTTAACATTGTCCACTGCCACAAAGGGTTGAAGGGGTAAGAGACCACAGTGGCCACGACTGTCCAGGTCTGGGTGATCACCCAGCTTACCACAACGTGGGTGTTTCTGGGGTCAGGGAGTGTGCCTCAGTGCCTCCCCTAATGTGAAATAGGCTGCCAGGTAGATGATGATGCCCTGCACGGAGACGTTGAAGTCCCGGTGCAGTCCTGAGATACCATCAGACTTGAGCTTCACCAGACAGTCTCCCAGGCCTTTGAACCCCCGCTCTGGGCCTGATTTCCCAACACTGGCCCCCAGATGGGCTCTGGAGAAATCCAGGGACTAGGTAAGCATAGAGAGGTGGCTCTGGCTGCCCTGCTGGAAGCTGAATTGCCAGCAAAATACTTACAGAACTGTGTGTGCTTGTCCAAACTTTGCGAACACCTGCGTATACTTATCCCTGAAGGGGAACTTGAGGGTTGGTAGAGAAGTAGCTGATGATGCTGGCTAGGCTGCCCCTCCAGAAGGACAGGACCACTGTTCCTTAGGGATGGAGATGATGCAGTCCACGAAACCTGTGCATTGCTTGTCAGCCGCGATCTGCTTACTGCTGAGTTGCAGCAGCTTGACTTGTTCGATCGGGGCCATGACTATCTTGGAGATGGCTGCAGCAATGCCGCTGGACAGGAAGTGAAGGAGATGGCCTGTTATGTGATGGTGGCAGAGTGGGCAGCTGAGCAGGAAGCTGAGTAGTGGGAAGCCTGGAGGAGTGGTGCCGTGGCTCACCTCTGCCGCCGTAGGAACCCAGAGGCCTACCCCTTCTATTCTTGGTCTGGGTTAATGGCATCACCATTTACCTGTCTCCCAACTTAGAAATGTGGTGTTATTCTCACATCCTTTCTCTCATCCCCCACATATAGTCAGCTGCCAAAACTTGCTGCTTCTAATTTTAAAACATCATTTGATTTTGTCTCTCACAAACCCTAGGCTGCTGGCTTAAAATAGGCCTTCGTCATATCTTCTTTGGACCATTATTGCAACAGCCTGGTAATCTGTTTCCCTGCTCAATTTTTTCCCATCCATGTTCTTCATACTGCCACTGTAATTACCAAGAGCAAAGCTTATGAAATCATTTTTCCGTTAAAAATTTCTGTTGGTTCTATAAGCCCACGGGGTTTGAATTCTGTAGCTTGGCTACAAAGCTCTTCACTCCCTGACCCAATGTACCCCTCACCTTTTTCCTTTCCTATCTTCACATTCTCCTCACACATTCTAGGTTCTTGTTGCCTCATATTCTCACTACTCCCAGCATATTACCCTGTGCTTTTAGAAGTTCATACATATTTTTTTCAAGCTATTCCTTTTTCTCCTCTTCAGCCCCAATGTTCTGGATACATTGAGTTAAATAAAATGTACTATTAAAGTAAATTTCACTTCTTTTTCTGTTTTCAAATGTGGCTACTAGAATATTTAAAATCACATATGTAGCAGGCATATTTCCATTAGACGCTGCTGCGACCCTTCAATCCATCCTGTTGGTCATTTCTTGCAGGTAAGCTTGAATTCTGTTTTTCTGAATCCTTGCAGTACTAAGCTGAAATTTTTTTTTGGGGGGGAGGGTGGAACACAATACTCAAAAATGGCATTTGTTAACTGTTTACAGCTGTACTAACTTTTCCAAAAGATCCTTTTCATCATGCTACTATCCTAGTTGAAGACGCTGCAGGTTTTCTATTGTCAAGTCCATCAATGCCAGGTTACTTTGTCTAGCTCCCCAAGTCTTCCATAATCCTGTCATCCTTGACTTATCCAGTCTTCTCTCACTCCATCCTAATTATACCCCTGTGTTCCAGTATGTTCCCTAAGCTACTTGAAATCTTTATGCTTTTGTGCATGCTCCTCTTCCTCAATATCTTCCTCACCAGTTGTCACCTAAATCAAGTTAGTCTTCAGGACATGGGTTATAAATTCTATCACCCATATGATGTTTTTTTCTGTTTATTCATCCTGTTATCTCCTTAGATATTGAGGATTTGTCAGCTCTGTACAGTTTAAGCTTTAATTTGTTTAATTACTGAGCATCTTCATTGTCATATCCATTCAATTTAATTCCATAAACATTTTTGAGCCCCTGTGCCAAGAACAGGGCTAGGTAGGCATGAAGGTCACCTTTAAAGCAGGGCCTGAGGCTAGAAATTGGCCTTATAAAAAAGTACAAGGCCCAGACTTCTGCTCCTTACCTTTCTTAGCATCTGCCCCACCACAGGCAAGGGCCAAGTTTATTCAGCTTTCATGATCCCCATATTAGAACTTGATAATAATCCAAAACATGTGGAATTACTCAAACTGCCTTGCCCTGAGCTCAAACCCCATAAGCCTGGATTAGGGAGCTCTGGGCTTTAATCAAGAGTGTTTTCTCTCTCTCTCTCTCTTTTTTTTTTTAAATTTTATTTTGTTGATATACAATGTGGTTGATTAATGTGGCCCATTACCGAAAACTCCCTCCCTCCTCCCTCTACCCCCTCTCACCCAACAATGTCCTTTCTGTTCGCTTGTCGTGTCAACTTCAAGGAATTGTGATTGTTATGTCTTCTTCTCACCCCCGGTTTTTTTTCTTTTGTGTGTGTGTGAACTTATTTATTTATTTTTATCTCCCACCAATAAGTGAGAACATGTGGTATTTCTCTTTCTGTGCCTGACTTGTTTCACTTAATATAATTCTCTCTAGGTCCATCCATGTTGTTGCAAATGGCAGTATTTCATTCGTTTTTATAGCTGAGTAGTATTCCATTGTGTAGATATACCACATTTTCCGTATCCACTCATCTGATGATGGACATTTGGGCTGGTTCCAACTCTTGGCTATTGTAAATAGTGCTGTGATGAACATTGGAGAGCAGATATATCTTCGACTTGATGATTTCCATTCCTCTGGGTATATTCCCAGCAGTGGGATAGCTGGGTCATATGGTAGATCTATCTGCAATTGTTTGAGGAACCTCCATACCATTTTCCATAGAGGCTGCACCATTTTGCAGTCCCACCAACAATGTATGAGAGTTCCTTTTTTCCGCAACCTCGCCAGCAGTCTTTTGGATTTTAGCCATCATAACTGGGGTGAGATGGTATCTCAGTGTAGTTTTGATTTGCATTTCCCAGATGCTGAGTGATGTTGAGCATTTTTTCATATGTCTGTTGGCCATTTCATATATCTTCCTTAGAGAAATGCCTACTTAGCTCTTTTGCCCATTTTTTAATTGGGTTGCTTGTTTTTTTCTTGTAAAGTTGTTTGAGTTCCTTGTATATTCTGGATATTAATCCTTTGTCAGATGTATCTCTCTCTCTCTCTCTCTCTGGAACTGGATCCGAACTCTTGACCTTGGTGTTATAACACCCTGCTGTAACCAACTGAGCTCACTGGCCATCCCTCTAGTTCTCTTTTTCTTGCATTAAAGATCATTGTTTATACAGCTTCTTTTTAGAGTAACACCATCTAGTATTTGGCTCCTTGGTCACATTTTTCCCTTTAAGGGAGGGCTTATTGCCAGGTGTTTCAGACTCTGGAGCCAGACTGCTGTGGATTTGAATCTCAGCTCCTCCAATGAGTAGCTCTGTAACCTGGACAAGTTACTTTACTCCTGTGTGCCTCACTTTCCACATCTGTATAATGAGGGTAATAATATCACAGGGTGTGGTAAAGGTTAAATGGGTTAATAGCTCATGGCACAGGCTAGTCACTCAATAAATGTTAGCCCTCAATGCATGTCACTACCATATTATTTCTCTCCCCTAAAAGGTAAAAGAGTATTTTTCCTATTTTATTCCATGCATGCCTATAGCTTCTAGGATAGTGCCTGTTTCAAAACCGCAGGTGAATAAACGTCGACACTCAATCACAATTATTACTGCATTTCCAATGTTGTGCCAGCAAGAGCAGAGGCGAGGAAACAAGTGAAAGTAGCCTCCTTGTAAAAGCTCTTCCATTACCGGGTTTTACTCCAGACCCTCAGCGACAATCACATCTCAGATGGTGGGAAACCCTTACCCGGCAGCGCCAAATACCTCTCTGGAATCACCTTGAGCAAATACCCTCTCGCGGAAATACCCGGCAGATCGGGATCTGGGAAAGTTTGAGGCGTGCGCATGCGCAGCGCCCTCGGCTCGCGGGTTCCTTCCTCCGCGCCACCCGGAAGCCTCCGCTTCTTTCCCCACCCCCTCCCCTCGCCGGTTCGGGTGGTGCGTGTGGGGCCGGACGGGCGAGGAGGCGGGACACGTCGGCGCTGCCCCGCCGCAGCCGCTGCCCCTCCTCCCGTTCCGGCTATCCCCGCCGCCGCAGCTTTCTGGGCTGAGTCCGCCCGCGGTCCCACCGGCGGCAGGTGTGTTCACCCTGCCTGCGTCCGCCGCGGCCGTAGCTGCTCCGGGCTTCCCGCCCTGCTGCCGAGATGGCGACGCGCTCCTGCCGGGAGAAGGCTCAGAAGCTGAACGAGCAGCACCAGCTCATCCTGTCCAAGCTACTGAGGGAGGAGGACAACAAGTACTGCGCCGACTGCGAAGCCAAAGGTATCACGGACGTGGTCGCCGCCCTTGGTTGGGGCCTTCTGCGACCGGTGACCTTCCCGCCACCGCGGCGCCTCGGCTTCGCCGGCCTCCCCGGCCCTGACCAGAGGGCGGGTGGGCGGGCGGGGCGGGGCTCCTGTCTACCCTCACCTCAGCCAGAGGCGGCGGCCAGGTCTGGTTCGCGGGCCTCGTCAGTGGTCCCAGCCTCCTCTTCTCTCCAACCGCGCGTGGCGATGCTCTGACCCGCCACAGGGCTGAGATCGGGGCGGGGTTGGGAGCGTGGATAGTGGCGCTGGCCTGGGCAGCGTTTAGGGTTAAAAGGTTGTCTTCCCACCTGTTCATTGCTACTTCTGTGGGTGGGCCGCTCCTTAGGACTTGGTCCCCTCCTTGACCTTCTGGTGTGACCACGTCCTCCCGCTCGGGGCTCGAATGATCGGTCACCCAGGTGGGGCCCTACCTGTCTGCTCACCTGACAGCTTTTGTACAGGGCTCTTGCCTCTGCTTTCTGAAAAAGACAATGATGGTCCTTTTTGGTGGTTTGGAGTTTTACTGAGTAAAATAATTGTGTAGGGTCTTTACTACTAGTATTATTGTTTTTTAGTGGGGCCATTAGCGAGAATGAAGAGGAATTTCATTACATGAGTCTCTTGGAGGATAGTGGGTTTATGCTCCTGAACATTATAATAGTTAGATTCTCTCAGACCAGCTAGTTCGGTAAAATATGTAGACACTAGTTAGTGTGTCTTATTAATGTTGAAGGTGCATTTTAAAGATCCAGAAATGGAAAAGACCTAATATTAGTTTGTTCGGTTGGAGGCTTCTTCTGCCTTAGCCTTTGAAATAGATCTATTTTTAGCTGATATGTTTTTTGTTTGTAGATTTGATTTATGTTTAATGTCTTGTAAGTAATCTTATGGGAAGAATGTTTCAGGTTTTTAAAAACAAACATCTCATATAGTTAGGAAAAGATCTTGCTTGTTTCTAAATTGGTTTATTTGATTATTCAGTGAGAAATAGGTAGTACTCCAAAGCAGAAGACAGTCCGTTTTCGGGAATGTCATTTAAGATTTCTGCATTATTTGACCTAGACTTTCCCTGAAGCTTTATTCTTCTTTCTTAGTACTATATAAATGAGTCACATTTCAGTAGGGTGATAATATTTGATTAGACTGAGCCACACAGCATCAGCAAGTTACTTCACTGTCATAGCAGGTGCTGGAGGAGTGGAAAAATCATGGGGAAATACTGTAACTAGATCATTTTATGAAGCACTTTTCAATAGCTTAGCAACTTGATTGAGTCAGTCTTATATTTATTCCATGCAACCTTTCAGGTGATGAGTTTAAAAAAATTGTATCCCTGGTTCTTGTAATAATATTTGTTTACTTGATACTTGATTATGTGTATGGTTATTTGGGAATACTATACGGTATTGAGGCTCAATTGCTTGCTCATCAGTGCACTAGTAAAACATTGCAAATTGGCCTTTAAAAGCCAGGAAAGTAAAGAAGCTGAAGTTATATAGTACACATTTTGTCGTTTTGAGTAATAAATAACATGGTAAGGTAGAGATGCTGGAAAGTATTAAATCTATTCATTAAAAACTGAATAAAACAGTTCCTATAATTACCTTCCTTTATGTGTAGAAATAATTAAGAAATACTTTCTGTTCAGGTTTCTTTCTCCAAAAAAGTACTTTATGAAATCAGATTTTCACTAATACTTCCTAAAATAATTTATAGGTTTTAAAAAGCCATTATTAGGTCCTGCCCGTGGCTCACTTGGGAGAGCGTGGTGCTGACAACACCAAGTCAAGGGTTAAGATCCCTTTACCGGTCATCTTAAAAAAAAAAAAAAAAAAAAGCCATTTTTAACCACATATTAACACGTTTCTAGTTACTTTTTTGGGGGGGGGGGTGGAAGAGAATCATGTACTTCTTAAATTAGGATCAAAAGTTGTACTTCTGACGTGAAGAATAGGAAGCATTTGTTTTGCTCACTTTATCACCAGCTAAATCAATAGATATATGTTGAATGAATGTCTTTTGTATTTTGGTTTTGTTTGGTCTTTTTTTTTTTGTTGGTTTGTTTGTTTTTGAGAAGTGGTGGAAGTGGGAAAGGAGAATACTATCAAGAGTTCAAGGGTGCGTCTTGAAGGGTGTGAACTTCAGTCATGATTTAGAAAGATTATTTTTTCCTTGTTGCTGCTAAATCTAGAATAATGTTATAATGATCTTGTAAATTTTTTCATTGTTTTATCTTGATCTTTTAGGAAAAAAATATAAAGATAAGGCCACTTGTTGGTTTAATTAGACTTGATTTCATAGTTGTAATAGAAAAATTTGACATGATTTGGTAATTGATGGATTGAATTATATTTTTGCAAAGTTTTTGAGTCTTTGGTATGGTTGAGCCCCATTGTGGAGCTCTCTTAGAGTAGAATTCTTGGCTTGTTAAATGATTTTGGATCTATTATATATGCCAGATGACATAATAAATGTAGGTAGTGAAATTCTGACTAAATGTACTTTTAAAAGACATGCTGAGGTCTTTACTCTAAAGCTTGGTTATTAAGAGGTTTCATCTGTATATGTATTGATGTTTTCTTCACTGTGTAATAAATTGCACATCAAGGCTTTTATGTATTTTGAAGCTATTTCCTAGTTAACTCAATTTTCTTTCTTTCAGGAATGCTTTCTGCACTATCTTTCAGAACATGTATCAAAACTAAAGCCTGTGGTTTGAGATTATCTTATTCTGTTGCCTTATAATAGTTAACAGATGTATGTCAATTGGGTTTTGACATTTTCTTACTGAGTCACCAGTTGTGTTTCCTGAATTGACAGTACTTAGGAAGTAAGGGAGAAAGAAAATAGCATAAGTGCCAGATTCCAGCTCTTGATCCTATTCTTACCAAATCTTTTGAGCAACTGGAGAATAAGAACAGGCAGATGGAGCTCTGCTTCTTCCCTAGCCGCATTTGTGACTCTGTGGGAGTTTTAAAGCAGTTCTGTTGGTTATGAGTTGGTGGCACTTTATGGAGCAATGAGGACTGAGTGCCCCTTGCCAACTTCAAGTTTCATTTTCGGTATTTAAACCTTCATCCACAGGTAATACTGACTTTGATTTGGAATATGTATAAACTGGCATGAAAATGAGTCTCTTGCCCAGTAAGTTTTGGGGTAGTCAGAAACAAGGTTTTTGAACCCTAGATATTGTTTTGTTCAGCCTGTCTGGTATTGCGAAGTTAAAGCTCCTTGCCCAGATCAAGCACTCATTTCTTCATTCTGCACATCTTGACTTGAGAACACACTACTTGTTAGACACTGTATTAGGTTATGAGGCTAAAAAAATTTGTAAGACTTAAAGGAATTTGTTTAGCGGGGGCTGTGCTTTTGCAAATGAATAATTCTAAAACAAAGTGCTAAGAGCTGTTATAGTGGTTGTAAGAAATACCTCCCTCTCCATTTATTTTGGGCTGCTGTTCCCCTTGCACCCTGACTTTTGCCCATTGGTTGTCTTTACAGTTCCTAGAATGCTGCCCCAGGGTCTTTGTACATGCTGCTCCTTCTGCCTAGGAAGATCTCTAACAGTATTTTGCCTGATCAGCGTTTACTCATCTTCCAGTTTCCGTTTAAATGTCTTTTCAGGGAAAATGATTCCCCTTAATCCTCCCAGATTAGGTTAGGCTTCCATTTGTACATGCAAAGACAGCACCCTGAATCTTACATTGCACTTACTGCAATTGTGATTAAAAATTATTTAGGTAATTATTGGGTACTCTATATCCCTGTTGGATTACAGCTGCAAGAAAGACGAGATTTTGTCTATCTTGCATAGCGTAGTATCCCTGCCCTCAGCACAGTGTGTGACATGTGGTAGGTAAATGTAACTTAGCAAATGTCTTTTGAATGAATGCATGAATGTGTGAATGAACACAGAACCCATTGCAGAAAGCAGGGTGTGTGAAAGGGAGTGCACCTGCGAAAGGGAGTGGCATGTGGAGTGACCCTGTTGGGAAAGAGTCACAGAGAATCTCATTTGAGCTAGGTTCTGAAGGTCAAGTGGGATTTCACCAGATAGAGAAGGAATTAAAGGACACAATCAGCTGCACAAACAAAGGTACAGGTATATAAGAGAACAGAAGAGATTTTCATAAGGCCTTTTTTTGATAATCTTTCTTTAAGCATGATCAGTTTGGTAGTGGCAGGTCAGTGAACTGGGATGGTGAGAGATTGCAAGCAAGTCACCAAGTTAAGAGGTGTTTAACAGTAGTTGAAGGAAGAGGGTAAGAAGACCTAAAGTCATGTCATATCAATCTGTCAGTGAGGGTATAGAACAATAAATAGATCCACTGTAGCTATGAGTATTTGTAGTTACTAGGGGTTTAAACAATCAGGCACTTTAAAAATCATTGGAAGGGCTAGAGGAGGAAAAGTTGGGGAGCTACCACTGGACTTCCAGTTTCAAGGTCACACATACTGCCTCTACCACTACTGCCCTTTGCCATGGCTGCTTCTCACTCATGAAAGTGATGAGCTGATGAACAAGGACTATGGTAGCCACTCAATGTCTATTAGACATTTTTGTTCTTTGCACCTACTGTAGGGATAACGCCTCTGCTGCACTTGTGCTTTCCACATGCAAATAAGTGGCAGAACATAATTTATGACCAACACCTTGCCTTCAAGGGAGCCTTTTAACTTTCTAACCTCTTCAAAAAGTAGAAACGTGCAGAACTTGTTTGGTTAGGAGAGTCAATCCAAGAGTCCACCAAGGCAGTGAGGATGAATGTTTTTCATTAAGTGCTTGATATTTTCGAGTTGTTATATAAACCTATTTTAAAGTAATTCTTGATAAAAAGTCGACTTCACCTTGGGGAACTGGTGTTTATGATGATGTTGATGTTTATAGGGTAAACTTATGTAAAGAAAAGTCTGTGATTATAATTCACCTAAGGAAATTTGCCAATCTAAAAGTTTCCTTAAAATGCTAAACTTTAGTCTGATGATTGTGTTCTTGTAATTCTGCTGATCTTGAGGTTTTCCTGATGACTGTGTGCAGAGCTCTGGTGTCAGAGCAGGGATGAAAACCACTGGATTCTCTCTGACTCATCAGTTTAAAACTTGGGCTGCATGTTGTTCCCCTCTTTTTTTACCTCCTAATTCTCCTTCTTTGTCTTTTTTTAAATATTAAAATATCCTTTCATTACTTGACTTCATTAATTAATTAAGGAGACTTAAATCTCCTTAATTCTTGCTGTACAAGAGATATATAACCCTATTGACCTATAAAAGACCTGAACCCATGCTAAAATATTTGACGTTTTGATGATGTACTTTATAAACTCAAGTCTTTCTTACAGCTACTGCTGCTGCTACTGCTGCTGCTGCTGCTGCTGCTGCTGCTGCTACTACTACTACTACTAGTGTTTTCACTGGGTAGAATCAAGATGTTTTTTTTTCCATTTTTTATTTTTTTAATGGAAGGAGATCAAAGAAATTTGGAGGCCATTTTTTTAAAGTTACAGGTATTATCAGAATTGTTGACAGCTTTACATTCTGACCATTACAAAGAGTTGATTTAACACACATAAATTTTGTTGGTAAATCAATATTTGGGGGGCACTACAAAGATTAAGTACCATGTTAGATATTGTTGTGTGTGCTAAAAAGTTTTGGGTATGGTGCACAAGCCAGTTAGAGATCTAGATAGACATGAAATAATTATCAGTTGACTTCTCATCTGTGTTTAGACTGGTATATTCATTACAAGTTTAGAGATAGGATAGCTCCAATGTGACCTGGAGAAGCTCTCTGCCTCCCCCAAAAAGGCAAATAATAATAACACACACACACACACACACACACCCCCCCTCCACACACACACACACTCACCCTAAAGAGTGCTCTCTGCCTCCCCCAAAAAGGCAAATAATAATAACACACACACACACCCTAAAGAGTGCTCTCTGCCTCCCCAAAAAGGCAAATAATAATAACACACACACACTAAACACACACACACACACACACACACCCTAAAGAGTGTTTTCTTCTTGCCAGAATATTTTGAGTACTTTACATATATTAACTCACTTAATCCTCAAAACAGCCTTTTGAAGTAGGTAATATTATTATCCTATTTTACAAGTGAGGAAACAGGCACACAGAGCCCAAGTAACTTCTCAATGTTATACAGCTGGGAAGTGGTAGAGTGAGGAATTTTTCCATTAAAAAAAAAAGGTTTTGGTTGACCTCTATATTCCAGGCACTTTTCTAGGAGCTGGGGATTAAAGCAGGGAACTGTAGATAAAGACACATGTTCTAAAGGACTTGATAGTATTGCTGTGCAGAAAACAGTTAACATAGCTGGCCTGACTTGCATGGTTGGCCCTTGGCTGGAGTCTGGGAACTTGTGGATAGTCCTACCACCCTAAGTGATAAGAGTTTGTGTGCCTAGACTGTATAAACATTGTGGTTTATGCTGAGTACCTGCTTTCCTTCTGGGAGTCTGGAATTTGCATATATGCCTATATGACCAGGCCTCCAATAAAAGCCCTAGGCATGAGTCTCTAACAAGCTTCCCTGTTGGCAGTATTTCACACTAGCTGTCACAATTCACTGCTGAGAGAATTGTGTCCATTGCAACCTCACTGGCAGGGAACGCCTGGACATTTGCTCCTGATTTCTCCTGAACTTCATGTGCTTTTTCCCTTTGCTGATTGTGCTTGGTATTCTATTGCTATAATAAATCATAACCATGTATACAACTGTATATTGAATCTTCTGAATACTCTTAGCAAATTACTGAACTTGAGGGTGGTCTTGAGAATGTCTCAGCATAATTGGTAATCTATATTTTATTCCAGTATATTGTACAGGACATGCTGGAGTCTTGGCATATCTCAGCTAGCTCTAGAACCTAGCCTACTAGTAAGGGTTCAGCCCTGAGGAACAGGTATAGCATTAGAGGATCTCATAACCTGTGGAAATTCTGGCTTTACTAAGATGAGACAGAGGTGGGAATCTGAACTGTAGAGTCAGGATTTGAACCCAGGAGACCTAGCCCCATAGTCTATGCTATTAACCACATGTTCAGTGGCATAATAGATAAAACACATGTTTTTATTGTTGAAGTTCTGTGGTATAAGAAATTGTTGTTGGGAAGAATGTCACCTTCAAGCTGACAAAGGTATTTCTCGAAGAGGTTACTGCCAAATGTGTTCAAACGTGGAAAATGTCTTCATTTTAATAGCACTTAGTAGCAGAATCATTATAACTTCAAAATACCAATTTAAACAGGAATTTTTGTCTGATCACTTAAACTTTATAAATTGATTGAGTTCATAGACAAGTGCTTTAGTGTGTTTATTTTTGTCTTCCATATAGCTTCTTTGTTTTTTATTTTTGCAGTTATGTCCTTAGGTCAGGTACTGGTCATCTACCTGGACTTTTTAAACCACAGAAACAGCATGATAGAATTGAAAGAACACTGGCCTGGGTTAAGTTGGTTAAGCTTAGGTTTGAGTCCAGTTTTGCCTCTGACTTGCTTAGTAACCAATTGTCCCTGTCCTCTTTGATTCTTATTGCAAAGAGTCTGTCATGGTTTGTGTTCTTTCTTGAATCCCGTGCCTCGTGTCACTTCTGTGTCAGTATTCACTATTATTATTAATTAAAATAATCCTATTATTGAGGGTTTATATTCTGGAGTGTTATTGAAGTTTGGTTTATGATCAAATCTTTATACTTTTTAAAACTTTTCACTGATGATTTAGGTCTTGCTGAGCAAATTTACCAGCTATTATTTTTAATTATCTCAAGCCATATCTATAACTCACAGGGATATTCCTCACAGGTAGAGGAATACTTTTGTTTGAAACTTTTTAACTGTAATGCTTTCTTAGAGTAATTAGAGTAAAATCAAAAAAATCACCACCTCTTTCAGTTGACTGCTAAAGCCAAGAATCTTTATTCATCATTTTTAAGAAAAGACATATAGGTCTATTAAATTCTCAATCACTTACGTACATTTATTGATGTCAATATTTTCTATCTAAGATGTTAGGTGGAGCTATGTTTAACTCTTGAGTGACATCTACAGTACCATATAGAAATGATTTTTTAAATTATTTCGTTTAAAACAGTTTAGATAAAGTGCTTTTGGAAACATGTACTAATTTTATGTTCACATATATTTTTAGTGATGAATGTCAGCACTTTGAGGGTCCAAGGGGAGAGAATTATAAGTTTTCTAGTGATCTCTCATTCAGTCCCCCTCCTCCCCCCAATTGTTGGTCTCCATTTTATGAGCAATCCAAGTAATTACTTTTAGGGGTGATTGATAATAGACCTTCAGATGTCTGTCATGGGTCTTTTTTTAAAATTTTTAAATTTTTTTATTTTTATTATTTTTTAAAATTTTATTTTGTCGATATACATTGTGGCTGATTATTGCTCCCCATCACCAAAACCTCCCTCCCTTCTCCCTCCCCCCCTCCCCCCCAACAATGTCCTTTCTGTTTGCTTGTCATATCAACTTCAAGTAATTGTGGTTGTTATATCTTCTCCCCGCCCCCCCGGTTTTTGTATATGTGTGTGTGTGTGTGTGTGTGTGTGTGTGTGTGTGTGAATTTATATATTAATTTTTAGCTCCCACCAATAAGTGAGAACATGTGGTATTTCTCTTTCTGTGCCTGACTTGTTTCACTTAATATAATTCTCTCTAGGTCCATCCATGTTGTTGCAAATGGCAGTATTTCATTCGTTTTTATAGCTGAGTAGTATTCCATTGTGTAGATGTAGCACATTTTCCGTATCCACTCATCTGATGATGGACATTTGGGCTGGTTCCAACTCTTGGCTATTGTAAAGAGTGCTGCGATGAACATTGAGGAACAGGTATACCTTCGACTTGATGATTTCCATTCCTCTGGGTATATTCCCAGCAGTGGGATAGCTGGGTCGTATGTTAGATCTATCTGCAATTGTTTGAGGAACCTCCATACCATTTTCCATAGAGGCTGCACCATTTTGCAGTCCCACCAACAATGTATGAGAGTTCCTTTTTCTCCGCAACCTCGCCAGCATTTATCGTTCATAGTCTTTTGGATTTTAGCCATCCTAACTGGGGTTAGATGGTATCTCAATGTGGTTTTGATTTGCATTTCCCGGATGCTGAGTGATGTTGAGCATTTTTTCATATGTCTGTTGGCCATTTGGATATCTTCCTTAGAGAAATGCCTACTTAGCTCTTTTGCCCATTTTTTAATTGGGTTGCTTGTTTTCTTCTTGTAAAGTTGTTTGAGTTCCTTATATATTCTGGATATTAATCCTTTGTCAGATGTATATTTTGCAAATATTTTCTCCCACTCTGTTGGTTGTCTTTTAACTCTTTTAATTGTTTCTTTTGCTGTGCAGAAGCTTTTTAGTTTGATATAATCCCATTTGTTTATTTTTCCTTTGGTTGCCCGTGCTTTTGGGGTCGTATTCATGAAGTCTGTGCCCAGTCCTATTTCCTGAAGTGTTTCTCCTATGTTTTCTTTAAGAAGTTTTATTGTCTCAGGGTGTATATTTAAATCCTTAATCCATTTTGAGTTGATTTTAGTATACGGTGAGAGGTATGGATCTAGTTTCATTCTCCTGCATATCGATATCCAGTTATCCCAGCACCACTTGCTGAAGAGGCAGTCCCTTCCCCAGTGAATAGGCTTGGTGCCTTTGTCAAAGATCAGATGGCAGTAAGTGTGTGGGTTGATTTCTGGATTCTCTATTCTATTCCATTGGTCAGTGTGTCTGTTTTTATGCCAGTACCATACTGTTTTGGTTATTATAGCTTTGTAGTATAGCTTAAAGTCAGGTAGTGTTATGCCTCCAGCTTTATTTTTTTTGCTCAGCATTGCTTTGGCTATGCGTGGTCTTTTATTGTTCCATATAAATGTCTGGATAGTTTTTTCCATTTCTGAGAAAAATGTCTTTGGAATTTTGATGGGGATTGCATTGAATTTGTATATCACTTTGGGTAGTATGGACATTTTCACTATGTTGATTCTTCCAATCCAAGAGCATGGGATATCTTTCCATCTTCTTGTATCCTCTCTAATTTCTCTCAGCAGTGGTTTGTAGTTCTCATTATAGAGATTTTTCACCTCCTTGGTTAACTCAATTCCTAAGTATTTTATTTTTTTGGTGGCTATTGTAAATGGGCAGGCTTTCTTGATTTCTCTTTCTGCATGTTCACTATTGGAGAAAAGAAATGCTACTGATTTTTGTGTGTTGATTTTGTATCCTGCTACTGTGCTGAAATCATTTATCAATTCCAAGAGTTTTTTTGTAGAGGTTTTAGGCTGTTCAATATATAGGATCATGTCATCTGCAAACAGGGACAGTTTGACTTCATCTTTTCCAATCTGGATGCCCTTTATTTCCTTCTCTTGTCTGATTGCTCTGGCTAGTACTTCCAACACTTATGTTGAATAGGAGTGGTGGGAGTGGGCATCCTTGTCTAGTTCCTGTTCTTAAAGGAAAAGCTTTCAGCTTTTCCCCATTCAGGATGATATTGGCAGTGGGTTTGGCATATATGGCTTTAATTATGTTGAGATACTTTCCCTCTATACCTAACTTATAGAGGGTCTTTGTCATGAATGAGTGCTGAACTTTATCAAATGCTTTTTCAGCATCTATAGAGATGATCATATGGTCCTTGTGTTTGAGTTTATTAATATGGTGTATCACATTTATTGATTTGCGTATGTTGAACCAACCTTGCATCCCTGGGATGAATCCCACTTGATCGTGATGAATAATTTTACGTATGTGTTGCTGTATTCTGTTTGCTAGTATTTTAGTGAGGATTTTTGCATCTATATTCATCAAGGATATCGGCCTGTAGTTTTCTTTTTTGGTTATATCTTTACCTGGTTTTGGTATCAGGATGATGTTTGCTTCATAGAATGAGTTTGGGAGATTTGCGTCCATTTCAGTCTTTTGGAATAGTTTGTAAAGAATCAGTGTCAATTCCTCTTTGAATGTTTGGTAAAATTCTGCTGTGAATCCATCTGGTCCTGGGCTTTTCTTTGTTGGCAGCCTTCTGATAACAGCTTCAATCTCCTTTATTGTTATTGGTCTGTTCAAATTTTCTACGTCTTCATGGTTCAGTTTTGGGAGCTTGTGTGTGTCCAGAAATTTATCCATTTCCTCCAGATTTTCAAATTTGTTGGCGTATAGTTGTTTATAGTAGTCTGGAATGACTCCTTGTATTTCAGATGAATCAGTTTTAATATCGCCTTTTTCATTTCTAATTTTTGTTATTTGAGTCTTCTCTCTTCTTTTTTTTGTTAGCCATGGTAATGATTTGTCAATTTTATTTATGTTTTCAAAAAACCAAGTTTTTGATTCATTGATCTTTTGAATTGTTTTTTGGTTTTCAATTTCATTCAGTTCTGCTCTGATCTTAATGATTTCTTTCTGTCTGCTAACTTTAGGTTTGGATTGTTCTTGTTTTTCTAATTCTTTAAGGTGAAGTGTTAGGTTGTTCACTTGCCATCTTTCCATTCTTCTGAAGTGAGCGTTTAATGCAATACATTTCCCCCTCAATACTGCTTTTGCAGTATCCCACAGGTTTTGGTATGATGTATCATTGTTTTCATTAGTTTCAATAAATTTTTTGATTTCCTGCTTGATTTCTTCTTGGACCCATATGTCATTAAGTAGAATGCTGTTTAATTTCCATGTGTTTGTATAGTTTCCAGAGTTTCGTTTGTTATTAATTTCTAGTTTTAATCCATTGTGGTCTGAGAAGATACATGGGATAATTCCAATTTTTTTGAATTTTTTGAGACTTGATTTGTGACCTAATATGTGATCTATCCTGGAGAATGATCCATGTGCTGATGAGAAGAATGAATATTCTGAAGTTGTTGGGTGGAATGTTCTGTAGATATCTGCCAATTCCAATTGGTCTAGAGTCTTGTTTAGATCTTGTGTTTCTCTACTGATTCTTTGCGTAGATGATCTGTCTAATATTGACAGTGGGGTGTTCAGGCTCCCTGCTATTATGATATTAGTGTCTATTTCCTTCTTTACGTCTAATAGAGTTTGTTTTATAAATCTGGCTGCTCCAACATTGGGTGCGTACATATTTATGATTGTTATGTCTTCTTGATGTCCTTTTATCATTAAGTAGTGTCCCTCATTGTCTCTTTTTATGGTTTTTAGTTTAAAGTCTATTTTGTCAGATATAAGAATAGCTACTCCAGCTCGTTTTTCTTTTCTGTTTGCATGGTAAATCTTTTTCCATCCTTTCACTCTTAGTCTGTGTGAATCTTTATGGGTGAGGTGGGTCTCTTGTAGGCAGCATATAGTTGGGTCCTCCTTTTTGATCCAGTCAGCCAGTCTGTGTCTTTTGATTGGGGAATTTAAGCCTTTTACATTAAGAGTTGTTATTGAAAGGTGTTGATTTATTCCTAGCATTTTATTGGTTGTTTGGTTGTCTTAGGTGTCTTTTGTTCCTTGCTTTCTGATTTACTGTTTGGTTTCTGTGTTTGTTGGTTCCTTAGGTTGTAGATAGCATTTTTGTTTGCTTGTTTTCTCTTCATGAATGCCATTTTTATTATACTAGTGGGTATTGATTTTTCTTGGGTTTTTATGGCAGTGGTAGTTATTTTTCAGGAACCAAACCCAGTACTCCCTTGAGGATTTCTTGTAAGGGTGGTCGTGTGGTAGTGAACTCCCGCAGTTTTTGTTTGTCTGAGAAATATACTATTTGCCCCTCATTTCGGAAGGATAGCCTTGCAGGGTAGAGTATTCTTGGCTGGCAATCTTTGTCTTTTAGTATTTTGAAAATATCATCCCATTCCTTTCTAGCTTTTAGGATTTGTGATGAAAAGTCTGATGTTAGCCTGATTGGGGCTCCCCTATAGGTGATTTGACGCTTCTCTCTTGCAACTTTTAAGATTCTCTCTTTGTCTCTGAGTTTTTCCAATTTGACTATGACATGTCTTGGAGAAGGTCTTTTTGGGTTGAATATGTTTGGAGATCGTTGAGCTTCCTGGATCTGAAGATCTGTGATTTTTCCTATACCTGGGAAGTTTTCTGCCACTATTTTGTTGAATATGTTTTCAATGGAATCTCCATTTTCCTCCCCTTCTGGAATACCCATGACTCGGATATTTGAGCGCTTAAGGTTGTCTAATATCTCTCAGATTTTCTTCAATGTCCTTGATTCTTTTTTCTTTCTCTTTGTCTGCTTGTGTTATTTCAAACAGCCCATCTTCAAGTTCAGAGGTTCTCTCTTCAACTTCGAGAAGCCTGCTGGTTAAACTCTCCGTTGTGTTTTTTATTTCACTGAATAACTTCTTCAGTTCAGCAAGTTCTGCTACATTTTTTTTTCAGGACATTGATTTCCTCGTACTTTTCCTCTTTCAGATCCTGTATACTTTTCCTCATTTCATTATGATGTCTAGCTGAGTTTTCTTGTATCTCATTCAGTTTCCTTAGAATTATCACTCAAAATTCCTTGTCAGTCATTTCAAGGGCTTCTTGTTCTATAGGATCTAGAGTTTGAGATTTATTAACTTTTGGTGGTGTACTTTCTTGATTTTTTGTATTTCTGGTATCTTTTTTTTGATGTTTATTCATTGTGGCAGGGGGTTTCACAGTCCACTGGTTTGAGACTATTGACTAACTAAGATATTGCTGTGGTTGCCAATTTGGTATGGCTACCTCCGTGAGTGCTCAGTTGGCCTCCAGTGCCTTGTGTGTGTGGTTGCCTCGGGTCTTGGGCTTCTCCGGGGAGCCACCTTTCTGGTTAGCTTGGACTCTGCTGGGCTGGTGGATCACGTACCACAGTGTGTGTGATCTCTGTTGAGCTTTCACTTCCTTTGCAGGACTTCTCCCTGTTCCGTGTGCTCTGGCCCAGGCTGTTGGATTGTGCAGTGGCAACCCCACAGGGTGTGTGGTTTCTGTCGAGTCTCCGCCTCCCTGGCCGCACGTCTCCCCACTCTGTGCGCACTGTGCTGGGCTGGGGCGTGTCTTCTGCACCCCTCTCTATCAGCTGGGCCTTCAAGACCCTGCTCGGCACCGCCTCTCCCAGGAAGTCTTCCAGGTTTCTGGTAGACCCAGACGACCGGTCGCTCTGGGTGCCTTTGTAGCACTTTGTAGATCTTTCTCGGGACTTGTTCACCTTTGTATCCCCCCGGTATAGACCGAATCTAGCGCCCACCTGTAGCCAGCTCTCCGGCAGGTTCAAGCGGACCTGGGAACTCTCCTACCACACTATTCCCAACCAGAAATTGGTTACACTTTTTTCCGAACTGGTGGCCGCAGAGATGGTATCTGCCTCCCAGTAACAGGAAGTTTACCGGGGGCCGGAGTCCAGGGTGTGGTGGAGTGACAGTTGGCCCCACCCGTACTTCCTTGCCCTCCTGACACTGGCCATGGATGCCCCATGCCACCTGCCCCGCCAGAGAGCCACAGATGGAGTGGGAGGGGAGGCCGGCCCGCAGGCTCCGTAAAGCCCTGTGCCGGGCCAAGCAAGTGGGAAGGCTCAGAGAGTAGCTGAGCCGGGCGGAGCTGCCAGCACCTGGGAAAATGGTGGCAGCCCCGGGGCGGTGAGTGAACCGGTGATGCAGGCGGGAGCCGGGTGGGCGTCAGCCCCCCGAACAGGGCTGGGCCCGGGGTCACTCACAGGGCTGTGCCATGTCGGGCGCTCACTCTCTGCCTCTGGTTTGTCGCCTTCCCCGTTCTCGGCTGCTGCTGCCTTGGGCTGTTCAGTCGCGGTGCGGTTCGGGCACTCCCAGGAATCTTCTTTAATGCCGGCCTGAAACCTCGAATCCTGAATAGGGCAGCTGGCCGCCTTCAGCCGGATCCTGTCTGCATCCACAGCAGCCCTGGTGCCGTGTTCCCTGTTTCGAGACTCGCTTTTGCAGCTAAGAAACAGTTCTTTTCCTGCTCCGCACTTCAAAGCTGTTGCCTGTAAGTGAGGCAGCCTCTCCTGCCGGAGGCAAAGTGGCGGTCACCCCCACGACCGGCCAGCAGCAGCAGTCCTCCCTTAAGAGATGGCAAGAGGAAGGTCCACAAGTTTCCCGGCTGCCGGAGGCCCAGTGGCCGCCTTTTCTACCTCAGCTACTCCGCGCCAGCCGCCGCAGCCACCGCCATCTTGAAACCACCTGTCATGGGTCTTTTGTAAAGAGTACATTTCAAGGACCAGCGATCAGTTCAAACTCAAACTTAAAAAGAAAATAAAGGGAATTCTTTGGGAAATCATATTTGGGATAACTTTATTTTCTAATATAAAAAGCATTATTAAAAATTATGGTTTACTGTAGATGGTACTTCATTCATGCATTTCTACTGTTGAAAGTTGCTCTTGGTTTAGGGTGGTGATGGTGCATGGAACCAAAAAACTAGCAGAAATATGTTCATTTAAGTGAAATGGTCACTGGCATATTCATTTCCTGTTGCTGCTATAAAAAATTTCCTCAAACTTAATGGCTTTAAAACAGCACAACTTTATAATCTTACAATTCTGGAGGTCAGAGTCTAAAATGAATTTTATTGATTTCCTTCTGGAGGCTCTAGGGGAGAATCTGTTTCCTCGCCTTTTCCAGCTTATACAGGCCACCTGCATTCCTTGGCTTATGGTTCCTTCCTCTGTCTTCAAAGCCAGCAGTGTGTCATCTTCAGTCTCCTCATTACCCCCCACCTTTCACTGTTACATCTCCTTTTCTGGCACTTTTAAGGACCCTTGTAATTACATTGAGCTTATTAAGATAATCCAGAATAGTACTGCCATCTGTGTCCTTAATTCATTCACAGGCATTCCAGGGATTAGAACATGGACATCTTTGGGGACCATTATTCTGCCTACCACAATTGGATTTGTGATAAAAATTGTATATTGAACTTAGATTTTTATAAAAGTTAAGGCTTTGGATGTATGTAAGATGGCATAGGATGGTGAAGTGAGTACAATTTAAAATAACCATTCTGACAGGAATTATTAAAAAATATATGCATGCAAGAGTCATTTAACAATCTGTTTGCAATGTGATCATTTATGTAGAAAATCCCAAGACATTTATAAAAAAGCTATTAGAACAAATAATTGAATTTATCAAGGTTACACGAATCAAGGTGGATATAGAAAAAATAATTATTTCTATGTATTAGCAACAAACAATTGGAAGTTGAAATAAAAACCACCATTTGTAATAATACAAAAATATGAAAACTTCAAGATAAACTTAACAAAATATGTGCAAAACCTGCACACCAAAAACTAAAACAGATTGCTGAGAGAAATTAAAGAGCACCTAAAAAATGGAGAGAGATACCATGTTCATAGACTCAATAATTTTAAGATGTTAGTTTTCTTCAAATTAATCTCTAGATTCAACATGATTCTAGTCAAAATCCTAGAAAGCTTTGTTATAGCAATTGCAAGCTGATTCTAGAATTTTAATGAAGCACAAAGAGTCCCCCAAAATAAAAACAATTTTGAAAAGAATATTGGAGGTCTTACTGACTCAAGAGTTATTTGACAGTTATTATAAAGGTACAATTATAAGACAGTGTAGTATTGGTGTAAAGGCAGACATAGATCAATGGAGCATAATACTGTGACACAGACTCACGTGTATGGTCGGTTAATTTTTTTTTTAAAGTTTATTTATTAATATTTCTTTTACATTCTAAGATGTTGCAGAGCAACTAGGGGCGTGGGGGAGGGGAGAAGGGGAAAGGAAATAGGGCGGGAGATGGAGGAAGGAGAGGGGGCATGCTTGAGGCCCGTGGCACCCCTCTCATTCCTGTGGGGGAGACGGGGGGCCTCAGTGGTGGCTTGGTCATTGCTGGGCTGGATGCAGATGTTGGGGGTGTAGCTGAAGCCCTTGGCCCCCTATTGCCCTGGCTTGGGAGCCAGGGGGCTTCCTGTGGCAGCCTGATGGTCATCACTGGGCTGGTTGTGGATGTCGGGGGGGCATGGCGAAGGCCCTCCTGCTCCCTGGTTTGGGAGCCCAGGGGCCTTCTGGTCCTTGTAGGTTTTATAGGTGTTCTTTGGTGGTGTGAGACCTTTACTAGTTAATATCAAACCTTTTCTCTGATCTGTGGGTATTTTGTTTTTTCTTTCAGTTCTGTGTTGGAGTATTCACTGTTCCTACCACTTAAACTCTGCATTGGAACTAATTTGTTGTACTTGGCTTACTTCTGAAATGGAGGAACTTCCTGTGGGGATGAGCACTTGAGCCCTGTAGTTGAGCTAAATTGCTTTATTGCTTCTGATTCCCTGAGGAAGGCTTTTTGTAGCACTCAGGTTTTAATTGTTGACTTCTGGGTCTTGTGAGGTCTGGTACTACCTGGGTTGTGTATAAACTCTGGTCTGTGCCTGAGACTTCAGCAATCTGTACCCCCTGTAGTTCTGTATTCCTGACCAGACTCCATTGAGTGGTCCTTCTCTGATTGGAGGGCAGATCAGCTGTGCATGCTGTGCCCCTATGTTCCCCTGGTGGGCGCATTTCCCCTACCCCCACACTCCAAACACTTCCCATGGGATGGGCCGTGCGCTGGTCCTTTGTGATGGATGACTCATAGGCCTCTGAGTGGCTCCTTTTTTCAGTTGTTGTGGCTCCTTGCTCCTATGTGGGTCCATGGGAGCACTAGCCTGGGGGCCACCAAGGGCCTCTTCTCCATTGCTGCATCCAAGCAACTTCATCCAAAGGGCACAGCGGTGGCTTTTGCCAGCTCTTGCTGTGTGTGCTCACCAACTCCAGCTTGGAAGCATCTGGGATTCGAAATGGTAGGATCGATCCTTTCTCTCGTTGTGGCTTCTCCTGCCTTCATACTCCGTAGGTCTTGCCTCCTCTTCCCCTGAGCTCTAGCAGCCCCAGCTTGGTAGTTGGTGCTTTTTGTAGTTGTAAATTGGTTGATATGTGGGAGAGAGTGATGCTGGGGACTGTCTATTCCGCTATCTTGACTGGAAGCCTGGTCAGTTAATTTTGAACAAAAGTGCCAGAGTAATTCAATGAGGAAAGGATAGTCCTTTCAACATGAACAAAATAATGTTCCTTGAACCTTACCTCACATCATACACAAAATTTAATTTGGAATGGCTCATAAAACTAAACCGAAGAGCTAAAACTATAAAATTTCTAGAAGAAAACATAGGAGAAAATCTCTGGGACCTTGAGTTAGGCAATGGTTTCTTGGATAGGACACAAAAGTACAGTCCATAAAGATAAAATTGAGACAACGGACTTAATCAAAATTAAAAACTTTTGCTTTTCAAAAGACATTTAAGAGAATGAAAAGTCATAGATAGGGAGAAAATATTATATCTTATAAGGGCTTTAATACGGAATATATAAAGAAATATTGCAATCTAATAATAAAACAAAATAAGAAGTGACAGATGTTTGAGATGATGGATATACTAAGCACCCTGATATGATCACCGCACACACAGTATGAATGTACCAAATTATCGTATTGTAGTCCATAAATATATACAATTATCATGGGCAATTAAGAAAAATTTTTAAAAGAGAGAAATGGAGAGTAGAATAGTGGCTACCAGAGGCAGGGAAAGTGGTGGTGGGGGGGCGGGGAGATTGGTAGACTGGTATGAAGTTACAAAGTTGCAGTTAGTTAGGAAGAATAAGTTCTGCCATAGGGTGAACAATAGCTAATAATATTGTGTTGTATATTTCAAGATGGCCAGAAAAGAGGATCTTGAATGTTATAACCATAAAGAAATGATAAATGTTTAGGTGATAGATTGGCTAACTATTCTGATTAGATCATTATACAATATATGCATGTACTGAAACAACAGATTGTGCCTCATAAACACGTACAATGAAAAAAATAAAATAAAAATTTAAAGGAAAAAAAGACAAAATAAAACTTGTATTAAAATGTTCATAGCAGCTTTATACATAGTAACAAAACACTGGAAACAATCCCAATGTCCATCAGTTGGTGAATGGATCAAGAAAATGTTGCATCCATACAATGGAATAATACTTTGCAATACAAAGGAATGAACTGGTGATAAAATCAGTAACATGGATGTGTCTTAAAAGCATTATGTTTAGTAAAGGAATCCGTACACAAAAGACTACATAATAATATATGATTCCAATTATAGGGAATTCTAAAAGGATAAAACTTATAGGGACAGAAAATAGGTCAGTGGTTGCTGTGGGGTTGGGGTCAGAGAAGTTAACTATTTTTCTAAAGTAAAATGCGTACAAGCATGTCATTTTATTCATTTGGTGATATTAATAGTTACTGTAGATGATATGGCAGTTTCTCAATTATTTTATTTGAATGTGTGCAACTATACACTCCAAATTTTATTTTCCTCTTCCTTGAAAATAAATATAGTGGTCTGAGTAAAGATTTGCAGAAGCAATGCTCTTTTTGATCCTGGCTTAAAGCATGAACAATCTTGGGTGCCTTTTTTGTGTGTTTTTTGTCAAGTCAATTAGGATACTAATGAGTACTTTAAAAACATTATGGAAATCAGTGGTTTAATGTTTTGGTTTTTTGGAGGGGTTGTGTTACTCATACACAGTTCTAAAGTTGCTTATGGCATTTTTAGAACATATTTTATTTATTTTTGGTGCCTCTAGGTGAAAGATTTCCCATTAGGCACTAACAGGGCTGCAGGAATAGCAGGTAGGGGTTCCTTTTCCATGGCTAAGAGAAGGCAAGTTCGCTAAGAAGCCAGGGTGTCACATCTAGTTAATATGTTAATGTGAAGTTTAGAGGAAAATTTGATTCAAAACACAGGTGAAGTGGTTAGCTTTGGACAGGAGAAAAAGATCAGGAAGAATATGGATCAGTTTGTGAGGAAGTAGAATGAAAGGTGTCTGAAATGTGAGAGAACAATTAGGTGACGAAGTCATTTCATCAGAAATGGGTAGTGGAACATTGTAGGGGATTTAAGGTTGTTCTCTGCATGGGATATTTGCTAGTAGTATTTTAAAATAATTTAAAAGTATTTAAAAATAATCTGTCCCCACTGATGGGTGTTTGTTTTCTAACTTTTGTGGTTACAAATACCCCTGGTATCAAAGCTTTGTGTGCACACTTAATTTTTCCTAAGAATGAAATCTAAGGTCTATGTTAAAGAGAATGCCACCTTAAAACCTGTTTGATCCATATTGCTAGGAGTTTATCTTCCCACCACTAGTATATAAAGAGTGGCTGGCCTTCTATGCCCAATCTGTTACTGAGTATTCATATTTTTTTTTTTTTGTCGTTTTTTTTTTTTTCGTGACCGGCACTCAGCCAGTGAGTGCACTGGTCATTCCTATATAGGATCCGAACCCGCGGCGGTGTCGCTGCGCTCCCAGTGCAGCACTCTACCGAGTGCACCACGGGCTCGGCCCGAGTATTCATATTTTTGAAAAGCTTCCTGAATATGGTTGGTGAAAATGGTATCACACCATTTTGCATTTTCTTGATAATTTTAAGATTGAACATTTTCAGTATGCTTATTGGTTATTTCTGTTCTTTTATGATTTGCCCTTTCATTTTGGGAGGGAGGTGGGTTTGGCAACCCTTTTCACATTTTTCTCTTGACCAGTCACTGAGCCAAGAGAACACAAAATTCCAGACACCATTCATTCATTCTTGGTATGCTGGTAGGCCATACCATTTATCTATAATGTTGGGAATAAGTGGCAATTGAGCACTTTGGGAAGATTTTCAGTCTCTGATCTATATATTTTTTAGTAATTATGGGTTTATAGGAAGTTTAGAGATAGAAGAGACCTGTCATTGTATCTAGTCTAATCTCCTCTTATTAGAGACATAAGTCAAGAAAGGTTAAATTACTTGCTCAAAGCTATGGAACAGTGAGAGAACATGGGGGTGTGAACCCAAGTCCTCTGAAAACCTGTCTGTTGCTTTGTCAGGGCAAAACTAATGTGTTACTCTTGACCTTTACTAAAGGTGACTAAAGTCAGCTTTTTAATATTTTCATTCTCTTTAAATTGCACACAATGTGAAGGGAGGTAATTTCTGGTTTTCATGCTTGACCAAACCATATATATGTAATGCCAGCATGTTAAGAAAAAAAATTTATTTATCAGAATGAGCAGTGATTATATACTAAGTATTTATTTAGCCAGGCCATTCAAACACAAGTTTGGCAATAATGCAGTCATGTTTCAAAATTTGGAATGCTGTTTATTGGTGTCTGCAGTGTTAATTAACAGCAAAATGGTTATCTCATGGAAAAAATCTGTAAATGGAGTGGAGAATAGAGAGGTATTTGTAAATGTCTTTGTGTTTGACATAAATTTTGCAAGCAGAAAGCACTAGAACATTTGTGAAGGGTTAAATAAAATAAAGGAAGACTGTAATGTGCTTGCTCAGACTTTTGAATTTTTAGGTTGACTTTTTGAATAATGCTAAATCACTTGGGCAAAGAAAGAAATTATAAATTTGGCAAGGCTTAAACTTTAAAACAGTCAGGTGAAACAAGTATTATTGATTCTTAAAAATTAAGATTCATTTTATATTCTCCTTTTATCTTCTACCATCCTGATGACCAGTGTATTAGTCCATTTCTGTTGCTTAGAACAGAAATACCTGAAACTGGGTAATTTGTAGAGAAACAATATTTATTGCTTATAGTTTTGGAGGCTGGGAAATCCAAAGTCCAGGAAACACATCTGGTGAGGGCCCTTTTTGGAGGTGATTTCAGCTATGCAGGGTATCACATTGTAAGAAAGGCAGAAACGAGAGCTTCTCACACACTCTCCTTTTAAAGTCATCAGAACCATGCCCATGCCTACCATTAAACCATCAAATAGGTTAATCCATTCACTATGGCATGGTCCTCACAATCTAATCACCTCTTCAAGCTGCCACCTTTCAATTATAATAGGATTTCATACCCTCAACAGTTATAGTAGGGATTAAGCCTCAATGAATTTGGGGGAATGTTCAATCCACAGCAACCAGCAAATCCTTAAATGATCACCACAGTTTTAACTTCTTGCCAATGTAAACTAACATTTAAAAAATGTCAGGGGAATGCTGTATTTGCAGATTTTTTTGAAGAACCTTCTAAGTTTTTGTGTCCTTATAATATTTTGAACCTATTTACATATTTATTCTTTCTTCCCAAGTTTAAGGGATAAGTATAAAAAAAAATAGTAGTTATATAATAATTTTTCCTCTACAGTATTCTTGCTCCAGTTGGCTGGAGGAGTAGATTCACTGCTTCACTGTTATCCTTGAGAGGCATACTAGCTTAGTAGCAAACAGCATGAGCTTTGAAGTCTTACTGCCCTGGGTTAAAATCTCAGCTCTCCTGCTGCTGGATATGATTTCTTTTTCTTTCTTTGTTTTCTTTTCTCTCTCTCTTTTTTTTTTTTTTTTGTAACTTCAGTAGAATGATGATTACCTGGGTCACAAGGTTGTGAGAATTAACTGAATTTGTGAAGTCATATCTGGCACAAAGGAAGGGTTTGATAAGTGAGTAAGGGTTTGGTATTTATGCCAGATCTTAGTTTTTTTGTTTTGTTTTTTGGGTTTTTTTTTTTTTTTTTTTTTTAGCACTCAGTAATTTTATTACTTTGCAGGAAGCATTTGAGTGTTTTGTTTGGTAAACATTGTAATTGAAGAGATTCTGAGACTAGACCAGTGCAACAGTACTTAATGGAAGGCACAGGAAAAGAAGGTAGTTATTAATTTTTTTACTTTTTATCTGCTGGTCTACTAGAGTAGACATTAGTAAGAGGTATACGACAGAAGCCCTGCCCTGCCCTTTAGAAGACTTTACTTTGAGGAGACAGGAAGGCCATAAGCACAGAGTGTTTTCTGGGTACTTGTGTGGAAAGTGTAGTACAAGCACTAAGTGTTGCAGAAGTTCAGAGAAAGTAAAAATCACCAAGAATGGGGGTTGGGGAAGGCTTTTAATAAAAGAGGTAGTTCTTGAGGAAGAGTAGAATCAAACTTAAAGGAAAAGAGTGCTGAGTGATTCCAGGTAGGGAAAACTTGGTAAACAGGTTTGTGCATATACTTAGTGGACATGGTTTGCATGTTCTTGGAGGGCAGGTATAGGAGGGGGTAGAAATTTAGGCGAGAGGATAGATGGGGTAATTGTTGATTTGAGAGTCTTCTGCATAGTAGTATTTGCCAAAACCATATTAACTAGATTAGAGACTTGTCAAATCAGAGGGGGTCAATGACCAAGACTTTGTGGGGAGGCATCAGGAGGAAGTAGTCATTGAAGGAACTAAATAGAAGCTTGGGGACTGCAAGGAGAACCAGAACAGAGAAGCTTTAGGGGGGTAGGGTTTTGAGAAGAAGGTGATATAGTCAGGAAAATTGAATGCAATAGGGAGGTAAAAGAGATTAGAAAAGGTCATTTTATTTTTGTAGTTTTTGGTAGACATTAAAACTATTCTAAGCTCTTATGAAAGGGTCTGTTGTGAAGCTGAACCCAAATTGCTTCAGAGCTGTTTTCTGCCTACTCTGCAGTGTGGTGAGATTTAAGAAAATGAAATTTTAGTATGTTGACACCATTTTTCAAGTTTTCCTTATGTAGTCCTTTGCCATTTTTTAGCAGCTTTGCTAAATTTCATTGCTTGTTTTGTTTGAAACAAATGTTTGTTTCCCCATGGAATTGACAACTTTTATACTCTGTGAAGAAAATTGTTTGGAATTTATTTTGCAGTTGAAGGAATGTTGTTAATATGTATATAAATGGCTCGTGAAAGAAGGCTTAGTTGATATTTTATATGATATTATTTTCTTTTGTTTGAGGGATTATATAGTTAATTCTTGAATAAACTGATAAAATTGACAAAAACTCGTTTCAGGGGAGACTTGTCAGTGTATTTTTGAAAAATGTACATTTCTTTTTTTTTTCTTAGCACATTTTCTTTCTTACCTTCAAGAAGTATAATTCATTCTGTGTAAATGAATATATAGTTCTGGTGTCTTGATTCAGTACAGTTGAATGTAAATATTTGAGTATGGTGTAAGTGGCGGTTTTATAACATCTGCCCTCTGCTGGTGAAAATGCATTGTTGCTATCCAATAGCTTTAGTCATTTCTTTGAAATGAAATAATACTCTGTAATTTCAAAAGTGGCCATAAAATTAAATTTGGGAAAAATACCTTTATCATTGGAAAGGAATATATGCTCTTTGGAACAGTCCTACCCAATGAATTATTCTGCCCAAAATGCCAGTAGTGCCCTGGTTGAGAAATACTGATCTAATAACATTGATGATTATTTTTACATTGTGTCTGTGTGTATGTATATTCTTTTAAAAATTTTTCTGTAAGTTCTAGATCTGCTCTGTTCAATGTGGACACAACTAGCCATTTGTAGCTATTTAACTGAGTTTAAACATTCCGTTTTTTAGTCCCACCAGCTACATTTCAAGGCTTAATAGCCACATGTGGCTAGGAGCTACTGTGTTGGACGGTGCAGATTACAGAATGTTTCTAACATCACAGAAAGTTCAATTGGACAGAGCTGTGCTAAAAATTTTAAATAATGATGATTATCATTTTTATGAAATAATCGTTCTTAAATTTATAATGAATTTCTTTCTTTGCTACGCACCCTTTTCTCATAAAAACAGTTTCTCAAACCCAGTTAATTGAGGGAATCTGTTTTGTAGGATTTTAGGTTTTTAAGATCTTATTGTACTTTGTAACTTACTGCAAATTATAAATATTTATTGACAAATTATTACAGTATAGTACAATTTTCTCAGTGTAGGGCATTGAGTATTTTTAATGTTAAAGTTAGGTTAAAAATAAAGATCATATTTTCTCTGTGCCATTAACTGAGGTAATATCTTCTTTCCCCTTTTGGTACATGCTTGGGATAGAAAGAAAGCTGTAAGTCAGAACATATGTGGAGAAACTAAGACTTTATGACAGTGTGAATCATAGTTTAATATATGATGATTGATTAGAAAAATATATAAACACTTGACTCGGTTTCTTCTAATGATAACATCATGTAAAACTCTAGGAGAATATCACAACCAGGGTATTGACATTGATACCATCCAACAATCTCACTGTGATTTCTAGTTTTACTTGTATTCATTTGTGTATATGTATGTATATATGTTAGTTCTGCATAGTTTTATCACATGTATAGATTCATGGATCTGTCACCACAGTCAAGATCTCTTGTGTTGCTGCCATCTTTATAACAGCACACACACCTTCCCTCCCCGCACCCTGTACCTACCCCATTCCTAACCCCTGGCAATCACGAATCTCTTTTCCACATCTAAAATTTCGTCATTTCAAGAATGTTATATAAATGGAGTCATACAATATGTGACCTTTTGGGATTGGCTGTTATTTACTCAGAGTAATTCTTTGGAGATTCATCGAAGATGGTGTGTGTATTAATAGTTCTTTCCTTTTATTAAGTAGATTTTTATTACGTGTGTACCATAGTTTGTGTAACCATTCACCTGTTGAAGGACCTTTGGGCTGTTCCTGGTTTTGGCTATTAAAAATAAAGCTGCTGTCAACATTCGTGAGCAGATTTTGGTGTGGACATATTCCATTTTGCCAGTAAATGCCCAATAGTGTAATTTGCTGGGTTATATGGTAATTGCGTGTTTAGATTCATAAAAATGCTGCTGGGTGTTTCCAACGTGGCTGTACCATTTTACATTCCTGCTAGTGATGTATAAGCATCTAGTTTCTCCATATCTTTGCTAGCATTTGGTATTGTGACTATTGCATTTTCCTAATGGCCAATAGTGTGGGGCATCTTTTCATGTACTCGTTCGCCATCTGTATATCCTCTTCAGTGAAGTGTTTGTGTGTCTTTCATTTTCTAATTGGATTTTTTCTTTCTGTCGAGTTTTGAAAGTGCTTTATAAATTCTAGATAATAGTCCTTTGTTAGGGATGTGCAAACACTTTCTCCTACTCTTCGCTTGTCTTTACATCCTTTTCATATGGTCTTTTGCAGAGGAAAAGTTTTTAATTTTGCTGAGGTTCAATTTATTAATTTTTCCTTTTATGGATTGTGTCTTTGGCAAGTCTGAGTGCTATTTGCCTAACCCTAGATCCTGAAGATTTTCTCCTGTGTTTTTTCCTAAAAGTTTCAGTTTTATGTTTTATATTAATGTCCGTATGTAATGAGGTGTAGATCAAAGTTAATTTTTCTTTTTTTACATTCAGCCCTTCTGAAACCATTTCTTTAAAAGATTATCCCTTCTTCCCTGGATTGCCTTTCCAACTTTGTCAAAAATCAATTGACCATTTATTTTGGGGAGTATTTCTGGAGTTTATTATGTTCCATTAATCTTGTTTGTCTACCTCCATGCCAGTATTACATTGTCTTGATTACTATGGCTTTATAATAAGTCTTAATGTAGTATAAGTTCTCCAGCTTTGTTATTCTTTTTGAAAATTGTTTTGGCTATTCTAGGTTCCTCTGAATTTGCATATGAATTTTATAATCAGTTTGTCAGTTTTACAAGTAATCTGGGATTTTAACTGGGGTTACTTTTAGTCTATAAATTTATTTAGGGAAGAATTGACATCTTTAATAATATAGAGTCTTCCAGACTGTGCACAAAGTATACATCTTTATTTAGATCTTATTTAATTTCTCTCAGCTGTTTTTTTGTAGTTCTTAGTGTACAGACCTTGCTTATCTTTTGTCAGATTTAATCACAAGTAGTTTTTATTTAAAAAATTTAAGTTTCTGACTATTGTTTGTATAGTAGGTTTCTGCATATTTATCTTGTATCGTACAACCTCACCTATTTGTTTTAGTAGTTTTGTAGATTCTGTTGGATCTCCTACCTAGACAATTGTGATCCTCAAATAAAGGCAATTTTTGCTTCTTTTCCAGGCTGGATGCCTTCTGTGTTGGTACATCAGAAAGTTCATGGAAAAATATAATTAAAGGATAATATGAATCTTTCCATGAGGTTCTTGAAGATCCCTTGTATTTCTTTTTTCTTACCTTATTGCACAACTTCAGTGAAATAGAAGTGGTAAGAGTATACTTGCTTGTTCCTGATGTTAAGGGCGAAAGCCTTAAGTATGATGTTAGCTGTAGGTTTTTTATAGATGCCTTATCAGGTTAAGGAAGTTCTCTTCTATTCCAAGTTGGCTGAGAGTTTTTATCAGAAATGGATGTTGGATTTTATCGAACACTTTTTCTGCATCTGTCAAGATGATGATGTAGTTTTTCTTTTTTAGGTCTGTAATATAGTGAATTATATTGATTTTCATACATTAAACTAACATTGTATTCCTGGGACAAACCACGCTTGGTCATGATGGATTATCTTTTTTATGTATTCTTGGATTTGATTCACTAAAATTTTAAGAAATTCACAAATTTTCTGTAGGTATGGATGTGTAGGTTTCATTTCTTTTTATGTCTTTGGTTTGGCATCAGGGTAATGTTGGCTTCACAGTAATGTTGGCCTCATACAATGAATTAGGAAATATTCCCCCAACCCCCCTTTTCCTTCAGTTTCTTGAAGAGTTTGTGTATAATTAATATTATTCCCTAGTTGTTTGGTAGATTTCCCTAGGAAAGTAGTTTGGGCCTGGAGTTTTTGTTTGTTTTTTTGTTGAAGATTTTTAGAAAAAATTTATCAGTATACAGTGTAGTTGATTTTAGAGTCCCTTTACAAATTCCTCCTTTTCCTCCCTACCCTCTTCCCCCCATCAACATCATATCTATTCACTTATCTTAATAAGTTCAAGGAATTATTGTAATCATTGTGTCTTTTTTCCTCCCTCTGTTTGTTTGTATATTTATTTATTTATTTTTATTAACTCCCACATATAAGTAAGAACATGCAGTATTTCTCTTTCTGTGCCTGGCTTATTTCACTTAATATAATTTTCTCTAAGTCCATCCATGTTGTTGCGAATGGTAGTATTTTATTCTTTTCTACAGCAGAGTAGATGTACCACATTTTCCTTATCCACTCATCTGATGATGGGCACTCAGGCTGGTTCCAACTCTTGGCTATTGTAAATAGCACTTCAATAAACATGGGAGTACGGTTGTCTCTTTGAAATGATGATTTCCATTCCTTTGGATATATACCCAGCAGAGGGATAACTGGGTCATATGGTAGATCTATTTGTAATTGTTTGAGGACACTCCATACCATTTTCCATAAAGGCTGCACCATTTTGCAGTCCACCAGCAGTGTTGGAGTGTTCCCTTTTCTCCATATCCTTGTCAGCATTTATTATTCTCAGTCTTTTGGATATTAGCCAGCCTAACTGCAGTGAGATGATATCTCATAGTGGTTTTGATTTGCATTTCCCAAATGCTGAGTGATATTGAGCATTTTTTCATGTGACTGTTGGCCATTTGTATATCTTCCTTTGAGAAATGTCTGTTCAGCTCCTTTGCCCATTTTTTAATTTGGTTACTTGTTTTTTTGTTGTTAAGCTGTTTGAGTTCCTTGTATATTCTGGATATCAATCCTTTGTCAGATGTATATTTTGCAAATATTTTCTCCCACTCTGTTGGTTGTCTTTTCACTCTCTTAATTGTTTCTTTTCTGTGCAGAAGCTTTTTAGTTTAATATAATCCCATTTGTTTATTTTTCCTTTGGTTGCCTGTGCTTTTGAGGTCTTATTCATAAAGTCTATGCCCAATCCTACTTCCTGAAGTTTTTCCCCTATGTTTCAGTTTAGGAGTTTTATTGTTTCAGGATGTATATTTAATTCTTTAATCCATTTTGAGTTGGTGTTGGTATAAGGTGAGAGGTACAAGTCTAGTTTCATTCTTCTACATATGGATGTCCAATTTTCCCACCACCATTTCCTGAAGAGGCAGTCTCTTCCCCAGTGTGTGATCTTGATGCAAGATCACATGGGTCTAGGTGTGTGGGTTGATTTCTGGGTTCTCTATTATGTTCCATTGGTCTGTGTGTCTGTTTTTATGCCAGTACCATGCTGTTTTGGTTGTTATAGCTTTGTAGTGTAGTTTAAAGTCAGTTTAGTGTTATGCCTCTGGCTTTTTTTTTTTTTTTTTTGCTCAGGACTGCTTTGGCTGTTTGTGGTCTATATTCCATATGAATATTTGAATTGTATTTTCCATTTCTGAGAAGAACGTCATTGGAATTTTGATGGGGATTGTATTGAATCTGTAGACCACTTTGGGTAGTATGGACATTTTTACAATGTTAATTCTTCCAATTGAAGAGCATGGGATATCTTTCCATCTTCTTGTGTCCCCTTTAATTTCTCTCAACAGTGATTTGTAGTTTTTCTCATAGAGATTTTTCACATCCTTGGTTAACTTTATTCATAGGTATTTTATTTTTTTTGGTGACTATTGTAAATGGGCAGCTTTCTTGATTTCTTTTTCTGTTAGTTCATTGTTGGAGTACAAAAATGCTACTGATTTTTGTGTGTTCATTTTGTGTCCTGCAACTTTGCTAAATTAATTAATCAACTCTAAGAGTTTTTTTGTAGAGTCTTTAGGCTGTTCTGTATATAGGATCATCTCACATGCAAACAGGGATAGTTTGACTTCATCTCTTCCATTCTGAATGCCCTCTATTTCCTTCTCTTTGCTGATTGCTCTGGCTCGTACTTCCAATACTGTATTGAATAGGAGTGGTGAGAGTAGGCATCCTTGTCTTATTCCTGTTCTTGAGGGAAAAGCTTTCAACGTTTCCCCATTCAGGATGATGTTCACAGTGGGTTTGTCCATATGGCTTTAATTGTGTTGAGATACTTCCTTCTATGTGTAAATTATAGAGTCTTTATCATGAATGGATGTTGAATTTTGTCAAATGCTTTCATTGTCCACAGAGATGATCATATGGTTTTTGTCTTTGATTTTGTTGATGTGGTGTATCACATTTATTGACTTGCATATGTTGAACCAGCCTTGCATCCCTGGGATGAATCCCACTTGATCATGGTGTATAATTTTATGTATGTGTTGCTGTATTCTATTAGCTAATATTTTATTGATAATTTTTCATCTATATTCATCAGAGATATTGGCCTGTAATTTTTTTCTTTTGTTGTATCTTTGTCTGGTTTTGGTGTCAGGGTGATGTTTGCCTCATAGAAAGAGTGTGGGAGAATGGTCTCTGTTTCAGTATTTTGGAATAGTTTGTAGAGAATTGGTATTAACTTTTCCTTAAAGGTTTGGTAGAATTCTGCAGTGAAGCTATCCAGTCCTGGGCTTTTCTTTGTTGGGATTCTACTGATTATAGCTTTAATCTCTTTGGTTGTTATTGGTTTGTTCAGATTTTCTGTGTCTTCTTGGTTCAGTCGTGGTAGCTTGTGTGTGTCCTATACATTTCCTCCATATTTTCAAATTTATTGGTGTACAGTTGTTTATAGTAATCTGTAATGATTTTTTGATTTTCTGATGTATTGGTTGTAATATCTCCTTTTTCATTTCTAATTTTTGTTATTTGTGTTTTCTCTCTTTTTTTTTTTTTAGCTAGTCTAGCTAATGGCTTGTCAATTTTATTTATCTTGTCCAAAATCAACTTTTTGTTTCATTGACCTTTTGTATCATTTTTTTGGGTCCCTATTTCATTTAGTTCTGCCCTGATCTTAATTATTTCTTTCTGTCTACTAACTTTGGGTTTGGATCATTCTTGTTTTTCTAGTTTTTTAAGGTGAAGTGTTAAGTTGTTTAGTTGCCATCTTTCCATTTTTCTGAAGTAAGCATTTATTGCAATAAACTTCCACATTAGTACTACTTTTGCATGTCCCACAGGTTTTGGTATGATGTGTCATTATTTTCATCAGTTTCAATAAATTTTTTGATTTGCTGCTTTGTTTCTTTTTGGACCTATATGTCATTAAGTAGAATGTTGTTTAATTTCCATGTATTTGTATAATTTCCAGAGTTTCATTTGTTACTAATTTCTAGTTTTAATCCACTGTGGTCTGAAAAAATACATAGAATAATTCAAATATTTTTGAATTTGTTGACACTTGTTTTGTGACCTAACATGTGGTCTATCCTGGAGAATGTTCCATGTGCTGATGAGAAGAATGAATGTTCTGAGGGTGTTGGATGAAATGTTCTGTAGATGTCTGTCTAGTCCAGTTGGTCTAAAGTGTTGTTTCTCTGTTGATTTTTTACCTAGATGATCTGTCCAATATTGAGAGTGGGGTGTTCAGGTCCCCTACTGTTACAGTATTAGTGTCTATCTCTTTCTTTAGGTCTAATAGTATTTGCTTTATATATCTGGCTGATGTGATGTTGGGTGCATATATATTTATGATATGTCTTTTTGCTGGATAGATCCTTTTATCATCATATAGTGTCCTTCTTTATCTTTTTTTTTAATGATTTTTGGTTTAAAGTCTATTTTATCTGATATAAGAGTAGCTACTCCAGCTCATTTTTTATTTCTATTTGCATGGTAGATCTTTTTCCATCCTTTCACTTTTAGTCTATATATGTCTTTAGAGGTGAGGTGAGTCTCTTGAAGACAGCATATTGTTGGGTCCATGTTTTTAATCCAGTCATTGAGTCCGTGTTTTTTGAGTGAGGAATTTAATACTTTTACATTGAGTTATTATTGGAAGGTATTGATTTATTGGTGGCATTTTATTGATTTTTGTTTAGATGTTTTAAATATCTTTTTTCCTTTCTTTTTGATTTACTGTTTGTCTTCTGTGTTTGTTCGTTTCTTGGGATGGTAGATAAACTTCTTTTCTCTTTATTGTTTTCATTTTTGTTTTACTGGTTACTTTTGTTCTTTCTTGAGTATTCATGGTAGTGATGGTTGTTTTTCAGGTACCAGACACAGTACTCCCTTGAGAATTTCTTGTAAGGCTGGTCACGTGGTAGTGAACTCCCACAGTTTTCATTTGTCTGAGAAATATACTGTTTGTTCTTCATTTCAGAAGTACAGTGTTGCTGGGTAAAGTGTTCTTGGCTGGCAATTTTTGTCTTTTAGTATTTTGAATATATCGTCCCATTCACTTCTGGCTTTTAGGGTTTCTGAATAAAAGTCTGCTGTTATTCTGATAGGGGCTCCCTTATAGGTGACTTGATGCTTCTCTTGCATCTTTTAAGATTCTTTCTTTGTCTTTGAGCTTTGCCAATTTGACTGTAACATGTCTCAGAGAGGACCTTTTTGGGTTGAATATGTTTGGGGATCTTTGAGCCTCCTAAATTTGAAGATCTGTATCTCTACCTATACCTATACCTGGGCAGTTTTCCGCTATTATTTCATTGAATATGTTTTCAGTGCCCTTTCCTTTTTCCTTCCCTTCTGGAATGTCCATGATTTGGATATTTGAGCACTTAAGGTTGTCTGCTATCTCTCTTAGGTTTTCTTCAATTTGTTTGATTTTTTTTTTTTTTTGTCCAGCTGTATTATTTTGAACAGGCCATCTTCAAGATCAGAAATTGTCTCTTCCGCTTGTTCTATCCTGCTGTTTGAGCTCTCTGTTGTGTTATTTTGTTGAATGAATCCTTCAGCTCTACAAGCCTGCTACATTCTTTTTCAGGGCATTGATTTCTTTGTACATTTCCTCTTTCAGGTCCTGTATACTTTTTCTCATTTCTTTGTGTTGTCTGAGTCTTCTTGTATCTCATTGAGTTTCCTTAGAATTGTTGCTCAAAATTCCTTGTCAGACATTTCAAGGACTTCCTGTTCTATAGGATCTGGTACTTGAGAATTATTACATTTCTTTGGTGGTGTGATGTTTTCTTGTTTTTTTTTTCATATTTCTAGTATCTCTACATCGTTGTTTAGTCATCTGGTAGAGAAGTTACTTTTTCTGGTACTCAAGTGGGGTTGGCAGAGAGGGAGTTCCCTCTTACAGGTGTATTTTATAATGATGGTTGAATGGGGTGTTTTAGAATTGGATCCAGGTAGACACTGTTGTGTAGACTGAAGATATTTTGGCCAAACTCAGTGTTGGAGTTGCGTGAAAGTGCCTCTGTGACCTATTCCCTTGGACACTTACTATTTCTTTGTTGAGGTTGATGATATATTAGTATATGATATATACTGATTTGTTAGGACACAAGCAAGCTCTCAAATTGTGGGGAATAGCATCCTGGAGTCTTGTCACTCTTAGGTTTTAGTGGCTGTTCTTGGGTGGGATTGTTGATACTGTGGCTAGCTCACCCTGACTCTATTGGGTACACTGGGGAAAATTAGTGCTCCTCTATTTGAATGGTCTCTGGATGGGTTTTCTCTCTTTTCTTTCCTCATTCCCTGCACTCCACTTGTGATGCTCCTTCTGTCTGTGCCGATGAGTAGTCACCAGGAAACCCATGAGGTAGCAATGGCTGGTGTTTTGGCACCAAGCCGTCCTTACAGCAGCAGTTGCTGTGGCGGAGGCTGTCATGGTCCACTCTTTCTGCACTAGTGTCTGCAGCAGTGGTAGGGGATGTTGCTGCCTGTTGCTCCCTTGGGGCCTCTGCGGCCTCAGGGCAGGCTTCTTGGGGAGGGGCCTCACCTGCCTGTATTCCTGCAGGGTCTGCCAGGTTGGGGCTGGTCCCTCAGGGCCTCTGCAGCAGTGGGGAGGGCTTCTCGGTGGCAGGGCCCAGCCTGCCTATGGTCTCATGGGGTCTGCCCTGTTGAAGGTTTTTAATTACAGATTTTATTTCTTTAATAGATACTGGTTGTTCAGATTATCTTTTCTTTCTGGTGAGAGTTTCTGTCTTTCAAGGAATTGGTGCACTTATCTGCGTAAAGTTGTTTATTTCTGATATCTGTGAATCTTTTCTCATTCCTGATATTGGTAATTTGTACTTTCTCCTTTTTTAAATCAACTTGGTTAGAGGTTTATCAGTTTTATTAATTTTCTCAGATAAACAGCTTTTATTTTAGTTGTTTTTTTCTTGTTGTTTTCCTGTTTTCTACTTCATTGATTTCTGTCTTGATCTTTATTTCACCTTACTTTTTGAAAGATACTTCAGCATAGTAAACAGTTGTATTTGACAATTTTACTTTCAGTCCTTTTATGTTGTTGTTCCACTGTCTGCTAGCTTGCATTGTTTCCGATGAGAAATCTGTCGTCATTATATTTGTTCCTTTGTACATAATGTCTTTTATTTCAGCTGCTTTTAAGATTTTTCTGTTCATCCCTAGTTTTAAGCAGTTTGGTTATGATGTATCTTTTGGTAATTTTCTCTATGTTTCTTGTGTTTGGTTCCTTTGAGGTTCTTTGTTATGTGGGTTTATAGATTTCAAAAAATTTAGAACATTTCTGCAATTATTTTTTTAAATACTTTTTCTGTCACCTTCCTCTTCCAATTCAAGGATTTCAATTTTAAGGTAACTGGGGTGCTAAAATTGCTGCACAGCTTAGTGATGTGCTTTTTTGGTCTCTTTTGTCTTTGTGTTTCATTTTGTATATATAATACTGCTTTGTCTTCAATTTTTTTGTGTGTGTGTGTGCTGGCTGTTATGGGATTTGAACCCTTGACCTTGGTGTTGTAAAACCACACTCTAACCAAGTGAGCTAACCAGCCATCCCTGTCTTCAAATTCTTAAATTATTATTATTATTTTTCTTCTGTATTGTCTAACCTTTTAATTCTATCCAGTATATAGTTCTTATCTCAGCCATTGTAATTTGCAACTTCTAGCAGTTTTATTTGGGTCTTTTATGTCATCCGTCCCCCTCTCCCCATGTGTTTGCTTAACATGTTTAGTCTTTCATATAGTTTCTTAAACTTGTGGAAGTCAGTGATATTGGTCTTACTTTTTTTTCCCTTCTAACTTATTGAAACATTTATTGTATATATTTATGGGTTACAGAGTTGTGTTTCAATACACGTATACAATGTATGATGATCTATTCAGGGTAGTTAGCATATTCTTCATTGCAAAACTTAATAATTTCTTTGTGGTGTGCACATTTGATCTCTTCTAGTCATTTGGTAACATGCAGCAAATTATTTTTAACTATAGATACCTTAGTCAATGGTATATCAGTATTATTTTTCCTATCTAGATGTACTATTGTGTTGATTAGCCAGTCTGTTATTATGCCCTCCCTTTTCTCACTATGCTCTCCCCTTTCCCACTATTCCCTCTCCTTACTCCTCATTCCCACTTCTTTTTCATGGTTCTTCTCTCTTCTTTTAACAATTCAGCTTACTATTACTTATATGTGTTTTTGGTTTTGTTTTGTTCTCTTTTTTTAGCTCCCATGTAAGAGTGTGGATATGCGATATTTCTCTTTCTGTGCCTGGCTTATTTTGCTTAGCATAATTTTCTTCAAGTTCACCCATGTTGCTGAGAATGGCAGTATTTCATTCTTTTTTATGGCTGAGTAGTATAAGTATCACATTTTCTTTCTTTTTTTTCTACCTTTTATATTTTTAGTTAGTCTTTGAAATGTGGTCTTATAATGCAGTGCCACATTATCTTTATCCAGTCATCTGTCGATGGACATTTAGATTGGTTCCATATATTGGTTTTCATGATCAGATATGTGATAAACATGGGAGTGCAGGTATTCCTTTAACATGATACTTCCATTCCTTTGGGTATATATGCAGTAGTGGATTGCTTGGTTGTATGGCAGTTCTGTCTGTAGTTGTTTGAGAAATCTCCATACTTTTATCCAGAGTGGTTGTACTAATTTACAATCCCACCAACAATGTGTAAGAGTTCCCCTTTCTCTGCATCCTCGCCAGCATTTGTTATTTTCTGTCTTTTTAATAATAGCTAGTGTAACTGGGGTGAGATGATATCTCAGTGTGGTTTTGATTTGCATTTCCCTGATGCTGAGTGATTTTGAGCATTTCTTCCTGTATCTGTTGGCCATGTGTATGTCTTCTTTCAAGAAATGTTTATTCAGCTTCCTTGCCCATTTTTAAATTGCATTATTTGTTTTTTTATTGTTGAATTGTTTGAGTTCCTTGTATATTCTGGCTATTAGCCCCTTGTTGGATGTGTAGTTTGCAAATATGCTCTGTTGATTGTTTTCTTTGCTGTGCAGAAGCTTTTTAGTTTGATAGAATCCTGTTTATTTTTGCTTTTGCTGCCTGTAATTTTGAGGTTTTATTCATAAAATCTTTGCCAAGTCCTGTGTCCTAGAGTGTTTCTCTTATGTTTTTTTTTCTAGAAGTTTTATAACTTCAGGTCTTATATTTAAGTCTTTAATACATTTTGAGTTGATTTTTGTAAATGGTGAGAGATAGGGGTTTACTTTCATTTTTCTACCCATGAATATCAATATTGGTCTTAATATCTTTGCCTGGTAATTATACCATCAGTGTAATATTTGGGCCAGTTTCAATTGATTGACTTTTTTCCTCTTTATAGGTTATATTTTCCTTCTATTCATGGCTGACAATTTTTTATTGGATGCTAGGTATTGTGAATTTTGCTTGTAAATTCTGGATATTTTTGAATTTTATAAATATTCTTGAGCTTTTTTCTTGGATTCAGTTATGTTACTTGGGAATAGTCTGACTCTTCTAGATCTTGCCTTTAAACCTTGTTAGGTGAGGCTAGAGCAGTGTTTAAAGTTAAATTTTCCCAATAGCGAGGCAGAAATTCTGAATACCACATCTGATGATCCATGAATGATGAGATTTTCTAGATGGCTGATGGGACATTTTTCGTACTGTTTTTGAGCTTTAAGATTGTTTCCTTTAATTGTTTTGGGGGGATTTTTCCTTGCTTTCCATAGTTTCCTCACAAACGTGTACTAATAAGTGCGCAGTTGAATACGTAAGGGTGACATTTTGCAGATCTTCTAAGGAGTTTTCTCCCTGTGCATCTCTCTCCTCTCTTGTATTCTGCCTTGTGAAATCTAGCCACCTTTGTCTCTGTAGACTCCCAGATCCATCTCCTTGAGTTTGGGAGGCCACTGGCTGCTCCTGAGGTTATCTTCCCTGTGCCATGGACACACTCTCTAAGCAGTAAGCTGAATTCATTGCAGGGCTCTCACCTGGTTTGTTTTCCAACTCTTGATTTCCAGTTTCTTTAAGAATATTGTTTCATATGTTTTGTTTGGTTTTAAAGTTATTTTAGTCACTCAGGTAAATTTATTGTCTGTTCCACCATATTTTGGCTAGAAATGGAACTCAGTATAGTATTTTAGTAGAAAAAAGGCATGAAAAAATTATTTTTAAATCTTTTTTTTTAATCTGAAGCTTACATTTTTTGTAGGCTCATTGAAAAGAATAGTTACATATAAATTTATTTATAATGTCTGTCCTCAAATAAGTCTTAGAGTTACTAACACAATATGGGAGAAAATTACAGAACTGTTGATATTGCTGTACTACTCTTCGATTCTGATGAAAGCCTGACACCACTGACTAAATGATGCAAAATAAGTTAATCCACTGCACTAATCCTCCCCATTCTCTGAAGGCCAAATCAATTTATCGAGGAGATCTCTTATGTGTTCTTCATATATAAATTTGGTGCTGCTTTGCTGACTGCTGGTATCACCGATTTTTTTCAAGTGAAATTAAAATATTTGGTTGTATTCTGCAGCATATTATTAAAACTGTTCATGTTTCAAATATCTCATTTTATTTCATAGTATTGAAAACATCTGTTTATGTAATTATAGTTTGTTGTTCTTAAACTGGTATAGAATTTGTTTTAGTCTTTGCATTTATTCTACATGCTAAAAATGCAAACAATGCTAATATATTCCACAGTGATATTTGTTAAAATCTTGATATGGCAATATTTCATTGTTTTATTGTTGATATCAAAGACATTAAGTGGAGCTAGTCAATCATTTCCATTTGTGAACTTGAAAGACGAGAGTATTTGGACTCTACGGCTAATTCAGGATGTCATTTTTGCCAACTCGTTTCTTTTTCCTATATCGTCTTTTTTTTACACGACAGTTCTAATAATGGAAACATTAATTATTTAAATTATTTTTCCACCTGAAGCTGAAAGTTGGCATAAATTGAGCAGGCAAAAAAGACAGACGTCTAACTTGTTTGTCTATGTGTCTTTCTCCATTGGAATATATAGTTAATGATGGCTGGGCCTCATGAACTTATATATGTTTATTTCCCTGCTGGATCCCTAGCACCTAGAAAGCTTTTGTCACATAGTAAGCATTCAGCTCATTTCTGATGACAGTGAGTCAACGAATGAGTGAATGAACAATTAAGCTTCTGCTCATCCAATTCTCAACCATATTTTCAGGCCCAGTTTAAAATTACACTACCTTCATGAAGCTACCCTGAATTAATCACCTCCAACTACTTCAGCTTATCATGATTTTTTCCCTCCTTTGAACTCTTGGCCTTTTTATATCAGTATAAGAGAGAGTTTTCTAACACATGTAACTGTACACAAATGGGGTAGGCTGCAAGAAAGGAACATTTTGTTATTTGAAATGTTTGAGTGATAGGATGGCCTTGTCAGTAAAAGGGAGATGTTCTTACATTGTGCTAGGTGCTTATATATTTCATGGCCTTTACTTTCAATGGATCCTAAAGCTGTAGGCAAACTCTCCCAATGTTTTAGTTGTGGAAACTGAGGTTTTAGGAGACCGTATAATGTGTTTACAGTTCCATAGTCATAAATGTCTGATTAATGTTTCAAACCCAGGTCTGTCTTTGTAGCAGAGCCTTTCTGCCTTCAGTGGGTAAATACTTCATGAACTCAAGGTCTGTTATGATTGTGTGAAGTATGGCAGTATGTCATTTCTGCCAAGGAATGAAGGGCTGAGTGGAGCACAGTGACAGCACTTCGTTAGGAAGATAACAAAGTTCTGGATAATGGGATAGACACACCAAAAGAGAAAGAGAGGCACCAAACTTTGTCATTCTGTTCAGATCTTGGCCTCATGATATGTCAAGATTTTGACAACAAAGTTGTTGGATCTTATTTTGATTTTCTTAAGAAATGTTTGTTGTTGGGGTTTATTGCTTTGGTTTTTGTTTTTATATGATCTAAATGGTCTTACTTAAAAATTAAAATGAAAAAAATCTTTTAACTACGAAGCCAATCAGCAGAAGGTGATAGGTATCATGTATAATTAGGATATATATTAGTTAAAATTATTACTTATCGAGAGCTTACCATGTGTTAGGTACTGTGTTTTTTTATGTATATTATGTCATTTAATATTTTTCACAACCATTATTATCAAGTTTCTGTTTTCAGCACCGTTTCACAGATATGAAACTAAAGCCTAGGGAGGATGCCAACTCACTTAACAAAGAAGTGGTGGAGTCAGCAGTGGTCTGAAACTTTTTTGTCTCTGAGACACTTTGAGAAAAAAAAACAGTTTACATGGTGACTCAGTACATACATACCATACATGCCTACATTTGTATGACTGAAATAAATGGTTCTTGAATAATGCTTACTCTCACTATAATGTTGCACACTGTTCTTTGCTGTTTACCCCAGAATAGATATGACATATAATGGGTTATTATCTGCAGTTTGAAAAACTCTGCTCTTAACAACTATGCTATATTCATTTCCTGACATTGTACAATAGTAACCCACTTTTGGCTTTTTTATTTCACTTTCATTCTTGTGCCTGCTTTATTATATAACTGCCTACTTGTATTCTCGCAAAAGAAGCAAAAAAATTAAATTGTGTAGTAAAAAAAAGTCCTTTCCCCCAAGTGGATTTGCATTTTAAGTTGAAACCAGTGAAATAATTCCTTGTTTTTAGTGAACTAATTCCTTGTTTTTATTGCTAAATGCATTGTTTTAATTTGCTTTTCCTTTTGGTTTCATGTGGTCCAGACATACCATATTAAATTGTTATTTAGAGCTACTTTTATCTGGCTGCTCAGTGGATGATCTGGTAAACCACTGTAGGGTCTACTTAAAATCAAGGTTTTTGATTAAATTTTTGATTAAATTGCACTGGAAGTTTTTCTCTTTGCTTTTCTGTACACTTGAAATATTTTCATAATTAAAAAAATTAATTGTGTAGCCCTACTTGTATTTAATAAACGCCTTTAAACAAATGGGAAAAGGATTTTAATGTTTTGTCATACCACCAGATGGCGCTCACTAAACATCTAAATTAAAATGCCCGCACTATTTTCTGAATTATGTGCATTAGAATTTTTGGCATGAAAGTATAAACAAATAATAATCAGATCTAGCATTCAGGAATAAAATAAAAAGTAGAATAAGTGAGTTGCTAATGTGTAGCACCAGGATATATTAAATAAACCAGCGTTCAATATAGGTACTGGAATTTGATCATTAGAAATTAGAATAATATTAGAGTAAAATTTAAGATTAAGAGTATAGTGTTTTATATTTTGCCAAATACATTTGTTTTCCTTTGTTATTATGGTTTTCCTATGATCTTACCACTGGTTTTCTTTATCAGCTACTTTTGATTTTAATTATTTCTTTTGTTATAAATTACTTTTTGATTTGCTTTGGGGTTTTTTTGGCAGCTGGCCAGTATGGGGAAACCAACCCCTTGATCTTGGTGTTACAAGGCTGCCCTCTAAGCAACTGAGCCAACAGGCCAGCCAGTTTTGATACTATTAGAATAACTTTAAGTAATTGGAATTTGGATTTGTGGGATTTTGTCATATTTTCGTCACATAAACATGGAATTTTTGAGCATTATTTTAGTTTAATAAAACGAGTAAACATCATTTCATTTCTGAATGTGTCTAGTTGTAGCCACTCTCTAGAGTATTCATGAATTACCTATGACAAAGAATGTGATTATTTTGATAACAAGAGATGTTGAACTTAAATTAGTAAAAAATACTAAATACATATTCTATATTCTCATTTAAACTTTTTTCTTTTTAAGTTAAAAGGAATGATAGGTGAAATTCATTATGTGCAAGTCAGCTCAATGTTTTTGAGGGTATGGTCTTAGTTTGCCTCTTACTGTTGTCTTGGTGAAAAGAAAATGAAACATTTTTGAAAATTAGCTATTTAGGCATTTAAAAAAAGCTTTTAGACATCTAAAACCTACCATTAAAGATGTATTAATGTAATAAATTTTTCACATTTATTTTTTATTGCATGTATTTAAGGTGTACAAACATGTCTTTATGTACCTATACATAGTGAAATGATTTATACAGTCAAACACGAACATCTGCCTCCTTCCATAGTTACCAGTTTTTTTGTGTGGTAGAGCACCTAAAATTTCCTCTTTTAGCAAATTTTTGTTATATAATATTGCCATTATTAATTACAGCCCTCATGCTGTACATTATATCTCTAGACTTATTCATCCTACCTAACGGCAAATTTGTACCCTTTGATCTACTTCTTCCTACTTCCTCTTCCTCACTGCCCCCTTGTAACCACCATTGTAGTCTCTGTCATTTCCTCTGGATGTATATCCAGCAGAGGGATTGATGCATCATATGGTAATTCTGTTTTTAATTTTTTGAGTATTCTCCATACTGTTTTTCATAATGACTAAGCAATTTACATTCCCACCAACAGTGCATAATGTTTTCTTTTTCTCCACATCCTCACTAACACTTATCTCTTGTCTTTTTGATAATAGCTGTCTTGACAGGTGTGAGGTGATATATTGTAGCTTTGATTTGCATTTCCTTGATTAGTGATGTTAAGCACCTTTCACATACACGTGGGCCATTTTTATGTCTATTTTGCAGAAATCTTTATTCAGGTTCTTTGCTCATTTTTATGATTTCTTTCTTTTTTTTTTTTTTGCTAGTGGAGTTCTGTATATATTTTGGATAATAACTCGTTAGACATATAGTTTGCAAATATTTTCTCCCAATCTGTAGGCTGCCTTTTTATTTCGTTGATTGTTTCCTATGCTGTGCAGAAGCTTTTTAGTGTGATGTTGTTCACTTATTTTTGCTTCTGTTGCCTGAGCTTTAGGTGTGATACCCAAAAAAATCATTGCCAACACCAGTATCAATGAGCTTTTCTTCCGTGTTTTTTTCTAGCAGTTTTACAGTTTCAGGTCTTCAAGTTTACTTTATTTCAATTTCAGATAGATCGTTATTGATATAGAGAAATGCAGCTGATTTCTGTATGTTGATTTTGTATTCTGCTACTTTTCTGAATTCATTCAGTATTTCTAACAGCTTTTTATTTTTATTTTTTTATGGAGTCTTTAGGGTTTTCTACTTGTAGGATTATATCATCTACAAACATGTATAATTTTACCTCTTCCTTTCCAATTTGGATGCCTTTTGTTTATTTTTTCTTGTCTGTTTGCTCTTGCTAGTATTTCCATTCCTATGTTGAATAGAAGTGACAGAGTGGGAATTCTTGCCTTGTTCCAGATCTTAAAGGAAAAGCTTTTCAGTTTTTTTCTCATATTTGTTTTGAGTTTTTTATAAATGATCTTTAGTATGTTGAGGAAATTTCTTTCTATACCTATTCTGCTGAAACGTTCTGTCACAAAAGGATGTTGAATTTTGACAAATGCCTTTTTTTGCGATTTACTAAGATGATCATGTGGCTTTTATTTTTTCTATTCTCTATTTGATTTATCTCTGCTTTGATTATTATTATTTCCTTCTGCTAACTTTGTGTTAAATCTGTTCTTCCCCGCCCCCACTCCCCCCAGTTCCTTGAGGTGTAGAGTTAAGCTATTTGAGATATTCTTTTTTAGTATAGGCATTTATTGCTATAAAATTGTCTTTTGTTACTGCCTTTGTTGCATCCCATAAGTTTTGGTATGTTTTGTTTTTGTTTTATTCATCTCAAGATATTTTTTAAATTCCCTTTTAATTTACTCTTTGACCCGGTCGTTGTTCAAGAGTGTGTTATTTAGTTTTCAGGTATTTGTGAATTTTCCCATTTTCTTGCTGTTACTGATTTCTAGTTTTATTCCATTGTGGTTGGAAAAGGTACTTGGTATGATTTCAATCTTAAATTTGTTAAGACTTGTTTTGTGACCTAACGTGGTCTGTCCTGGAGAATATTCCATGGGCACTTAAGAAGAATGTATATTCTTCTGCTATTTGGTGAAAAGGTTTGTATAGGTCTTTCAAGTCCATTTTGTCTGTAGTGTTCAGATCTGCTGTTTATTGATTTTCTGTCTGACTGTTCTATCTATTATTGAAAGTGGGTTATTGAAATCTCCTACTATTATTGTATTACTATCAATTTCTTCTTTCAGATCTGTCAGTATTTGCTTTATATCCCTTGGTGCTCTGATGTTGGGTGCATATATATTTGCAGCTGCTATATCTTCCTATTAAATTGACCCCTCTGTCCTTATGTAGTGAACTTTTTTGTCTCTAGAGACAGTTTTTTACTTAGAGTCTACTTTGTCTAAGTAGACACGAAGTATAGACACTCCTGCTTTCTTTTGGTTACCATATATGTGGAATATCTTTTTCCATCCCTTCACTTTCAGCCTGTGTGTGTCCTTGAATCTAAAGTGAGTTTCTTGTAGACAGTAAATAGTTGGATCTTGTATCTTAATCCATTCAGCCATTATGTATTTTTTTTTTAATTGGGGAATTTAGCTGTTGACATTTAAAGTAATTATTGGCAAGGAAAGATTTACTGTTGCCATTTCGTTAACTGTTTGTCTCATTGTTTTTTGTTCCTCTTGTTTTCTCTTGCTGTCTTCCTTTGTGTTCTGTTGCTTTTTTATAATGCTATGTTTTGAATCCTTTCTTTTTCTTTTGTGTAACTTCTGTAGGTATTTTCTTTGTGGTTATCAGGGGGCTTACATAAAATATCTTACGGTTATAACTATTTTAAGTTGATAACTTAACTGCCCTTCCATGCAGGAACTCTTGCTTTTACCTCTTTTCCCCTCATATTATATATTATTGGTGTCACAATTTAGAACTATTTATATTTTGTATAGTTTTAATTTTGTGTATTTTATATAATCCTTATATAATTTTGTATATTCTTATTTTTCATAATTGAATAATTTTGTATAACTTTAAGGTAATCTTGTTATAGTTTTTTATACTTTTGTCTTTTTAGGTTTTATAATAGGATTTTAATTGATTTGCTCACCACTATTATAATAATAAACGATTCTTCTTTTTGCCTACATATTTATGTTTGCCAATGAGTCTTATACTTATTTATGTATAAAAAAAATGTGCTGTTGTTTAGCGACCTTTTATTTCAACTTGAAGAACTATCTTTAGTATTTCTTGTAAGGCAGTCTAGTGGTGATAAATTCCCTCAGCTTTTGTTTGAGAACTTTCTCTCTTCTTCGTTGTTTTTCTTTCAGCACTTTGTATATATTACACCACTGCCTTTTGGCCTGCAAAGTTTCTGTTGGAAAGCTTGCTAAAAATCTTATGAGGCTTCCCTTTTATGTAACAAGTTTTTAAAAATCTTGCTGCTTTCAAAATTCTCTCTTTAATTTTTGACAATTGGATTATAATGTGTCTCAGTGTGCGTTTCTTTGGATTCATCCTATTTGGCATCCTTTGAGCTTCCTGGATCTGGATTTGTATATCCTTCCCCAGCATGGGGAAGTTTTCTTTGAATATGTTTTTTTCCCCTTTCTCTCTTCTCTTTCTGCAACTTTGATAATTTGTATACTGTTCTACTTGATGGTTTCCCGTAAGTTCCTTAAGTCTCTTCACTCTTTTTCATGTTCTTTTTTTTCCTTTTATCTTCTCATTGGATGATTTCTAATGACCTATCTTTGAGTTTACTTATCTTTTCTTCTGCTTGATCTAGTCTATTGTTAAACTCCTCTGTTGATTTTTTCAGTTCAGTTATTTTTCAGTTGTATGATATCTGGACAGTACTTTTAAAATATTTTCTATCACTTTGTTGAAATCTCAGTTTGTTCATGTATTGCTCTCCTGACCTTGGTAAGCGTCTTTATGACCATTCTTTTGAATTCCCTGTTGAGCAAATCACATATCTCCATTTTACTAGGATTGGTTTCTGGAATTTACCTTGTTGTTTTATAAGGAACATATTTCCCTGTTTCTTTATTGTCCTCGACTCTGATTTGGTTTCTGTACATTAGATAAGACAGTTGCCTCTCCCAGTTTTGTGAGACTGGTGTTGTATAGGAGATTGATCTTACCAATCAGCTTGGCCAGAGATTCTAGGTACCTCTCAAATCTCTGTGATTGTCTAAACTACAGTTTTGTTCTTAGTGGTCCCCAGGAAATTAGGGTGTGCCAAGTCCTGCCAGTGCCTTGAGACAGTTGAGTTAGAAGCCAGTCTCTTGAGATTCAGCTGGGAAGGGTGGGGTATTAGATGTGTCTTCTAGCTCCTTCTATCCTCAGAAGCCGAGAGATGGAGTTTATCTCCTACTTGCTCTGCACTAAGGCAGGGAGAAGATCTGTGGCAAATGCCTGCATTCTCGTTTAGACTGCACACTCTGAGCCTGGGGGGATAGCTGTTGGAAGTGAGCATGTTTATAAACCATCTTTGTGTTTTCTGTGGTCTAGGGAGACTTAGGAATGCAAAGTCCTATCAACTCCCAGAGAAAGCTGATTTAGAAGCAAGTCCCTCAGTTAGAAGCTGTCATAGTTGGAGTACTTAATGTGTGCACACACTTGTTCCAGGAAAAATCTTCAGACCTGGATTTATTGCAGGAGTAAGCTGGGGGAGAAAGTATGGAAAGTTACTGTACTCCCATTCAGGCTCATAGAAGTCTACTGTGTTAGTTTCCAGATGTAGGCTAGCCAGAGGCCTGAACCTCCAGTGTCGGTCGGGCACTGGCTGACCCGAACAGCCCTTGCCTTGCTATCAGTCCTTCCCTTGGTGTCCCTTCTGGTGGGTGGGTGGATTGCCCAGATTCCTCTTTCCCCGGTCCCCGTTGGGAGGAGATGGAGGAAGAGAGCCGTGAAGAGAGGTGAGCACAGCCGCCGGCTCCAACCAGCCCATTAAAGAACACTCAGACGCGGTGGGGGTTCTGTCACGCAGTTCTGTTTAATACCACACAAGCACTTGTTTTTATAAGCATATGGCAAAAGAGGGGGTGAAGGGGATTTCCTATCTGTAGCCTATCATTTTAAACGTTAAGTGATCATGCGCCTGGATCCAATGCTTTGCTGTAGCGATTACGCAGTGACGAGTGTGGAAGTGCATCCTGGCCAATAAAGGCTATGGCAAAGTTCCCGCGGACACTCCCACCTTACTTCCTCCCGGCGCCATCTTAGGCTGCCACGTTCATACACCCTTGTGGGCCCATAATGGTGCCGCTTGAGATGTCACTTAAGGTGGCATTAGTTTTTAAGGCCCGACACTCCAGCAGCTGCTGCAAGAGTGTGCAGACAAATCCTTTCCAGGGAGAAACAACTGGGAGCTGGGCCATTTAGACCATTACATTTGGACTGATCGCAAGCCTTCAGCCACTGGAAATGCTTGCCTGCCCGTTCAAAACTACCTTTGTCAACTATGATCAGGGAAACTCACGAATGCCAGTCTCTTTTGCTTTCATAGATAGGTGACTTAAGAGCCAAGTCCTCCAAGGGAATCGTAAAAGTTGGGGCACTATATGCATTCACCAAACCCTTCACTCCTCAGGGAGAAGCTGGGAGTTGAGGATGCCTTTGCTGTGTGCACCTTTTTAGGTGATTTTTTTTCTGGTTATACAATTCAAGTTGAAGCAGGACTTTTTTTTTTTTTTTTTTTTTAAGTACACTGTGTGAAAAGGACGAGTCGACACCAGTTGACGATCCACTGGAGAGAGGTCGTTTTATTAGGCAGCACACACACATATATATAGGGTTTTAAGGGAAAGCTGATTGGTTTAAAATACAATCCCTATTTAGCATACCGCATGGGGCTTGGGGGGGAGCTGATTGGCGTCCGATTTGCGCCGGCGGGAAGGAGAATGCGGAAGAGAAGGGCAACCAGCGCCATGATGGGGTGCGGCTGAGACGGGCTTATGTGATCAGGGTGTGATCCCTTGGGGCATTTGAGTTCTTACATTCCTCCCTTTTTCTTGTTTTAGGAGAGGGGACGCTGAAGTCATCGAGCTACTTCCTGCTGGACTGGCGCGTTGTGGGGGGGGCAAAGGGAGGAAGGTACATAAATACCCATTATGAAACCCCAAAGGAGGGCGGAGAAACAAGTAATTTCAAAATGGGAGAAGTCCATACACGTTCCTTGAAGCCACAAGTCGCACATGCACTGGTTCCATTGTTTGTAGTCGGAGACTGGAGGGGGCAACCACGCGTCAGTGGCAAGGGCGTGTAGGAATGCGTTTCCTCTGTAAGGTGGTACCTCTTCAGCATCGGCTGAGGCGCTCACGAGATGAGGCGAGGGGTTCATCGGTATCTAGGAGCTGGTAGTTTCTAAGTAAAAGCTGGTTAAAGGCCTGATTAGAAATTTTTCCCATTTGGGCTTGAAGAATGATGCAGGGCAAGAAAAGAGAGGTTATGAGGAATCTGAATTGGAGTACAGAGTGAGTTGAGGGACGATGGTGAAGGCATGGGACAGTAAGATTAGACTGGATGGAAGCGTTTAGGGAGACGGCTGCCAGGAGCGGTCGCATGAGAGAAAACAATTTCCGGGAGAGAGAGAGATGAGTGTTTCAGAAATGATCTGTTGCCAGGTGTAAATGGGTGACCCTGGGAAGCTAGCAGAGGGGCCTGAAAGCTCCCTGGGTGAAATGAAAAGAACAGGAGAAGGCCAAGGAGAAGGTTCATGTCTCCAGAATTGAGGGTAAGGCTGAGGTCCGGGATAGGTGGAGTTTGAAAGGGTTGGTAGGATGAGGGATCATTTAACAGAATGGTGTGTTAAGTTCTTTTGCAGCTTGTTATTGGAGTTCTCGGTGGCCAAGGGCGGATCCTGAGTGTAAGGCTTCAGCCTGGAAATATGAATCCATGGAGTAACATGATTACCTGGCAGGGCAAGTTTAGCAGCAGTTGGAGTGCAAAGGATGACAGGACATGGGCCTTCCCACTTAGGGGTTAGGGGGGTTTTGGGTTCCGGGGAAGTGTAGAATACTAATTGGCCTGGGCTGAGTGAAAGGTTATTTTTGGAAAGTGACGGATCTGGAAGTAGCCAGTCCTGGTACTTCTATAATTCGGTGCGAAGGTGGGAGAGCAAGAGTAAAGCCATGGTGGGTGGTATGGGTCCTTCAGTTGCTGTGATCCCCGGGGGTAGGAGGGACCTACCATACATGAAAAACTGGGATAAAGCTTGGGGGCTAGAGTGAAACAGGTCATGGAGCAAGCGAAAGAGAGAAGACTTATCATCATTAGGTGGTTGAGGCTGAGAGGGTGTCTGTGAACCTTGAGAGCCGTATGGAAGAATGGGAAGTTGGTTTTGTGTCTGTGGGTACATTGCCGCAGTGCGTGCGGTGAGGTCAGCCTTATAATTCCCGCGAGTGATTGGGGAATCGTCCCTCTGGTGGGCTCTGCAATGAATGACTCCTAATTCACAAGGTAAATGGGATGCCTCAATTAATGTGGAGATTAAAGCTGAGTTGGTGATTGTGTTACCCTTGGTGTTAAGCAGACCGCGTTCTTTCCATATGGCGGCATGAGAGAGAAGTATATGAAAGACATATTTGGAGTCAGTGTATAAGTTAAGAGTTCTTCCTTCAGCTAGAATGCAGGCTCGCGTGGCGGCGATAAGTTCAGCCTGCTGGTTGGTAGTACCCTTGGATAAAGGTTGGGCCTCTGTAACCGAATCAAGGGAGACTATGGCATACCCTGCGTAATGAGTGTTTCCTTCCTTGAATGCGGACCCATCTGTGAACCATGTGAGATCAGCGTGAGATAGGGGTCCCTCAGTGATGGAAGAGCGGTAAGGTATAAAATTTTGAAGGCTTTCTACACAGCTGTGCAAAGGGGTGTTGGGGGAATCTGGTATAGGCAGTAGTGTAGCCGGATTTAGGGGTGGGCAGGTAGTGAAGGATAGGGCAGGATTTCCCAGAAACAAGGAAAGGAGGGTTAGGATTCTGGAAGGTGGGAGGGATTGGAGAGCCTTATAGGTAAGGAGGTCTTTGAGGTGATGTGGTGAGAGAATGGTGAGAGGTGCCCCAAATGTTAATTTGCATGCCTCCTTATGCAGAGACAGGGTGCTTAGCCTCATACAGTGGTGTCCAACTGTTTTGATAGGTATGCTACGGGGGCAAAGGAGGGGCCATAATTCTGTCCTAGGACGCCTAGAGCTTGTCCCGTATTTTCATGAACATAGAGGAAAAAGGGTTTAGTTAGATCAGGGAGATGAAGTGCAGGGGCTGTTAGAAGGGCCTGCCGAAGCTTGAGAAAAGGGCGCTGAGGTGAGGAGAGTAAAGGTTCTTCAGGAGGACCCTTACTCATGTTATAGAGAGGTCGGGCTAGCAAAGAAAAATTGGGGATCCATGCTCTGAAATATCCGGCTAGACCCAGGAAAGATAGGATCTCTGTTTTGGTTTTGGGGATGGGCAGGTCAGTAAGAAACTATTTTCTGTCCAGGGTGATTTCCTTTTTTCCCGGGGAGAGGAGAAAACCAAGGTAGTTTACAGACGGTAAGGAGATTTGGGCCTTGGCGGGGGACACTTAACTTCCACTAGGAAGTTAAGCAAATGGGCAGTGTCAGCTTGGGATTGTTCCCATGAAGGACTGCATAGAAGGAGATCGTCCACATATTGTAATAAGGTGGACTCTGGATGGTTTAAGTGAAAAGATTTGAGGTCCTGTGCTATGGTCTGCCCAAAAATATGAGGGCTATCCCAAAATCCCTGTGGCAGGACCGTCCAAGTGAGTTGTTCGGAGTGACAGGAGTGGGGGTCAGTCCATGTGAAGGCAAAAATGTCCTGAGTATCGGTTTCCAGGGGTATGGAAAAGAAGGCATCCTTTAAGTCCAGAACTGAGAAATGAGTAGAGGTAGCTGGGACCTTGGAAAGAAGAGTGTATAGATTTGATACAAGGGGGTGAATGGGAATGACAGCGGTGTTAACAAGGTGGAGATCTTGGACGAGACAAAAGGCGCCATTAGGTTTTTTTACAGCGAGTATGGGAGTATTGAAAGGGAAGTGAGTGGGACGGAGATACCCCTTTTTTAATAGGTCCTGAATAATGGGGCTTAACCTGAGGAGGGCTGTTGTGGTTAATGAATATTGAGCCTGACAAATATATTTGGAAGGGTCTTTTAGTTTTATGCGTACAGGGGAACACTGGGCCAGAGCAGGGCTGGCAGTGTCCCAAACTGTGGGGTTAACAGGGTGCATTAAGATGGGTAAGGACTTCTTTAGAGGGGTGGGATTAGTAGGATCTTGGGCTTGAACTAGCACTAGGAGGAAGGAAATGGGGGAAGAGGAAGAGGACAGGGGCAAAGTAATGGAGACTTGAAGCCATGATAGAATGTCCCGACCCAACAAGGGGACGGGGCATTGTGGCATGACTAGAAAGGAATGGGAGAAAACGGATTGAGTGCCTTGAAGGCAGCAGGTTAAAAGAGGGGTTTTGGGGGGAAAGATTTGTTTACCTCCTACCCCGACTATAGGAGAGCTGCTGGAGGTGGTGAGGCCTTTATATTCCCTTAAGACCGAAAAGGTAGCTCCAGTGTCCAGGAGGAAAGATATTGGGTGGCCATCCACAACCATGGATACCCTGGCCTCCTGCTTTGTTATAGAGATGGTCGGGTAGGGCCCAAGGCTCCTTCAGTCCTCCTCAGCAAGGCCCACCATAGGTGGTGTCCACGGTTTGGGGGACTGTGGGGCAGTTGGTCCCTCACCCCTTCGGGTGAGCGGGCAATCAGATCCCCAATGTCCCTTCTTTTTGCATTTTGGACAAGGAGTGGTGGGGGTCCTGGGGGTGGGGCAAGCCTTTGCCCAATGCCCTTCCTTTCCACATTTAAAGCAGGCTCCAGGTGGAGGCTTAGAGGTGGAGGCTGTGGGAGGGCGCCCAGGGGGGTTTGATAAGCTGGGCCAACATCTGGAAGTTGGCGTGGTCGGCCTTTTGTTTTCGACATTCCTTTTTCTCCTCCCGATTATGAAAAACCTTGAAGGCCACTGACAGGATTTCGGTCTGAGGGGTTGCAGGACCCTGCTCTAATTTTTTAAGTTTAGTTTTAATGTCAGGGTAGGATTGGGCCAGGAAATAGGTCATAAGGACATGCCGGCCGTCTTCTGAGTTGGGATCTAAGTTAGTGTATTGTTGAAAGGCCTGAGTTAATCTATTGAGGAACTCGGAGGGAGTTTCCTCCTTTTTTTGGACAATTTCTTGGAAATTGACGACCTTGCGAGCCGATTTTTTGAGGCCAATTATTAAGCAAGAGGCAAAACGGTCTCGAGCCTGGATTCCCTGGGCTGTGTTATTATCCCAATTAGGTTCCTGTTCTGGGACTGCTTGGGTGTCTGGCGGGTGATCCGGATTGGTACGATGGGTGTCAGTGGCATGGGTTTGGGCTGTATCCCAGACCCTGCGGCGTTCCTCGGGGAGGAGGGTATTGGCTAGGAGCATGAAGATATCATGATGTTTGAGGCTGTAGGCCTGCAGGATCCATTGGCATTCTTTAATGTAGGTGGTAGGGTCAGTAGAGAAAGAGCCTACTCTTTTTTCTAATTCTGTAAGGTCAGCTAGAGAAAAGGGAACATGGACCCTAACTACTCCTTTAGCCCCAGCTACCTCACGTAGTCGGGCAATTGTTAAAGGGGCGGGGGGAGGTCCTCGGGAATGGGTGAAAGGGGGGCTTAGTGGGTCAGGAGTAGGGGAGGGTAAAGACGGAAGAGTGGATGGCGCAGGAGGTGCAGAAGGTGATGCAGATGACTGTGGAGGAGGAGCGGGCACCGGAGGCACTCGGGGAGGAGGAGGTCAGTAGGGTGAGGGTTCATCAGCAGGGTCGAAATCGAGGGGTGACTGTGAAGATGGTTTACAGGCTAAAAGGACTTGAGAGGGAGCACAGGAGGAGCAGAGGGTGGGGTTCTGAGCCAAGAGGCAAAAAGCCTCGATGTAGGGGATCTCCTTCCATTTTTTTAGGTGCTGGCAGTAGTTAAAGAGGTCTCGTAGAATGTTAGGATCTAGTGTGCCCTCAGGGGGCCATGTGTTTTGATTATCTAAAGGATAATAAGGCCAATCTTGTGTGCAGAATTTGGTGAGGAGTTTGGGCTTAATATCCGGCCTGAGGGAAAGGTTGGTGAGGTTTTTCAGAAGGCATTGAAGTGGAGAGTCCCCTAGGGAGGAGGAGGAAGCGCCCATTCTGGTCTCTTAATGGGAATTTAGACAGAAATCGGACAGAGATTAGTGATAAGACAGATCCTTTGGCCGGTTGGGAAAGGCGGGTTCCTAGAGGGCATCCCCAGTAGGTCAGTCCCAGCAGGTTCAGGTACGAACCAGGAGGAGAGAAGGGAGGTGTGGGTCGTCACTCAGACCTTCACTTCTCTAGGGCAAAAGCCCGGTGCCTGAAGAAACCTAGCGCTAGGAATTTCTGGTTGGGTCCTGGACCCGGGAAGTGGAGAGAAGAGAGTGGTGGACAGGAGGGTGAAAGAGAGAAGGAGAGAACAGAATGGGGCTTTTAACCTCCAAAAATGAAAGTAAAAGTTTACTGGGGCTTTGGAACCTGTTATAGTTTGGGAATTTATGGTGGTGGTGAAGACCGTGGTGGGGTGGGGTATTGGGCGTTAGGGGCTACCAGACGATCATGGCTAGACTCCCTGCGGTAGCCTGAAAAAGGGCTAGTGCCCTTTAGGAAAGGGGGCTTACCTAATGATGAGCCGGTGGTGAGCGGAAGGAGCCAGCGCCCAAAAGAATGGACGAGGGTAGACTGTCAGTGGTGAGCAGTGGAAGGGAGGCCTGTCCTGGCAGGACGGAGTTCCTGAGGGGCGACTCGAAAAGTGTTGCCGCTGGAGGGGAACTCCGTCCCGGGTTTCGGCACCAATGAAGAGGACGAGTCGACACCAGTTGATGATCCACGGGAGAGAGCTCGTTTTATTAGGCAGCACACACACATATATATAGGGTTTTAAGAGAAAGCTGATTGGTTTAAAATACCATCCCTTTTTAGCATACTGCATGGGGCTTGGGGGGGGGGAGGAGCTGATTGGCGTGCGATTCGCGCGGTGGGAAGGAGAATGCGGAACAGAAGGGCAACCAGCGCCATGATGGGGTGCGGCCGAGAAGGGCTTATGTGATCAGGGTGTGATCCCTTGGGGCTTTTGGGTTCTTACACTGTGAAGACATCTTTAAAAAATCAATTCTCATTTTTTCTGGGTACATTCCCTTAGAAGATTAAATACTTGAGTATTTGAGAAGATGAACTGAATATGAGGAAGCTTATATTATGTATCTATTTTAGTGTTATTCATTGGGAAAGAAAAAGTTTTGTGAATTGTCACTTGCTGATTTTCACAGATTAGATTTTGTAAAAACAGTGACTAAAACAGAATATTTTATTACTGCTTCTTCCTCCCTACAAACTTCCTTTCCAGTTTTTTCATTTTTTCTTGGTCTTTAGTGGTACCAGGCTAAATAAATAAAGTCTTCTCCCTTTCCTACTTAAAAAAAAAAAAAAAAAAAAAAAAAAAAGAAATTACTGTTTGCTGGTAATCAGATATATATAGCTGCACGGTTTGTACCTCAGCTCCTTCAGATTGCTGGTCAAATACAACTTCTCTTGACCAAATAGTAATTACCTTCCCCTCTCCTCTCCTGTACTCCCTATTCATTTTCCCTTTATTTTTCTCAGTAATATTTACCACCATAGACAAACTATTACTTTTACATGTTTGCTTATTGTATATTGTTTTCCATTGGAGTATAATAAGCTTATCTGTTTTCTCCTTATCTGTTTTGTTTACCACTGTATCCCCAGAGCCTTAAACGGTGTCTTGATATAGTAGACAGCAAATCTCTGGATGGATGCATGTGCTGATATTGAGTCTAAGTGTAACATATTTTTTAAAAATAGCAATTCTGAGGGAATTATTTAAATATTCCAACTTAAATGCTATATTTCTGAGTGGAGAGGCTTTTAAATTCTTTGTTCTAGAACTTTTCTTTCAAAGATTTTATTTTCTGTTTTACTATTGGCTTGGTTCTGCATGAGGTTTTTTTTTTTTTTTTAAATTTTATTTTGTCGATATACATTGTGGCTGATTATTGCTCCCCATCACCAAAACCTCCCTCCCTTCTCCCCCCCCCAACAATGTCCTTTCTGTTTGCTTGTTGTATCAACTTCAAGTAATTGTGGTTGTTATATCTCCCCCCCCCCCCCCGGTTTGTGTGTGTGTGTGAATTTATATATTAATTTTTAGCTCCCACCAATAAGTGAGAACATGTGGTATTTCTCTTTCTGTGCCTGACTTGTTTCACTTAATATAATTCTCTCAAGGTCCATCCATGTTGTTGCAAATGGCAGTATTTCATTCGTTTTTATAGCTGAGTAGTATTCCATTGTGTAGATGTACCACATTTTCCGTATCCACTCATCTGATGATGGGCATTTGGGCTGGTTCCAACTCTTGGCTATTGTAAAGAGGGCTGCAATGAACATTGGGAAACAGGTATACCTTCGACTTGATGATTTCCATTCCTCTGGGTATATTCCCAACAGTGGGATAGCTGGGTCGTATGGTAGATCTATCTGCAATTGTTTGAGGAACCTCCATACCATTTTCCATAGAGGCTGCACCATTTTGCAGTCCCACCAACAATGTATGAGAGTTCCTTTTTCTCCGCAGCCTCGCCAGCATTTATCGTTCATAGTCTTTTGGATTTTAGCCATCCTAACTGGGGTTAGATGGTATCTCAATGTGATTTTGATTTGCATTTCCTGGATGCTGAGTGATGTTGAGCATTTTTTCATATGTCTGTGGGCCATTTGTATACCTTCCTTAGAGAAATGCCTACTTAGCTCTTTTGCCCATTTTTTAATTGGGTTGCTTGTTTTCTTCTTGTACAGTTGTTTGAGTTCCTTATATATTCTGGATATTAATCCTTTGTCAGATATATATTTTGCAAATATTTTCTCCCACTCTGTTGGTTGTCTTTTAACTCTTTTAATTGTTTCTTTTGCTGTGCAGAAGCTTTTGAGTTTGATATAATCCCATTTGTTTATTTTTCCTTTGGTTGCCCGTGCTTTTGGGGTCGTATTCATGAAGTCTGTGCCCAGTCCTATTTCCTGAAGTGTTTCTCCTATGTTTTCTTTAAGAAGTTTTATTGTTTCAGGGTGTATATTTAAATCCTTAATCCATTTTGAGTTCATTTTAGTATACGGCGAGAGGTATGGATCTAGTTTCATTCTCCTGCATATGGATATCCAGTTATCCCAGCACCATTTGCTGAAGAGGCAGTCCCTTCGCCACTGAATAGGCTTGGTGCCTTTGTCAAAGATCAGCTGACAGTAAGTGTGTGGGTTGATTTCTGGATTCTCTATTCTATTCCATTGGTCAGTGTGTCTGTTTTTATGCCAGTACCATACTGTTTTGGTTATTATAGCCTTGTAGTATAGCTTAAAGTCAGGTAGTGTTATGCCTCCAGCTTTATTTTTTTTGCTCAGCATTGCTTTGGCTATGCGTGGTCTTTTATTGTTCCATATAAATGTCTGGATAGTTTTTTCCATTTCTGAGAAAAATGTCTTTGGAATTTTGATGGGGATTGCATTGAATTTGTATATCACTTTGGGTAGTATGGACATTTTCACTATGTTGATTCTTCCAATCCAAGAGCATGGGATATCTTTCCATCTTCTTCTATCCTCTCTAATTTCTCTCAGCAGTGGTTTGTAGTTCTCATTATAGAGATTTTTCACCTCCTTGGTTAACTCAATTCCTAAGTATTGTATTTTTTTGGTGGCTATTGTAAATGGGCAGGCTTTCTTGATTTCTCTTTCTGCATGTTCACTATTGGAGAAAAGAAATGCTACTGATTTTTGTGTGTTGATTTTGTATCCTGCTACTGTGCTGAAATCATTTATCAATTCCAGCAGTTTTTTTGTAGAGGTTTTAGGCTGTTCGATATATAGGATCATGTCATCTGCAAACAGGGACAGTTTGACTTCATCTTTTCCAATCTGAATGCCCTTTATTTCCTTCTCTTCTCTGATTGCTCTGGCTAGTACTTCCAACACTATGTTGAATAGGAGTGGTGAGAGTGGGCATCCTTGTCTAGTTCCTGTTCTTAAAGGAAAAGCTTTCAGCTTTTCCCCATTCAGGATGATATTGGCAGTGGGTTTGGCATATATGGCTTTAATTATGTTGAGATACTTTCCCTCTATACCTAACTTATAGAGGGTCTTTGTCATGAATGAGTGTTGAATTTTATCAAATGCCTTTTCAGCATCTATAGAGATGATCATATGGTCCTTGTGTTTGAGTTTATTAATATGGTGTATCACATTTATTGATTTGCATATGTTGAACCAACCTTGCATCCCTGGGATGAATCCCACTTGATCGTGATGAATAATTTTACGTATGTGTTGCTGTATTCTGTTTGCTAGTATTTTAGTGAGGATTTTTGCATCTATATTCATCAAGGATATCGGCCTGTAGTTTTCTTTTTTGGTTATATCTTCACCTGGTTTTGGTATCAGGATGATGTTTGCTTCATAGAATGAGTTTGGGAGATTTGCGTCCGTTTCAATCTTTTGGAATATTTTGTAAAGAATCGGTGTCAATTCCTGTTTGAATGTTTGGTAAAATGCTGCTGTGAATCCATCTGGTCCTGGGCTTTTCTTTGTTGGGAGCCTTCTGATAACAGCTTCAATCTCCTTTATTGTTATTGGTCTGTTCAAATTTTCTACGTCTTCACGGTTCAGTTTTGGGAGCTTGTGTGTGTCCAGAAATTTATCCATTTCCTCCAGATTTTCAAATTTGTTGGCGTATAGTTGTTTATAGTAGTCTCGAATGATTCCTTGTATTTCAGATGAATCAGTTGTGATATCGCCTTTTTCATTTCTAATTTTTGTTATTTGAGTCTTCTCTCTTCTTTTTTTTGTTAGCCATGCTAATGGTTTGTCAATTTTATTTATGTTTTCAAAAAACCAACTTTTTGATTCGTTGATCTTTTGAATTGTTTTTTGGTTTTCAATTTCATTCAGTTCTGCTCTGATCTTAATGATTTCTTTCCATCTGCTAACTTTAGGTTTGGATTGTTCTTGTTTTTCTAGTTCTTTAAGGTGAAGTGTTAGTTTGTTCACTTGCCATCTTTCTATTCTTCTGAAGTGAGCATTTAATGCAATAAATTTTCCCCTCAATACTGCTTTTGCAGTATCCCACAGGTTTTGGTATGATGTATCATTGTTTTCATTAGTTTCAATAAATTTTTTGATTTCCTGCTTGATTTCTTCTTGGACCCATGTGTCATTAAGTAGAATGCTGTTTAATTTCCATGTGTTTGTATAGTTTCCAGAGTTTCGTTTGTTATTAATTTCTAGTTTTAATCCATTGTGGTCTGAGAAGATACATGGGATTATTCCAATTTTTTTGAATTTATTGAGACTTGATTTGTGACCTAATATGTGATCTATCCTGGAGAATGATCCATGTGCTGATGAGAAGAATGAATATTCTGAGGTTGTTGGGTGGAATGTTCTGTAGATATCTGCCAATTCCAATTGGTCTAGAGTCTTGTTTAGATCTTGTGTTTCTCTACTGATTCTTTGCGTAGATGATCTGTCTAATATTGACAGTGGGGTGTTCAGGTCCCCTGCTATTATGGTATTAGTGTCTATTTCCTTCTTTAGGTCTAATAGAGTTTGTTTTATAAATCTGGCTGCTCCAACATTGGGTGCATACATATTTATGATTGTTATGTCTTCTTGATGGATCAGTCCTTTTATCATTAAGTAGTGTCCCTCATTGTCTCTTTTTATGGTTTTTAGTTTAAAGTCTATTTTGTCAGATATAAGAATAGCTACTCCAGCTCGTTTTTCTTTTCTATTTGCATGGTAAATCTTTTTCCATCCTTTCACTCTTAGTCTGTGTGAATCTGTATGGGTGAGGTGGGTCTCTTGTAGGCAGCATATAGTTGGGTCCTGCTTTTTGATCCAGTCAGCCAGTCTGTGTCTTTTAATTGGGGAATTTAAGCCTTTTACATTAAGAGTTGTTATTGAAAGGTGTTGATTTATTCCTAGCATTTTCTTGGTTGTTTGGTTGTGTTAAGTGTCTTTTGTTCCTTGCTTTCTGATTTACTGTTTGTTTTCTGTGTTTGTTGGTTCCTTAGGTTGTAGATAGTGTTTTTGTTAGCTTGTTTTCTCTTCATGAGTGCCATTTTTATTATACTAGCGGCTTTAGATTTTTCTTGGGTTTTTATGGCAGTGGTAGTTATTTTTCAGGAACCAAACCCAGTACTCCCTTGAGGATTTCTTGTAAGGGTGGTCTTGTGTTAGTGAACTCCCGCAGTTTTTGTTTGTCTGAGAAATATACTATTTGCCCCTCATTTTGGAAGGATAGCCTTGCAGGGTAGAGTATTCTTGGCTGGCAATCTTTGTCTTTTAGTATTTTGAAAATATATTCCTATTCCTTTCTAGCTTTTAGGGTTTGTGATGAAAAGTCTGATGTTAACCTGATTGGGGCTCCCTTATAGGTGATTTGACGCTTCTCTCTTGCAGCTTTTAAGATTCTCTCTTTATCTCTGAGTTTTGCCAATTTGACTATGACATGTCTTGGAGAAGGTCTTTTTGGGTTGAATACATTTGGAGATCGTTGAGCTTCCTGGATCTGAAGATCTGTGATTTTTCCTATACCTGGGAAGTTTTCTGCCACTATTTTGTTGAATATGTTTTCAATGGAATCTCCATTTTCCTCCCCTTCTGGAATACCCATGACTCGGATATTTAATCGCTTATGGTTGTCTGATATCTCTCTCAGATTTTCTTCCATGTCCTTGATTCTTTTTTCTTTCTTTTTGTCTGCTTGTGTTATTTCAAACAGCCCATCTTCAAGTTCAGAGGTTCTCTCTTCAACTTCGAGAAGCCTGCTGGTTAAACTCTCCGTTGTGTTTTTTATTTCGTTGAATAACTTCTTCAGTTCAGCAAGTTCTGCTACGTTTTTTTTCAGGACATTGATTTCCTTGTACATTTCCTCTTTCAGATCCTGTATACTTTTCCTCATTTCATCATGATGTCTAGCTGAGTTTTCTTGTATCTCATTCAGTTTCCTTAGAATTATCCCTCGAAATTCCTTGTCAGTCATTTCAAGGGCTTCTTGTTCTATAGGATCTAGAGTTTGAGATTTATTAACTTTTGGTGGTGTACTTTCTTGATTTTTTGTATTTCTGGTATCTTTTTTTTGATGTTTATTCATTGTGGCAGGGGGTTTCACAGTCCACCGTTTTGAGACTAATGACTAACTAGGGTGTTGCTGTGGTTGCCAATTTCGTATGGCTCCCTCCGTGACTTGCTCAGTTGGCCTCTAGTGCCTTGTGTGTGTGGTTGCCTCGGGTTTTGGGCTTCTCCGGGGAGCCACCTTTCTGGTCAGCTTGGACTCTGCTGGGCTGGTGGATCACGTACAACAGGGTGTGTGATCTCTGTTGAGCTTTCACTTCCCGTGCAGGACTTCTCCCTGTTCCGTGTGCTCTGGCCCAGGCTGTTAGATCGTGCAGTAGCGACTCCACCGGGTGTGTGGTTTTTGTGGAGTCTCCGCCTCCCCGGCCGCACGTCTCCCCACTCTGTGCACACTGTGCTGGGCTGGGGCGTGTCTTCTGCACCCCTCGTCTATCAGCTGGGCCTTGAAGACCCTGCTCGGCACCGCCTCGCCCAGGAAGTCTACCAGGTTTCTGCTGGGCACAGACGACCGGTCTCTCTGGGTGCCTTTGTAGCACTATGTAGATCTTTCTCGGGTCTTGTTCACCTTTGTATCCCCCCAGTATAAACCGAGTCTAGCGCCCAGCTGCAGCCTGCTCTCCGGCAGGTTCAAGCGGACCTGGGAACTCTCCTACCACACTATTCCCAACCAGAAATTCGTTAGGCTTTTTTCCAAACTGGTGGCCGCAGAGATGGTATCTGCCTCCCAGTAACAGGGAGTTTACCTGGGGCCGGAGTCCAGGGTATGGTGGAGTGACAGTCGGCCCGCCCGTACTTCCTTGCCCTCCTGACACTGGCCCGGGACGCCCCCCGCCTCCAGCCCCGCCAGAGAACCACCGAGGGAGTGAGAGCGAAGGCCGGTCCGCAGGCTCCGGAAAGCCTGGCGCCAGGCCAGCAAATGGGAGGGCTCAGTGATGGCCGCGCAGGGCGGAGCTGCCCGCAGCTGGGTAAATGGAGGCAGCACCTGGCGGTGAGTGGCCTGGTGGTGCAGGCGGGAGCCGCGTGGGCATCCACCCCCCGAACAGAGCTGTGCCAGGGGTCACTCACAGTGCTGTGCCAGGTCGGGTGCTCGCTCTCTGTCTCTGGTTTGCCGCCTTTCCCAGTTCTCGGCCGCTGCCGCCTCAGGCTGTTCAGTCGCGGCGCAGCTCGGGCGCTCACAGGAATCTTCTTTAATGCCGGCCTGAAACCTTGAATCCTGAATAGGGCAGCTGGCCGCCTTCAGCGCGGCCCCGGCCTCCGGGATCCTGGCTGCATCCACAGCAGCCCTGGCGCCGTGTTCCCTGTTTCGAAACTCGCTTTTGCAGCTAAGAAACAGTTCTTTTCCTGCTCCACACTTCAAAGCTGTTGCCTGTAAATGAGGCAGCCTCTCCTGCCGGGGGCAAAGTGGCGGTCACCCCCCCACGACCGGTCAGCAGCAGCAGTCCTCCCTTAAGAGATGGCGAGAGGAAGGTCCACAAGTTTCCCGGCTGCCTGAGGCCCAGTGGCCGCCTTTTCCACCTCAGCTACTCCGCCTGCATGAGGTTCTTACCAAATATACTAAAGAAAGATGACTGCAGTGTGTTAAAGGTCTATTTTTTTTTTTTTAATAAAATGAAAATGCTCATTTCTTACTATTTAATGCCAGTCTTGTTTCAGACAAATTTTAGAAGCAGAAATTAATTACTTCTATTTTTGCAGGTGATTTTTATACTTGCAGGCTCTTTATTTTCTTTATTTGAGGTTTTTTTTTTTTTTTTTTAAAGATAGGAAATGTGCTGTGAGCTCATTTTTGAGTGATCACAATCACTTGGCTTCTATTAATGCTTCATATTGCAACCTCTAGGAAATGATTGATTAAAATAGCAGTCAGAATCTTTCTTCTAATCAGCATTGTGATAACTCTTTTGAAGCTTATAAAGGTTGTGCAGGAACTGTGGTTGTAAGATGTTATCTCTACATGCATTTTTTTAACATTACTGATGCTACTTTACAGGAAAACATGCATGTGACATAGATACCTACGGGTGACTAGGTCATACCAAAATATGTTAGTTACTTTCAGATTTTAAAAATAATATTTTAAAGTACATTTATTTCCTTAGTTAAAATATTGCATGATAAATATATTTAATATTAAACAAATAAACATTCTGTTGAGTATGTTTGCTAGACAAACCTTTTTTTTTTTTATAGGCAAACCATTTGGAAATTTAAAAATAACTGTTGTTGAAGTACTATTTTTGGAACTTCTGTTTAAGCTTTTAGATTTAATTGTGTAATCTTTTTAATGTGATAGCATTTGAGTCCATGGTTTTTTCTTGGACATTCCTATGTATATAGCAGTAACTCAGATAGCTCAAGGTCTTAGGTATCATTTGTAAGCTAAAGATTCCCTAAACTTTTATACCAGACATTGTCCTAGGTAGAGTATACAGAGATCAGTAAAGTGAAGTCCCTATTCTCAAAGAGATCACTGTTTCTCAGAAAAGACAGCTAAAACAATTAACTGTAAATTATTGTGATAAACGTTATTAAAAAAGTGTTGTTGGGGAATTGGAGAAGGCTTTATAGAACTAAGCCTTAAAAGGAAATTACCGTTAGCAGTTAGTGTTAAGTTCTGTGTTTCTCATCGTATTTTATTTTCTGTGTATAAAAGATATTCAAGGAAGCCTTTCTGTTTGTTAGTATATCATGGTAATAAGAAGTTTAAGAGAAGTTTCTTCTCAGATGAGCACACAATTTTTTCTTATTCCTTAAATGATGTGAAAGCTACAAGGCAAGTTTATTGAGATCTCAGTAAATTTTCTGTTCATTTTTTATATATACTGCATAATATTTTTATGCTTTTTATACTTATAATGATTTATCATTTAGTCAACCTCATTTTCCCACTTTCTACAGGGTTTCTGTACCTTAAAATTGTCTTTTATTTCTATCTGAAAGTCAGTCAAGTGGTACTGTACAAATTTTAGGTACATCTATATATATCAAAACTTTAAAAAAATCAATATTTCAATAAAAGAAATTTAGCAGTAATCAGGTACTATGATATTATATTTTTTGGCCACACATTATAGCATAGCTGAAACTCTTTATGGTGGCAGAGCACTGTTCATTTGTCCTTGTACCTTGTCCAGACTTTATCTGCTGAAACTGGATCTGTCTTTTAATTATCACCTCAGATGTCCCTGTTTCTATAAAACCTGCAGTAATACCACCAGCCAGCATTCATCTGTTCTTCTGTGTTCTTCATCATTTGCACTTACACTGTAACCATCGTCTGACTTACTAGCGGTTGAAGCTCCTTGAAGGCAGGATATGTTTAATACCTTGGTCGAAATAGACACTTAATACATAATTGTTCATTTAAATTGAATCTAGAAAACTCAGGTTTGATGAAAAAGTATTTTATTTACCCTTTAACCCTTCTTTTAGAATTTTGGCACTGATATCAGGGATTGTTAAATCTCTGGTGTGTTCTGTTTGCTCCTATCAACATGTAAATATAATTCACATTGAATTAGGTAGATCACAGGGTTAGCTTCTTTAACAAAAAGACTCCAAGGTACCATGGCTTAAACAGGATAGAAGTTTATTTCTCCTTCACATTAGTTTGGAGATGAACTGTCCAGTGTGGATAGAGTAGCTCTATTACATTCAACATGGAGCTTTTGTATCTGGATCCATGGTAGTACGTTCACTTCTTATCGTCTTCATGCTAATGGAAAAGGAGAAGAGGCCAGGGGAACACAGGCCCAATTCGATTGATGGCAAAACACATAATTTCTGCTCACATTCTGTTAGCCAGAACTTGGTTACGTGGCCACACTTTGCTGCAGGGGAGGCTGAGAAATGTAGTCTCTCTATGTGGGCAGCCATATTTCTAGCTAAAACTCAGAGGCCTTTATTACTAAAGATATTAAAGACAACAACTTCTGCCATGGAGTTTTTGGTTTTATTTCCATTTTTAAAAATAGTAGATCGATTGCTCTAGGAATCAAAGAACCTGAGTATTTGAGTAAGTCATCAGATATGTCAGATTGTTTATTACCTAGCTTGTTCCCTTACTATAAGTGATGCAGAAGGCCATATAGAGCCTTCACAGTAAGAATTTTACTACTTTAGGACTAATTATAAATGAAAAAACAGCAGATACCTGTTGTGGCATATTATGTGTGACAAGTTGTCATGAGCTGTAGACACTTATAGGAAAGGGGAATGGAGGGGTGAAGTCATAAGGAAAAGCTTGAAGGAAAAGATAGGATTTTAGTTAGACCTTAAAGATGGGGTACGATTTGTGTGGTTATAGGCAGAACATTCTAGGCAAGGTAAATTGTGTGCAGGAAAGTGCCAGGTTGGGATAATTGAATTGTATTCAAGGAAAAGCAAGGAGTCTGTTTGTATTGGCTCCTAAGAGCATTTAAGTTGGAGTTGTGCAAAATAAAGTCAATTTAAAGAACGATCAAGATCAAGGTGGTAATGAAAGCAATATAGAAGAAAATAGAAAACGGTTAAAGTTTTGGAGTAGGAGACTGAAATGGTGCAAGAGTTTAATCTGGTAATGGAATTCAGAGTGGATGAAATCCCAGCTTTTCACTCTGCCTAATCTCTGTGAGATTACCTATGACCTTTCCGTTATCTCAGTTATCACATCCAGATGTTCTTTCCTAGCCCCATTCTTCTTGTCTTCTCTGAAACATTTGGCACTGTTAACCATCTTTTCTTCCTCTTCTAATTTTGTACTGCTTTTTATTTTCTCCCTAAGACCTAGTATTCTGGATTTTTTTGCTCTTTTTGTTCTTGGGGCTGCAGCTCTCATCTTGAAGGGTGCTCATGTTTGTTTCTCCAGTTTCAACTTTAGTCTTACACTCTTAATTGCTTTCTGGATATTTTCATCTTGATGCTTCACTATCATTTAAAGCATTCAGCAGATCTCCTGCAAAGTTCTGACTCCACAAGTACCTTTATGGTTTAAATCCCAGGTGTGAACTTGCAGACATTTTGGCCTCTGTCTTCTCCTTTTACTATATTTTCTGTCACTAAGTCCTGTCAGTTTTTCCTGGTGATTCTTGCATTTGTTGATTTCCATTCTTATTGCCAGCACAATTATCTGTTCCCCAACAAAGTGGGTATATGAAAGCAGATCAGGAAGTTTGCTGAATGCTTGAATTGAAGACTTTCTCAAGAATACTCTAGAACCTTGCAATCAAAATGCGGTCTGTGGATGGCACCATGGGCATCACTGGGAACCTGTTAGGAATGCAGAATCTCAGGGGCCACTCCGGGGGCTACAGAATTAGTGTGCATTTTCATAATATCCCCAGATGATGTGCATGCACATTAGAGTTTGAGTGACACTGATCCAGAATTCACTTGCATTTCCTTAACTCTTTTTTTGTTTGAGACTTAACTGCTAAAATAGTTAAACTCTCCAGCTATTTATCTATTTGTAACTATTTACCTTAGATTTCAGTGTAATCTTCACAACAGATTGTTGTGTTAAAAATTGTTATTTTTAGACAGAGTGGAGAGTCAATGGGGGAAGCAACTCAATCTAGCACAGACATAGATGTCTCAGATGTATGTTTGTCAGTTTATAGATGTCATTCCTTAAATGTAAAAACAATATTTTGTGATAAATTATATATACATAATCTACCTCCTGTGTAATTAAGGAATTTTGGGTGGCATGTGTTTAGTTTTACTATATTGTAATTACTTGTTTCAATGATGTTTTGTAGAGAATCTCTAACCTTTAGATAAAAAGTATGTACTTAAAACAGAAGCCTGCATTTTTAAAAAAGCTTTATTTTTTTTTAAAAATTTTATTTTGTCGATATACATTGTAGCTGATTATTGCTCCCCATCACCAAGACCTCCCTCCCTTCTCCCTCCCCTCTCCCCCCCCAACAATGTCCTTTCTGTTTGCTTGTCATATCAACTTCAAGTAATTGTGGTTGTTATATCTTCTCCCCCCCCCCCCCGGTTTTGTGTGTGTGTGTGCGTGAATTTATATATTAATTTTTAGCTCCCACCAATAAGTGAGAACATGTGGTATTTTTCTTTCTGTTCCTGACTTGTTTCACTTAATATAATTCTCTCAAGGTCCATCCATGTTGTTGCAAATGGCAGTATTTCATTCGTTTTTATAGCTGAGTAGTATTCCATTGTGTAGATGTACCACATTTTCCGTATCCACTCATCTGATGATGGACATTTGGGCTGGTTCCAACTCTTGGCTATTGTAAAGAGTGCTGCGATAAACATTGGGGAACAGGTATACCTTCGACTTGATGATTTCCATTCCTCTGGGTATATTCCCAACAGTGGGATAGCTGGGTCGTATGGTAGATCTATCTGCAATTGTTTGAGGAACCTCCATACCATTTTCCATAGAGGCTGCACCATTTTGCAGTCCCACCAACAATGTATGAGAGTTCCTTTTTCTCCGCAGCCTCGCCAGCATTTATCGTTCATAGTCTTTTGGATTTTAGCCATCCTAACTGGGGTTAGATGGTATCTCAATGTGATTTTGATTTGCATTTCCCGGATGCTGAGTGATGTTGAGCATTTTTTCATATGTCTGTTGGCCAAAAAAAGCTTGATTTTTATTGGTGTCTCTTACTATGTATATATTTTTCATAGTCAAGTAATTTATAGAAGTCTGGTAGGTATAAGCTTCCGAATATTTGATATAACTTCCAGATATTACTTTTATTTTTCCATTTTTACTTTGCTAAACAAGCTATATGTGAAAATAATTATAAGAAAATTGAAAATTATCATGAAAGAACTTATTCAGAGATATGAAGAATAATATATAATATAGCTAAGGCTTGTATTCTTGTATACATATGTGAGTTTCTCAGCAGTGTTTTCCAGAATGTTTTGACCATGACCCAAAGAACCAACATTTTATAGCACATCTCAGTTCATATATGCATATTATGTGTTACCAAAATAAAAGTTTATATTCTTACCACCTGGCTAAGGAAGTTCAGTATAACCAATGCTGTCCAAGCCCACAGTGCATTTTCCCCTGATCACATCCTCTTTCCTGCACCACCAGTTGCCTGCTTCAGTTTCATGACATTTGTAGGTACTTTTAATTAATATGCAGTATGTTATTATATTACATGTTTTTCATCTTATGTAAATGGTTTCATATTGTGTATATTTGTTTATAACCTTTCTTAAACTCTGTTATATTTGAAATTTACCCATGTTGATTTTTGAGGCAGTTCTTGTTGTTTCTCATTGTTGCCAACACTTAGTACTAAAAGATTTCTAAAAAATTTTCTAATATGTTGGATGCAAAATGGAGGTCATTGTAGTTTAAAAGGGCACTTTCCCTAATTACCAGTGAGATTGTGCTTGTTTTCAGATGTTTATTGGCCATACATTTCTTCTGTGAATTACCAGTTCATATCTTTTTGCCTATTTTCTATTGGATTGGTTATCCTTTTCTTAATTAATTTCTAGGTTTATTTTTTAAATGTTTTTGATTTTTATTTGTTGTTAATCTTTTAAGCAATATCTCATGCATTTAATAAAGAACTTTTTATTGTAGGGTATTAACTACTTGTGGTTCAAATATGCTGAGTGAATAAACTGTTGATGTAAATTAGTTTTAAAAACTTAGACAGATTTGGGGAAAGTTTCTAGGAAAGCAAAATCAGTAAAATCATTAAGGTCCTTAAAGGTTGGTTTTAAATTTTTTAGAGCAGCCAAGGCATATGTCTTCTTAATAAGCTGTTGGTAGTACCATTTGAAAATTTGAGCATGTGATTTCTGTAAGCTTCTATTATAATTGTACTAACCAGAATACTTCTAATATGCTGTCATGATGTTTATTTTAGTTTTTAATACTTGCTTTCTTTTGTTTCCTCTGCTTAATTAGGTCCCCGATGGGCTTCCTGGAATATTGGTGTGTTTATTTGCATCAGATGTGCTGGAATTCATAGAAATCTTGGGGTTCATATATCCAGGGTCAAGTCAGTTAACCTAGACCAATGGACACCAGAACAGATACAGGTAAACATTTATTTTACCAAGAAATTAAAACTACTTAAAATAATTTAAAAATATTTAACCCTTCTTGCAGCTAAGGAGTAACACTGAGGGCTAGTCAGTTAGCTTGGTTAGAGCATGGTGTTAGTAACACCAAGATCAAGGATCCCCATGCTGGCCAGAAAGAAAAATAAACAAACAAACAAACAAACAAACAAACAAACAAATAAATAAATAAAAAGGATTAACACTGAAAAGTAGTGTATTGAAATGGCTTGTGCCACATATAAAATTTGAATGTTATTGAATTGTCAATTCATAGATGTTTATTTCTTCTTGGGTCTATAGTAAAGTCAGTTTTTAATCTGTTTTTATCTAAAATGTTGATTTTGAAGTATTTAAAAAATAGTTTTCTTAAGTTGATAAAATTTGCTGGTATAATTTTATAACTTGTTTTATTTTCTTGACAGTAGAGGGAGCCTGGGTAAAGATAAAGAAAAATCTGTCTCTAGCCTAAAAATGACTTGAAGGTTTTCCCTTCTGTACAGAGATGTTCTTGATTTTCAGGCAGGACCTAATAACTAAGAAAACCCGGTGAGCAAATATTCTTTTGACCAATTTAAACTTGTTGAGAGTGGTTTAGCTTTGTTAGAGATAAATTTGTAATTTTAAGGGTTTGCCATTTTTCCAGTATGACAGTCTTAAATTCTCAAAATCTTTCTAATCCTAAAAGTTGGCTGCTAAGGTAGAAATGATTACTTCTACTGGCCTTATTTTGTAATTCACAGTGGAATTACACTACTTTTTAAATGGCTTTTTGAAATTACTTTTAGTCAGTATGAAGTACTACATATATAAATATATGTGGTTGAACCTCAGTGATATGCATGCATACCTCAGAATCAGAAAAAAACAACACAAATTTGCTAGGATGGAGTAAGGTAAGGGTAGAAACAATAGAGATCTTCGGGCTGTAAAGTCAAGCATAATAATATTTTTTCCACTCTTAAATTAGCTTGAACTTTTTGCTGGTTAGAGCAGAAAAGGAAATATGACCATTTTTGTATTTTTAAGATTTGTAATGACAAACATGCTAGTAATATTGATTTGATCAGTACATACTGTACACAGATACTGATAGTCATCTCTGTACCCCATGAATATATATATGCTAAAGAAAAAGATCTTTGAGGAGAAAACCATAATACTAGTAACATCAAAGAAGCAGAGCTTTAGAACACTTCATATAAGGCAGTGTTCTTAATGATAACTCTGTCGCCTGCGTGGTAACAGATTTCATGATGTTGTTTAAGTTTTTTTTAAGAAAATGTGAGGTGCATCTTGAAAATATAACTTGGTGTTTGTAGTGTGTTATGGAGATACAAAACATTCAGGACTAAGTATATTACCTTTGAAATGATTCATTTCAAACTAAGGACAAAACATGGAATCCCTGGACAATTCAGTTCTCCAGAACTGAATTTTTCTCAACTAGGCCGTTGAGAGGAATTGAATAGCAGGTTATTTTGAGGTGGGCAGCTGTATAGCTTAGAGCAGAGCTTCTCAAGCAGAGGGTTGCAGTTCACTTGTTTTCTGTGGAATAGATAACAGGTACATGGCAAGATAATGAATTATTAAAAATGTAAGGATTTTAAAAATAATTATTAAGTAATGTACAATATTTGAAATTGTATTTCAATACAATTTGCTTGTTTTCATCTGTCAACTTCTTCAAATAAGAATTATTATTTTGAAATGCAAGACTTTGATTAGTACTTGTCACCAGAGAATGTTCTGTTTGGCTCCTTATTCCATAGATCTCTTTTAGGTGTGCCATAATGAGAAAATTAGGATGTATCACTCAGAAATTAAATGAGTAGGCAATAAAGTTTTACTTAAAAATAAAAAACAGAGAAGCCTAATCACATAGACAGATGGACCACCCAATATTCTTGTGGTGGGCCTTGTAAATACTTGCAAGTAAAGCCAGTGTTGTTGTTTAAAAATTGTTCTGAGGCTGTTATGCAGTATAAGTAAGTGAGTAATTGGTGAAGACCCCTAAATTCCAAACTATAGAGCATGATCTTTATTGCAGCCTAGAAAATTTCAAGGCAACTGATTCTAGAGAAGCGGTAGAATAAAGTGTTTAAGAAGGTTGTCTATAGAGTCAGACTGCCAGAGTTAGACCTATGTGATTTCAACAGGATACGTAACCTTAGAGTGCCTCCGTTTCTTCATCTGTAAAGTGAGAATAGTAATAGTGCCTACTTCTGTAGGTTGCTGGAAGGATCAAATAAATTAATGTGGGTGAAGCATTTATCATAGTACCTGGCATATTTTAAATTCTCATTAAATATTAGCTTGTTAGTAGTAATGTTAGTCCATTTGCTCGTTATGTATAATCCTCAGTTTGCTGCCTTAATATCTTTCTGATCTTAAGAAGTTTAGCTTTCCAATTAATCTTTTGTGATGGATTGGTTGCTAAATGTACTACTGAATAAATAAACAAATCGATCCATTGTGTGGTATTATTGAGTATAAATGAATTTCTTTTTGAGAATATTTATTTCATCTTTAGTAGTATTGGATGTTAAGGCATTTTGAGATGTTTGGTTAGATAATCACATCAGTTGTCTATTGAAGTTGCTCCTTATTCAGATTTAAACATATCCTATTTCCTGTGGTGGTAGGTATAATCCATATAATCCAATTCTATACCTTGGCATTTTATTTATTTATTACCTTTTTAAAAAATTGAGGTAGAATTACAGAGAGAACAATTCACAGATCTCAGCAACACACCAATGAGGATAGAGTATTCCCATCACCCTAGAAAGTTCCCTTGTGCCAATTTCCAGTTAAGTCCCTTAGGGGCAAACACAACACTGATTTCTATCCCCTTAGGTTTGGAGTTTGTTCCTGTTAACTTGGATTCTTAATTCAGATTAGGAGAAGCAATGATTACAATGTGATTTAGTGTTCCATATTCATATAATATTTTATAAAAATTTCTTTGATATAAAAAAAGCTTGGGAAGTATTTATTTACAGAAGTAACAAATACTTTTAGTGCATTTAGTTCTACTCTATGTCTTCCCCTACGATCACACCTAACATTTCAAGATAATCATGTTTCTGATTTTTGAAGATGACACTTAAGTTTTTGTTCTACTTTTTAAAAGATCTTTTATTAGTAAATGTGGAAATGTGATTTAATCTCTGAGCCCAGTCAAACTATTAAATAAGAAGGATCTTTTATTTTTGTGATTCTGTAAAATGTAACTAGTTACTAAGTTTGGCCTCAGGATTACTTATCATCTGATATTATACGTGCCATGTTTTTATTAGTCATTTATGTATGTGTTATGTGTGTTTTTCAGTTTTTAGAATATCTACCCTATATGCATAGCTATGTTAGAAATTGTTGTATGCTTGTGTTTAAAAGAACATGATTTGTCTACCAAAAGTTATTTTGATTTTTATTAGTTTAGAAATGAAGTTATTCACCTTAAAAAAATCTTAAAATTCTTTCTTTTAATGTGGTTTATGGCTAGATTAAATAAATGTCTGATCTTGGGTTTATTGTCAGGTACTAGTCAGATTTTTGGAAAGAATCCAATTTTTTATACTGTTATAAATACTATAGCTTTTATATTTTATTTGGTACTGGCTCATTAACCTCAAGTCTTGATTATAATTTTTCTGCATTATTTAGGATTTCTTAATTATTCATTCTAATGACTTCAGTGTCTGCATTGAAGGAATAAAATTGAATAAAATCTTGTCTTCATTATAGAGGAACATTGCTTATACTTCCAAGTTTCTTAGCTCACTTGAAATTTGTACTGCTGAATAAAACCTCTTAGTGAGACCTTGTCCATATTGGAAAATATACTCCATATATTTGGTATTTATCTTGATAAACTTTGGACCATTTTTATTTAGTACTTTATGTATCTATAAATCTTGTAGTAATCTTCTCTCACAAACTCTTTGTTTACTATTTACTAGTGTCATTTATTGATGTTACTTAGTATTTTCTTGGAAACACCAGGCCCACACAATCAAAATTTATTCGTTTATAAAATACACACTGGGGAACTTTATGTTTGAAATTGCCTAGTCTGCATAGGCATATGACTTATCTTTAGTGAATTTGCCTTCAACATTTTCCTTCCTCTGTAACTTTACAATTTTTACTTTAGCTTCAATTACATTTTGGGATAGAAGGAAAGTATCTTTAAACCCAGCTCTCTTCTCAACCTAATTTATCATTATAACAAGAGAGTAAAAGCTTTTCTCCCTCTTTTTTTCTGTCTGTCCAACCTCTGAATGTTTCTTTGACCTCCAGCTTTTTGTTTCTTGATTGAGAGGAAGGCATGGAGGAAGGTAGTGAGTACTAGTATCTCTGCTTTTATTTTCATTCTCAGCCTTGCTTCCTGCTTTGCCACCTAATTAAAAAAATTTTATTCACTTCAGGGCATTTTTAAACTCTTTCTTCTTCTTTGAAACATGTTTTCTCTTTCCTTCCTTCAGAGAAGAGCCTCTTTCATACCCTTCATTTCCCCAACATGCAGCTCCTGACTTTGCTATACTCATTTGTTCATTTGTTTGATTATTCAGCCAGTAAGCACTATTAAGTTCTTGCCATGTGCCAGTCCTGTCTTCTAGGGACTAGTTCTTATCTTTTAACAGCTGGATTTCTTGAGCAAGGTCTTTACCTGCTATTTCATTTTTTTTTATCTTGCTTTTGCCTATACTAACTCGTTTCTGTTTTCACCTTTCTACTGATTTTGCCCTCTCAAAGAAATCTAGTTACTCCTAATGGCCCAATCCAACTCTCCATCCTCCTCCTCCTTGATCTTTTTGCTTCACTGGACACTAACTACTGCTTTCTTGAAGTTTATTCTTCTTTATAAATGAAGCTAATGTTATTATCACACTTTTTAAATTTTATTTTGTTGTTTTATTTAGTCACTATATTTTTTATTTCTTTTTCTGCTTTTCCCTCCTATCTGGAGATTTTTCTATAGTTTTGTCTTAAGTTTTTTTATTCTTTTGTTGTTTTCTGTAGGAAAACTCATTTACTCTCGTGAATTCAGATGTTATTTTTCTGTATAGATGATTCTCTTCCTCTTTCCAGTGGTGATTTCCAGTAGGACAATGAATTGCAGTCCTATTTTCAGATTGCTGCTAGAGGCCTTTGGTGTTCATGTATTTGTTATTCTTAAGAAATGTTGCAAATACTTGGTGTGAAATAATTTGTAATTTTCCTAAGCATTCATTTTAAGTATAGAAGTTGACTTCAAAAAGTTCTTGGAAAAATGGAATTAAAAGATAAAAATAAAAAATATAAACCTTTTTTTTTTTTATGACTGGTAAGGGGATCGTAACCCTTGGCACGGTGTGGTCTGCACCACGCTCAGCCAGTGAGTGCACCAGCCATCCCTATGTAGGATCCAATCGGCACTACCAGCGCTGCACTCCCAAGTGAGCCATGGGGCTGGCCCCCAAAATATAAACTTTTTATTTCAGCATAAGCTCCATCAAGTTCAAGATACTTTTGTAAGTGATGATACTTGCTGTTTAGTCCATCCCTGAAGAACTGTGGGTCCTGGGAATTTAACCATGAGAATGCACTACTTTTTACATTATTAACTGAAGAAAAATGGGTGCCCTTTAAAGATTTTTTAAGATAAGGAAACAAAAAGTCAGAAGGAGCCAAATCAGGACTGTAGGGTGGATGCCTAATGATTTCCTCTCACAAAATTGCCCTTGTTTGATGAGAGGAATGAGCAGAAGCCTTGTGTGATGAGCACTCTCTGGTGATGCTTTCCTGGGCATTTTTCTTCTAAAACTTTGGCTGACTTTTGCAAAACTCTCTCATAATAAGCAGATGTCATCATTCTTCGGCCCTTTGGAGAGTCAGGAAGCAAAATGCCTTGAGCATCCCAAAAAACTGTTGCCATGACCTTTGCTCTTGACTAGTCCACTTTTGCTTTGACTGGGTCAATTCCACCTCTTGGTAGTCCTGACTTTGATTGTTCTTTGTCTTTAGGATTGTACTGGTAAAGTCATGTTTCATCTCCTGTTATAGTTTTTCAAAGAAATGCTTCAGGATCTTGATCTCACTTGTTTAAAATTGCCATTGAAAACTCTGTTCTTGTCTGTAGATGATCTGGGTACAACAGTTTTGGAACCTATCAAGCAGAAAGTTTGCTCAACTTTAGTTTTTCAGTCAGAATTGTGTAAGCTGAACCAATTGAGATGTCTATGGTGTTGACTATTGTTTATGCTTTTAATCAGCAGTCCTCTTCAATTAGGGCATGAACAAGATTAATTTTTTCCTTGCAAATTGATGTGGATGGTCTGCTGCTGTGGGTTTTCTATGTAGCATTGTCTTGTCCCTTCTTAAAATGAGTTCTCCATTTGCAAACTGTTGATTTCTTTGGGGCATTATCCCTATAAACTTTTTGTAAAGCATCAAAGATTTCACCATTCCTCCTCCCCGCAAAGCTTCACCATCAATTTGATGTTCGTTCTTGCTTCAGTTACAGAATTCATGTAGGTTTGATAGGGGCTCTTTTCAAACTGATGTGCTTCAAACTAGATCCTGTTCAGACATATCATAACGAATTAGTATGAGTTTATTTTGGTGCAAAAAATTTTTGAAATTTGTGCATAGTTTTTTTTTTTAATAGTACACATTTTCCGTGAACTTTTTGAAGACTCCTCGTATGTTCTTTGAGTCTAGAGTTAGCCATGGCTTTGGAATCTCAACATAATTTTACATTTTCTACTCATTTTTGTATATTCAGTAACTCCTGTGAATTTATTAAAAATCTTGTTGCTTTGTGAAAAATGCTTTTTAAAGAAAGCTGGCTGTTAATGGAATGACTGAAGTTAAAAGAAAGGACTAGCTATGACCAGGCATAGATTTTTTTCCCCACAGATAACATTATCCGTTTGAGATGAGTAAAGAATGGAATATTAGAATTAACTGTTGCTCTGTAGCAGTATCAATCAAACCTTTATACGTTCCATGTGGAAACAGCAAAAAACGATTTATGGAATTGTTTCAGTGTTTCAGTGTGGGAAATAAATGTGGCTATAGTGCTAGTTATTAATGTGTAGCATTTGTAAATATTAAGTTTGGTAGATGTCTTTATTTTACTTATAACTTGACAAATCTAAAATTAAAATATTGATTTTGTTGTCTAGGTTAGCTTGCTTTCTTAGTTAATGTCATTGTTCCAGTGAATCTTAAAATCTTGTAGTGTTCTATGGTTCTTACTCCTTTCTCTGTTGTGCTTCTGTATTTCATCAGTTCTTAATTCTTTTGTTGCTTCTGCTGCTTTCTATTCTCATTTCTCTTACCATGTCCAAGCTTTAGTTTATTCCTGATGTTCTCATCACTGTCACCTCTCCATCTATTTTACATAGCACATTCAGAATAATCTTCCTAGAACATTGATTTGGTCATTTTACTTCTAAGAGATTCGCATTGATTGGTTCTCCTATGAGAATCATAAGTTTTATTTTCTTTAAATTGGTATTAAGACACCTTTGCCTTCTGGCTTTATCTTACTGTCTTTGACCTTACTCCAGATGTTTTACAACAGATAGCTTTGGCCATACATACAGATCTTCCTGCTGAAAGAATCTGATGGTGTTCTTGTGTTTTTGTTTTTGTTTTGGTTCCACTGTTGTCCTTGTTATTTGTATATTCCTTCTGGCAAACTAAATCCTTCCCATTCTTTAAAGCCCAGCTTAAATCTCTACTTAATAAAACCTTCTGTGTATAGTTTGTGCTTAATTATCTACTACCATATATTGTTATTTACTTCTGTACATATCTGTTTAACTAAAGTGTAAGCTTCTAGAAGTTAGAAACTTTATTATATGGGTCTGTGTAGCCCTTGTGATGGCTAGGAACACAGTATGTACTCAATTTTTTTAAAGGCATGCTGAGGTTAATCTTTGGTTTGATGAAATTCTGTGAGATAATGCTTACTATCCTCAGAAATGAATGGGGGATGGAGAAAAAGAAAAATATCAAGCATTTTCCCCCAATTTATTCTGCATTTTTTATATGGTATCCTTTTTCATTTATCAATTTCTCCTTTTCTCCCCATGTTCCTGAATCCTTTTAAAATTACAAAAATACAGCAGCGGGGGGCCGATGCCCACCCAGCTTCTGCCTGCATCACCAGGCCACTCACCGCCCCGGGGCTGCCTCCATTTTCCAAGGTGCTGGCAGCTCTGCCCGGCTTGGCTCCTCTCTGAGCCTTCCCACTTGCTTGCCCCAGCGTTGGGCTTCCCGGGGCCTGTGGGCTGGCCTCCCCTCCCGCTCCCTCCATGGTTCTCTGGCGGGGCTGGTGGCGTGGGGCGTCCCAGGCCAGTGTCGGGAGGGCAAGGAAGTACGGGCGGGGCCGACTGTCACTCCACCACACCCTGGACTCCGGCCCCAGGTAAACTTCCTGTTACTGGGAGGCAGATACCATCCCTGCGGCCACCAGTTCGGAAAAACGCCTAACCAATTTCTGGTTGGGAATAGTGTGGTAGGAGAGTTCCCAGGTCCGCTTGAACCTGCCGGAGAGCTGATTGCAGGCGGGCGCTAGACTCGGTCCATGCCGGGGGGGATACAAAGGTGAACAAGTCCCGAGAAAGATCTACAGTGCTACAAAGGCACCTAGAGCGACCGGTTGTCTGTGCCTAGCAGAAACCTGGTAGACTTCCTGGGCGAGGCGGTGCCGATCAGGGTCTTGAAGGCCCAGCTGATAGACGAGGGTTGCAGAAGACACGTCCCAGCCCAGCCCAGTGCACACAGAGTGGGGAGACGTGCGGCGAGGAAGGCGGAGACTCGACAGAAACCACACACCCTGTGGGGTCGCCACTGCACGATCCAACAGCCTGGGCCAGAGCACACGGAACAGGGAGAAGTCCTGCACGGGAAGTGAAAGCTCAACAGAGATCACACACCCTGTGGTACGTGATCCAGCAGCCCAGCAGAGACCAAGCTGACCAGAAAGGTGGCTCCCCGGAGAGGCCCAAGACCCGAGGCAACCATACACACAAGGCACTAGAGGCCAACTGAGCAGTCACGGAGGTAGCCATACCAAATTGGCAACCACAGCAACATCTTAGTTAGTCAATAGTCTCAAACCAGTGGACTGTGAAACCCCCTGCCACAATGAATAAACATCAAAAAAAAGATACCAGAAATACAAAAAATCAAGAAAGTACACCACCAAAAGTTAATAAATCTCAAACTCTAGATCCTATAGAACAAGAAGCCCTTGAAATGACTGACAAGGAATTTCAAGTGATAATTCTAAGGAAACTGAATGAGATACAAGAAAACTCAGCTAGACATCATAATGAAATGAGGAAAAGTATACAGGATCTGAAAGAGGAAAAGTACAAGGAAATCAATGTCCTGAAAAAAAAACGGAGAAGAACTTGCTGAACTGAAGAAGTTATTCAGCGAAATAAAAAACACAATGGAGAGTTTAACCAGCAGGCTTGTCGAAGTTGAAGAGAGAACCTCTGAACTTGAAGATGGGCTATTTGAAATAACACAAGCAGACAAAAAGAAAGAAAAAAGAATCAAGGACATTGAAGAAAATCTGAGAGATATTAGACAACCTTAAGTGCTGAAATATCCGAGTCATGGGTATTCCAGAAGGGGAGGAAAATGGAGATTCCATTGAAAACATATTCAACAAAATAGTGGCAGAAAACTTCCCAGGTATAGGAAAAATCACAGATCTTCAGATCCAGGAAGCTCAACAATCTCCAAAAGTATTCAACCCAAAAAGGCCTTCTCCAAGACATGTCATAGTCAAATTGGCAAAACTCAGAGACAAAGAGAGAAAATCTTAAAAGCTGCAAGAGAGAAGCGTCAAATCACCTATAGGGGAGCCCCAATCAGGCTAACATCAGACTTTTCATCACAAACCCTAAAAGCTAGAAAGGAATGGGATGATATTTTCAAAATACTAAGAGACAAAGATTGCCAGCCAAGAATACTCTACCCTGCAAGGCTATCCTTCCAAAATGAAGGGCAAATAGTATATTTCTCAGACAAACAAAAACTGCGGGAGGTCACTACCACATGACCACCCTTACAAGAAATCCTCAAGGGAGTACTGGGTTTGGTTCCTGAAAAATAACTACCACTGCCATAAAAACCCAAGAAAAATCAATACCCACTAGTATAATAAAAATGGCATTCATGAAGAGAAAACAAGCAAACAAAAACGCTATCTACAACCTAAGGAACCAACAAACACAGAAACCAAACAGTAAATCAGAAAGCAAGGAACAAAAGACACCTAAGACAACCAAACAACCAATAAAATGCTAGGAATAAATCAACACCTTTCAATAACAACTCTTAATGTAAAAGGCTTAAATTCCCCAATCAAAAGACACAGACTGGCTGACTGGATCAAAAAGGAGGACGCAACTATATGCTGCCTACAAGAGACCCACCTCACCCTTAAAGATTCACATAGACTAAGAGTGAAAGGATGGAAAAAGATTTACCATGCAAACAGAAAAGAAAAACGAGCTGGAGTAGCTATTCTTATATCTGACAAAATAGACTTTAAACTAAAAACCATAAAAAGAGACAATGAGGGACACTACTTAATGATAAAAGGACTGATCCATCAAGAAGACATAACAATCATAAATATGTATGCACCCAATGTTGGAGCAGCCAGATTTATAAAACAAACTCTATTAGACCTAAAGAAGGAAATAGACACTAATACCATAATAGCAGGGGACCTGAACACCCCACTGTCAATATTAGACAGATCATCTAGGCAAAGAATCAGTAGAGAAACACAAGATCTAAACAAGACTCTAGACCAATTGGAATTGGCAGATATCTACAGAACATTCCATCCAACAACCTCAGAATATTCATTCTTCTCATCAGCACATGGATCATTCTCCAGGATAGATCACATATTAGGTCACAAATCAAGTCTCAAAAAATTCAAAAAAATTGGAATTATCCCATGTATCTTCTCAAACCACAATGGATTAAAACTAGAAATTAATAACAAACAAAACTCTGGCAACCATACAAACACATGGAAATTAAACAGCATTCTACTTAATGACATATGGGTCCAAGAAGAAATCAAGCAGGAAATCGAAAAATTTATTGAAACTAATGAAAACAATGATACATCATACCAAAATCTGTGGGATACTGCAAAAGCAGTATTGAGGGGGAAATGTATTGCATTAAACGCTCACTTCAGAAGAATGGAAAGATGGCAAGTGAACAACCTAACATTTCACCTTAAAGAACTAGAAAAACAAGAACAATCCAAACCTAAAGTTAGCAGACGGAGAGAAATCATTAAGATCAGAGCAGAACTGAATGAAATTGAAAACCAAAAAAGAATTCAAAGGATCAATGAATCAAAAAGTTGGTTTTTTGAAAAGATAAATAAAATTGACAAACCGTTAGCATGGCTAACAAAAAAAAGAAGAGAGAAGACTCAAATAACAAAAATTAGAAATGAAAAAGGCGATATCACAACTGATTCATCTGAAATACAAGGAATCATTCGAGACTACTATAAACAACTATACGCCAACAAATTTGAAAATCTGGAGGAAATGGATAAATTTCTGGACACACACAAGCTCCCAAAACTGAACCATGAAGACGTAGAAAATTTGAACAGACTAATAACAATAAAGGAGATTGAAGCTGTTATCAGAAGGCTCCCAACAAAGAAAAGCCCAGGACCAGATGGATTCACAGCAGCATTTTACCAAACATTCAAACAGGAATTGACACCGATTCTTTACAAACTATTCCAAAAGATTGAAATGGACGCAAATCTCCCAAACTCATTCTATGAAGCAAACATCATCCTGATACCAAAACCAGGTAAAGATATAACCAAAAAAGAAAACTACAGGCCGATATCCTTGATGAATATAGATGCAAAAATCCTCACTAAAATACTAGCAAACAGAATACAGCAACACATACGTAAAATTATTCATCACGATCAAGTGGGATTCATCCCAGGGATGCAAGGTTGGTTCAACATACGCAACTCAATAAATGTGATACACCATATTAATAAACTCAAACACAAGGACCATATGATCATCTCTATAGATGCTGAAAAAGCATTTGATAAAGTTCAGCACTCATTCATGACAAAGACCCTCTATAAGTTAGGTATAGAGGGAAAGTATCTCAACATAATTAAAGCCATATATGCCAAACCCACTGCCAATATCATCCTGAATGGGGAAAAGCTGAAAGCTTTTCCTTTAAGAACAGGAACTAGACAAGGATGCCCACTCCCACCACTCCTATTCAACATAGTGTTGGAAGTACTAGCCAGAGCAATCAGACAAGAGAAGGAAATAAAGGGCATCCAGATTGGAAAAGATGAAGTCAAACTGTCCCTGTTTGCAGATGACATGATCCTATATATTGAACAGCCTAAAACCTCTACAAAAAAACTCTTGGAATTGATAAATGATTTCAGCACAGTAGCAGGATACAAAATCAACACACAAAAATCAGTAGCATTTCTTTTCTCCAATAGTGAACATGCAGAACGAGAAATCAAGAAAGCCTGCCCATTTACAATAGCCACCAAAAAAATACAATACTTAGGAATTGAGTTAACCAAGGTTGTGAAAAATCTCTATAATGAGAACTACAAACCACTGCTGAGAGAAATTAGAGAGGATAGAAGAAGATGGAAAGATATCCCGTGCTCTTGGATTGGAAGAATCAACATAGTGAAAATGTCCATACTACCCAAAGTGATATACAAATTCAATGCAATCCCCATCAAAATTCCAAAGACATTTTTCTCAGAAATGGAAAAAACTATCCAGACATTTATATGGAACAATAAAAGACCACGCATAGCCAAAGCAATGCTGAGCAAAAAAAATAAAGCTGGAGGCATAACACTACCTGACTTTAAGCTATACTACAAAGCTATAATAACCAAAACAGTATGGTACTGGCATAAAAACAGACACACTGACCAATGGAATAGAATAGAGAATCCAGAAATCAACCCACACACTTACTGCCATCTGATCTTTGACAAAGGCACCAAGCCTATTCACTGGGGAAGGGACTGCCTCTTCAGCAAGTGGTGCTGGGATAACTGGATATCGATATGCAGGAGAATGAAACTAGATCCATACCTCTCACCGTATACTAAAATCAACTCAAAATGGATTAAGGATTTAAATATACACCCTGAGACAATAAAACTTCTTAAAGAAAACATAGGAGAAACACTTCAGGAAATAGGACTGGGCACAGACTTCATGAATACGACCCCAAAAGCACGGGCAACCAAAGGAAAAATAAACAAATGGGACTATATCAAACTCAAAAGCTTCTGCACAGCAAAAGAAACAATTAACAGAGTTAAAAGACAACCAACAGAGTGGGAGAAAATATTTGCAAAATATACACCTGACAAAGGATTAATATCCAGAATATATAAGGAACTCAAACAACTTTACAAGAAGAAAACAAGCAACCCAATTAAAAAATGGGCAAAAGAGCTAAGTAGGCATTTCTCTGAGGAAGACATACAAATGGCCAACAGACATATGAAAAAATGCTCAACATCACTCAGCATCCGGGAAATGCAAATCAAGACCACACTGAGATACCATCTCACCCCAGTTAGGATGGCTAAAATCCAAAAGACTCTGAACAATAAATGCTGGCGAGGTTGCGGAGAAAAAGGAACTCTCATACATTGTTGGTGGGACTGCAAAATGGTGCAGCCTCTATGGAAAACGGTATGGAAGTTCCTGAAACAATTGCAGATAGATCTAACAAACGACCCAGCTATCCCACTGTTGGGAATATACCCAGAGGAATGGAAATCATCAAGTCAAAGGTATACCTGTTCCTCAATGTTCATCGCAGCACTCTTTACAATAGCCAAGAGTTGGAACCAGCCCAAATGTCCATCATCAGATGAGTGGATACGGAAAATGTGGTATATCTACACAATGGAATACTACTCAGCTATAAAAACGAATGAAATACTGCCATTTGCAACAACATGGATGGACCTTGAGAGAATTTTATTAAGTGAAACAAGTCAGGCACAGAAAGAGAAATACCACATGTTCTCACTTATTGGTGGGAGATAAAAATGAATAAATAAGTTCACTCACACACACACACACACACACACACACACACACACACACACACACACACACACACAAAACCGGGGGAGGGGGGAAGAAGATATAACAACCACAATTACTTGAAGTTGATATGACAAGCAAACAGAAAGGACATTGTTGGGGGTGTGGTGGGGAGGGCGGAGGGAGGGCGGTTTTGGTGATGGGGAGCAATAATCAGCCACAATGTATATCGACCAAAAAAAAAAAAAAAAAAAATACAGCAGCCCTAGGGAGTATAAGTTCAAGCAACATGTGAAAGTTCGAAGGTATTAAATATATGCAAGTACTCGAAAGGCAGTATTTTCTAATATTTCAAACCATTCAAAAATGAAGTTGATTGCCCTGGAAGGTACTGAGTTTACCGTTACTTGGAATGATTTGAGGAGTCTGGACACCCACTTAGAAATATGTACCTGGGATTTAAGCATTTAATGTGCAGATGGGGAGTAGTTTATGTGGATTCTCTTTTGTTCTTGAGATTCTTTGATTATATGTTCAGTCCTTTTTGTTACCACAGCAATTCAAAAAACATTTTTATTACTTACCTTTAAATAAAAGTCATATTTCATGGTTAGCAGTGTGATTCAAATTTTTCCCAAAAGTCAAATTTAATCTCAGAGGTTAAAGGTTTTCTGCACTCTCGAATAATTCAAAAGAATGTTACAATATTCTTAGGTTAAATTTGAAAGATGTTCTTTCCGAAATTGAAAGAAATATTTTTGAACACACGTTTGCTGTTCATATTTTCTATTATAAGGAAAAAGATCACTAGCTAAATAAATATAGATTTCTATTATAACCTAGTTATTCCTAGAACAACCAAATGTGTAGTACCTTGGCAGCCTTTAGCTTAACTTAGCATTAGATATGTCATATTATTGACTTGTGTTTCTTAATTTAAACTTTCGATCTTTCTTAGAAAAAATATTTCCTGTAGAAGCCAAAATCATGAGTTTTCACCAGTCTTCATCAGTAAGGTTTGCTGTATTCTGTGGCCTCAACTTGAATTCCTAATCAGTTAGGCCAAATACAAGGAGAATAGGCAAAAGAGTATTGAAGCAACTAAAATTACAGGTACTTCTTAATGTTAGTGGTCATGTTGTGCCCATCTTCAATGGTAAAATTGGGACGTAAACGATCATAAGAGGTAGGGGATGAAGGTGTATATAGAGCATGAAGGTGGCTAAAGAAGTTTTCAGCTCTTTGACTCTCTGACATAGTATATTTCAGGTAAAGTTATGATAAATTTTATTATTTAGAAGCATTTAAATTTTGTCAAATAAAATGATTTGACAGTTGAAGTATGGCATTCCTGTGTGGTAGGTATCTCTGCCATCTTTAAAAAATAAAAACTGGAACAAGAGATAATCTAGAATTCTAATAGGCAGTCGAAACTTAAATTTTACATGAGTCATTCAGGTTTGTTTTACTTGGAGCAGGATCCAAGAATATATTGCTTTGATCATTTTGTCGTGGTTTTGTCTTAGCTATTGGCAAGTAATAAGATTATCAGTGTATTTAAAAAAAAAACAAACTTTCTTGACACTAATTTTTAAGTCTTGGGTGAAGGTAAGAAAAGTTATTACGTTTTTCATGTGAGTTCTGCAGAGGAGAAAGATATACTCAATAAAATATATTATCAAAATTAATTCCAACTGTTTTTTTCTGTTTTAAATGTCTACCAAAAAATTTAAAATGATATAACTGGCTCACATTACCTTTTTGTTGCACAGCAGTAGTGTAGAGGTATCACAGTTGTTATGCATTCACCAGTAGCCAATTTTTTTTGCTTAATGCTTGCATGGTATGTGTTTTCTGTGGTCTTATGTTTAACCTATCTATATCTTTATGTTTTGTTTTTTTTGTATTTTTAAATTTTGATTTAATTTTTCATTGTACATGTTTATAAAGTACAATTTATTGTTTCAGTACATGCATATATTGTATAATGATCTTATCAGAATAGTTAGCACATCTGTCACCTCAACATTTATCATTTCTTTGTGGTTATAACATTCAAGATCCTCTTTTCTGGCTATCTTGAAATATACTGCTGTAGATTGGATGCCCCTCAACCTCATCGAGGCTTAATCCCCATAGTAACTGTTGAGGGTGGGAAATCCTGTTATGGTAATTGAAAGGCAGCGCTTTGAAGAGGTGATTAGATTGTAGGCCCATGCCTCAGCGAATGGATTAACAACGGTGGTCAGGGGTGTGTTTCTGAGAGCTTTAAAAGAAGAGCAGATGAGAGGTTAGTCTCCTCTGCTCTGCCATTTTCTGCCACGTGGGACCCCTGGGTCACTGTTGCCACCACCAAGGCCTTCCCTGGACTTTGGACTTCCTAGCCTCTGAAACTGTAAGCAATAAATTTCATTTTCTTTATAAAATACCCAGGTTTGTATATTTTGTTATTAGAGACAGAAATGGACTAATAAATATACTATACAACATTATCAGCTATTGTCATCCCAGGACACCAGAACTTATTCTTCCTATCTAACTGTAACTTTGTAACTTTGTACCGTTCTGCCAACGCCCTTCCCCTGTCCATTTCCCTACCTCTGGTAATCACTGTTCTAATCTCTACTTCTCTCTTTTTAATTTATTTTTCTTAATTGACCCACGATAATTATGTATATTTATGGAGTACAATATGATGATTGGGTACATTCATACTGTGTGCAGTGATCATATCAGGGTGCTTAGTATAGCTGTCACCTCAAATATTTGTCACTTCTTTATGTTAGGAACATTCACCATCATGACTAGCTATTCAAAGATACACAGTGCTTTGTTGTACACTGTAGTCTCCCTATATTACTGTAGAATTCTAGATCCCATTCTTCCCATCTCTCTAATATTTTGTATTCACTGACCACCCTCTTTCCATCTCCACTTTTACCTTCCCCCCACCGGTCTCTAGTAACCACTGTTCTACTTTGTACTTCTATGAGATCAACTTTTTTAGCTTCCACACGAATGAGAACATGTGGTATTTCTCTCTCTGTTCCTGGCTTATTTCACTTAACATAAGTTTCTCCAAGCTCGTCCATGTAGCTGCAAATGGCAGAATTTCATTTAAGCTGTCTGTATTTTTAAATATGAAGTGGGTTTCTTTTAAGCAAAATTACCTATATACGATCTGCTCCTTTAATATGTGTTTTCAAATTTTTTTTTGTTTCTGTGTTTTTTGAATTATAGTTTTTAATATTCTCTTTTCTTGTTTTAGTTTTCTTCTTCAAACAACTCTTCTTACTTGTACCATAGATCTTCATTGCTTAACTCCAACATTTGTTACTTTCTCTTTGATCCTTTTTTTTTTAATTCAAAAATTTTTTCTTCTTTTGCCTCTCCATTTTTCTTAGGCCATTTTTTGTTGCCTTTATTTTTTCTCATATTCCTTTTTATTTAATATTCATTTTTGAAATATCTTTTCTTTTGTTTTTAATTCACCTGCATTGTCATTTTAATTCCAAATATTTCTCATTTTCTGATTTTCAGTTTAGGTGTTTTTTCATAATTTGCACCTGTCTTTTAACTAATTTTATATGTTCTTTCATCTCATATATGTCTTTGAGCTCGTTCTGAAGTAGTAACAGTTTACAGCTTTGATCTGTTTTATGAGCATATTTTTTTCTGGTGTGGTTTCATTGTAGAGATGTTATTTTGCTTATTTATTAATTTATTTTTCTTATAGTAACTTTGTATGAGATTTAACCTGGATTCTTTTCTGTTGATCATTTTTATGTGATATTAGTTTTCCTTTACTTTTAGAAATAATCGATATTCAAGATAGCTTTTCTAAATCCACTGACCTCTCTCCAGTTGTTTTCACGTAATGTTTAAAAATAAGGCCACTTACTTTCTGAAACTTTCCTACTATGTTCCTTTTCCATACTTTTAGCTGTACCTTCTCTTCCTGAATTTTTTTTCCTGCTCAATTTTGAGTCAGTTCACAGGAGTTTCTGTTCAGTGTGTTGGGCCTTGTCCTTGAAGGGACACTTGGGGGTTAGTTATGAGAGTTCACAGGGGCTAGCCTGTTTCCCCCTGTTATAAGCTTATTGTGGACAGTTTGCATTTACTTGCTATTGGAGTGGGTAAAGATCCTTTTCAATTTCATGTGCTTTTCTCACATTGGTTCACTGTGATTTCCAGTTTATATTTTGGTGTTTTGTTCTTAAATCCATCCAACTCCTTATTAGTTGCATGCATTAGGCAGGTCTAGTGGTTGTTAGTGGTTTGTCGCTACCTGATAGGATTTTGGGGTTTGAGGGGATAATCAGTCACCTAGTTTTGTTGTAAATATTGTCCATAAGTTTTTGGTTTTTTCTATCCAGCTGTTCTATTTTTTATGAGGAGATTCTAGGAACTTCAAACACTGTCTCTGCTGTTACGGAATTCCTGTGAGAAGCAGTATTTAATAGCATAAAATTCTAGTTAAAAAATAGCTAATTTTGAAAACCCCATGATTTAAGCACATTTGATCTGTATGTGTTAGAACATTGTTTAATCTCTTTAAGCTTTTGACCCTTACATAAATTTTCATGGTGCCTCATCAAACTAGGCACATGATAAGCTTTTAGTACACAGTTCTTGGTACACATTTATTCAAGAAAATCTCAGGTCAAACAACTTTTTTCTTATTTTGTGGGAAGATTGCTCATTATAATTCCGTCAAGCTGACAAGATTTCTCAAATTATGGCCTGATGTACACACTTAACTTTTTAAGTTGATTGAGATTCAATTTATGCTGAATCTTTACCAGGATCATTAAATGTGTCATGAAAGATCAGAGAATGGGGGCTGCCTACAGCACTGGACTTACGTATTGCATACATGTGAAGAGTGAGGTAAAGAAAGAAATGTGATACTGTCTATAGCAGAATTTAATCTGTGAAGTTCAATAAGAGGTTTGCATTTTTAAGCAATCCATTTGGAAAAAAAGTCATAAATTTTGAATTTGAATGTGGAAGATTGTGCTGTATAATTTTTTCTTTTGATTTGTTAATTTTTTTTAAGGTAGTACTTTTAATAAGGTCGGTAATTTTTTTTTTGAAGGTACATATTTTAGAATTTTTTTCCTAGTAACTGGCTATAGTTCTTGGGTCAAAGCAGTGAACAATTATAAGATGTTACTTAGTGAAAGTATTTCATTAATTTAACTATTAATTCTATACTGTCTAATACAGATAGAACTGAGAGTATAAAGAAATAATGAGCTCTTTGAAGATGAGGGCTTACATTCCCATTTAAAGTACTGTATTTAGTAGGATATCTTTAGGTGGTACTGAATGAATACATATATGTATTCATTATATGATCACTTGGAAATTATTATTATTAATTTAATTGCCCATAGTATTTTAGAGGTGTAGTCACTCTTTCTTCTTTGTGTGAGAATATAATAATGATAGAGGATAGAAGGCATAGTTAAAGCACTGGCCTGGGACTGTAGAACTGAGTTCTGGTGCTTGCTCTATTAACTAAATGGTAGATGATCTTCAGCAAGTCATTTACTTAGTGGTGGCTTTTTTTTCTTTTCTTTTTTTCTTTTTTTTGATATTACAGTATCTGGTCATATGGTAAGTTCTAACATTTAAAAAATGTCTTATTACTATTTTTATAGTAACCTTTATTTGTTTATGAATTACTAAAAGCATACTAAGCATAAGTGTGCACAGGACTTTCTAGGCAGAAAGATGGAGAAAGCATGTCACGTTTGAGAAAGTAAAGTAGTGTTCTGTGACCAGAGGGCTGGGTGCAGTTACGTGTTACAGGAGGTGAAGGTGAAAGTTATATCAGGGACTGGTTTGGTGTTGATCCTATGAGTGATAGGGGTTGGGGACAGGGAGAGAGTAGGGAGCTCTTTAAATACTGTAAGTTGAAAAGTAACACCTGATGTTCCTTTTAAGAAGATAAATCTGATGGGCTTGTTCCTGCAATAGCCTAGGCAAGAAGTGACTAGATCTTGAACTAAGGTAGTGGCAATGGGTTTGATAAACTAGGGAAGCCCCCAAGAAATATTGAGGAGTTAGAATCATTAAGTCTTCTGGCAAAAGAGGCAAGAGTCCAAGATCATTCCTGAGTTGGGCCTTAGGTACCTAAGATGAAAATAGTAGTTTATTCCTGGACTTCAAAGGGTATGAATTTCATAGTAAGTAAAGATGATAAAAGAGTATGATGTGAAACTTTTCACACTTTGTCATAACAGTGTTTAATTTCATTGCTTAAAAAAAGAGAACGCATTCTCTAATTTGTAGCAACTAACAAATGCTGCAACATATAACTCAGGATCTGAGAATATCTAGAAATTGTGAAAAGGTATGGAAACTGCTACCTCTAATCCCACATCATCAAAAAATTTAAATTGTATGGTTTATTCTTAAAAATAATAATTAAAACAGAAAGAGAAAACTCCCCCCTCAAAAACAATTTTATTAAACTGAAAGAATGGACTCTGTATTAAGTATGTCCAAAGAGTTCGTGAGACCAAAAATGGTGGCCCTTCTTTTCCAGCAGCTGGAATCCAAAAGATCTTGAAACCAGTCCTGAAAGGCTTGCTCCTATGCAAGAAATCCTGGTGGCTTTTGAGAGGAAGATAGAGAACTATTCTGGAAAATTTCAAGTGGTAGTAGAGGTGAGTCACTGACATGAAGAATGTATCCAGGGATTACAGATTTTCATTTCTCTTTTTAGTTAAGAGTTTTGTTTGTTTGTTTTTTTAAAAACATATACATTTGGATAAGGCAGTTGAAAATCTTAGTCTTTGTGTTTTAAAGATTTTAGTGAATAGAAATTAGTAGAGCAAACAGCTCCACCCCCCCCAAAATGCATTAAAAAATTAAAAAGCTGCTAATGTTCAGCAGCAATAGTGTTTCTTTAAGAAGATGGTACTGCGAAAACGCATGGTAAAAAGATGCAGCAGTTGTGCTTTGAATGTATTTCAAATGTAAGATCTGCTTAAATGATATGTTTAAAATGTATACATTTGATTTGATTCATAACCTTTTTGATCATCAGAAGACTATTCTCTTTGTAGAAGGAGGAAGTCCTCTTGCTCTCACTCAGATGCTTCTTGGATAATCAAGCTGAGCTCCCTCTAGATAGTATTTTATTTGGAAACAATGCAGGATTAATGTAGCCATGCTGTAATTATTTTATTCTGTTTTGGGGAATGGGAAATACACAGTCATGGTGCAAACCTCAAAGGGTACAAAAAGTGTAAAGTGAGTTGTCTCCCTCCCACTTCTGTCCCTCTGTCATCCGGTTTCCTTCTGTAGACACAACCATATTTATCAGTTTCTTGTGTCTTCTTGAGATATTTTATACATATATACAAAAATATAGGTGATATGCATTTTTATATTCTTACAGAACAATCTTTAGACCTGGAGATAAGATTTTGCTTTCCCCCAATCTGTTCCTCAGAAAATTGGGTAGTTTTATTTTAAGTTGTTTTACCTTTCTTCAGATTTAATGTAGACATGTAGCATCTTTCTATTAAATACTAATGTTAGCATTCTTCTATTAAATACTAATGTTTAAGATTCTATTATTTTAATGTCACATTCTTACCATTGGGAATTTAAAAGGCCCAGTTGCAACCTAACTGTAACCTGATCATTTGCAATATCTGCTATTCTATTGTTTTTTCCACTTACCTCATTTTTAAAAACAGCCAGTTAATCTCAAAGGGCAAGTCAGTACACACGTAGGAATCTGTGTAGCTTCCTGAAATAATAAATTATTATGAATATTAGTATAATTATAAATGGCTGTTGCCCGGATACTTCTTAGCATCTGAGGGACAAAGTGCAGGAAACGTTACAGGTACAGATAAGAGGAATGTAATGGAAAAAGGGAAGATGCCTGAAGAGGGGAAGTCCAAAGAACCCCATTTATTAGACATAGCCTCTGGCCTGAAAGGGACTGTAGGTATTTGGTTTTAGTTGGGCTAGGGTAATAAAAGCCATACCTTGAAGTTGTGTTATCACTTAGAGAGAGAGATATTTTTTCCAAGATTTAGGAAGATTAAAACAAAAAAATTTGACAAATTTTATTCTCGTGGGAATGAATCATTAACTTGCAATTTCAGGTGACCTGTAATTTATCTTGACTTTTATTATTATTATTATTATTATTATTATTATTATTTTCTTATTGAATCATAGTTGATTATACATACTTTTGGGATTCAGTGTTGACATATGTTGATCAAATCAATATTACTAGTATATATATATTGTTACAAATTGTGCTTATTCTTTATGCCCCTTGTCCAATCTCTTCCTACCCTCTCCCTCCCCCCTCCCACCACTGATAACCCTAGATTTCTTCTCTCCCTCTGAAAGAGTAATGGTTAGTCTTGATTTGTTGCCTAGATGATCTGTCCAATGCTGAGAGGTGCGTTCGGGTCCCCCGATATTATCATAGGGCAGATGCTTCTTCTGTCACTCTGGAATGGTCTTTGTGGAGAGAGACATCCTGTTCTTTTCTTTGGTCTCTGCTGGTGATTCTCCTTGTGTCAGTGCACTCTAGTGGCTGGTGGGCCATCTGTGTGGTGGTTGTGATGTCTAGCCACTTTTGCGGCAGCCGTGGTTACTGTGGTGGGCCACCCACACAGAGATGATGTTTTTGGCATGCTCCTTGGTGCTGGTGGTGTGCCTGGTTGTGGGGGAGCTTCGGTCCCCAGATCCATGCCCTGGGCAGGGCCCCAAGGCACTGGCGGTGTGCCTGAATGTGGGAGTGGTGTCCTGTCCCCGGCTCTATGCTTTAGGTCCCTGGGTGGGCCCTGAAGCTCTGGTGGTGTGCATGGTTGTGTGTGGGGGGGGTGTCTGGTCTCCAGCTCCAGCCTCAGGTCCCCTGGAGGGCCTGAGGTGCTGGTGGTGTGCCTGGGCCAGAACTAATTTTTGTCCTCTGCTTACTTCTAAAATGGGGGAACTTCCTGTGGGAACTAGTACTTGAGCCGTGTGGTTGAGCTAAATTGCTGCTTTGCTGCTATTTCCCTAGGGAAGGCTTTTTGTGCAGCTCAGTGTTTAATGGTTAACCTTATTGGTACTTCCAGCTTTCCAGAGACTGGGTGCACCTGGGTTGTGTTGAAACTTTGATCTGGGCCTGAGTCTTTTCATCAAACTGCACCCTGTGCAATTCTGTATTCCTGCCCAGTCTCCTCTGAGTGGTCCTGTGCTTATTGGTGGGCAGATCGGCTGACTATGCTGTGTCCCAGTGTTCCTATGGTGGGCCTGTCTCCACCACCACCCATGCTACAAGCACTTCCCATGGGATGGGCCCTGCGCCAGGCCCTTGTGATGACTCACTGTCCTCTGAATGGCTCCTTTTTTCAGTTGTTCTGGCTCCATGCTCCTGTGTGGGTCCATGGGAACCCTGTTAGTGGTCTTGCTGTCCTGGGAGCCACCAAGGCCCCTTTCTCCCCTGCCACGTCCAAGCAACTCCATCTGAAGGGCACAGCAGCTCCAGCCTTAAAGCGGCGGTGGCAGGAAACGTTCCAAGCAGTTTTTTCTCTCTCATTGTGGCTTCTCCCACCTTCATGAACTCCATAGGTCTCTCCTCCTCTTCCCCTGAGCTCTAGCGGCCCCAGCTTGGCTGTTGTTAAATTTTTATAGTTGTAAATTGTTTGAATTGTGGGAGAGAGTGACGCTGGGGACCGTCTATTCCACCATCTTGACTAAAACTCTCAACTTTTATTATGTTTATTTATTGGTTCCTGATTCTGACAGTGACCTAAATTTGGGCACATTTTGTTTCTCTCTGTTCCTATTACTTTTTATCTTCACACATTTATTTCAAGGCTGTTTTCAGTAAAACTGTTTTTGTGTGCTGTTTAATTACCATTTTGTCACTGGAGATGATGCCCTATTGACATAAAACAGTGATTTTAAAAAACATATGCAGTACTGTTATATAAAAATAAATAAAATTTCCTGTTACATTTGTTTGTGTACTTATTGATTCTGCCTGTTTTTAATCTATTCCCACCTTTTGCTATATTTGTTATTGTTTTCTATGTTTTAGTTTATTAAATTAGAAAAATATATGTAAATGCCAGTTAAAACTTTAAATTGACAGCCTCAATTTTCTTCAGTCTCTGAAACATTAACAACTTTAGATTTGTTTTAGAATATAGGTTTTGTTACTGTTAATGCTAAAACTAGGGTGGGGGAAACGTTTTGTATTTCAGAAATAGAAATGCTTCATCTACTTTGGGTTGTAATGACAATATGTTAAGCCTAAGGTGCTTTTCAGCATTTCAGTTCAAACAATATTTTTTGAAATTGAATCTCACATGATGTGTGAGGCTTTGGGCTGGTTTTGTTCTGTGTATTGGATTATATAGAGAAACCAAAAACACATGGATTATGGATTGACAAGGACAAAATACTTCTTAATAGTTGGTTGTGGGATTCTTAAGTGTGGCTTATTATACCATTTTTAAGGTGAAACCTTCCTTTGCAATTGTAATTGTAGTGATTTTGGATGAAGATGGTTCAAGGAAAAACAGCACAATACAAAACTCATCTTTCTAGGAACATATAATGTGTAAAATGGGAACTGACTGAATTTAATGGGAAAAGTAAGAAACATTTATTTAAGAATATTTTATACCTAATTGGTATTTATCATAACTGTGAAGTATATAGTTTACTTCAGTCATCTTACTTTGTGAATAATGTTGATACATGTTTTGTTCACTGGATGCCTGACTTGTTTTTTTTTGTGTTTTAAAAAAATCTTAATTTTGAAGTGAACTATAGTTGATTAAATAAAGAAATGTTTTTTTTTTTTGTCTTTTCTTTGTCTTTTTCGTGACTGGCACTCAGCCAGTGAGTGCACCGGCCATTCCTATATAGGATCCGAACCCGCGGTGGGAGCGTTGCTGCGCTCCCAGCGCCGCACTCTCCCGAGTGTGCCACGGGCTTGGCCCAATAAAGAAATGTTTTAAAATATTCTTAAAACAAACTTAACAGAAACTTTGACTTAATTAAGAGTTCTTCCTTTCCCTTTTTAATGCTTGAAATGCAAGAGAAAGAGAAGAATATATAGACAGGGAATAACATGACTTCTCTAACACTAAAGAATTTTCAAAATTACCGAGATCTTTGAATTTTTAATAATTTATTTCATAGCCTTACAAGTATCTGTCCTGTTGGAGAAGTGAAAATAGTTTTGTAAAATTTAAGTTTTTAAGAATGATGCATTTATTAGTTTGTCTGGAATTAGATCTGGCTTGTCAGGAATTAGATGTTAGAACTTAAGATAGCTAGTTCATTACCCATAACTTAAATCTCCTACTGGTTGCAAGTTATTGAAAGTGTAAAGCTTACTTTTTTTAAAAAAAAAAGAAGTATATGCCATTTGTCATGCCCCCCCCCCTTTTTTTGGCAACCAGTTTGCTTGCCCCCGGCTCTGGAAACTGAATCATTAATTGCCGAAGAATAAGCAACTAAAATTCTCCTTTCTGTCACTTCATTTGCTGAAGTATTTTGGATTAGGTATAATGTTTTAATAACAGGAATGATGTTTTTTTAATAATGGAGGCAATACTTATAGTATGCTTCTGTCTTGTGGTGAAATTTCTAGGATACTCATTTTGACTAGCAACTGCATAACTGCATGGTAGTAAGGATTGGGAAGGAAGGAACTGGATCCTAGTCTCAGCCTTGTCACTGATTGTATTACCTAGCAGAAAAATCAAATAACCTCTTTGTGCCTCTGTTTTCTCGTCTGTAAAATGAAAACTGAGCCTCTAAAATAAAATCTCATATTTATAAGCCCTGCAGGACATAGCCTCAGTTCCTTTAGAGGAAGCCTGAAATAACTGAACTGATGGCTGGTGTTGGTTCTATCAAGAGTTGAATCATGGAGACTGATAATCTTAGGTCTGTTACTTAACATCTTGTATATTCAGCTTCCTTTCCTGTAAAATTGGGGTAATAATGCCTATGTCAGGATTGTTTTGAAATTTAAAATCGTGAATATGTATGTAAAGTGTTGAGCCTAATGCTTGTCAGTGTAGTTCTTATTCTCTTTTCATTATTTTCTTCTGCCAATTACCAGGCAGAGTTTGCTGTACAGGTGCAGGAGAATATGTATTCACAAGTTTTCTAGGGCCCTTATATGTAGTATCTTGAAACCTTGTGGGCAGCTAATTTGTATCATATTCCTTGTCATCTTTCCCAAATGCCAACTCTTATTGTTTCCCCCCCTCTTGCCCTAACTCTCATCTCAAAGTTGATCAACTTTTCAGGTCCCCTGATCCTCCCACTGCTGACCTCCCTCCCATAATTCTCTATTCTAGTTTTTAGATATCTAGAAACTTTCTAGGCTTCCAGATATCTTCCTTATTCTTACAAAATGATCTCTCTATATCTGTGGTGTCGTTGAATCTCTGTTTTCCCCACTCCCAACTAACACACACACACACACACACACACACACACACACACACACACACACACACACACACACACACACACACACACACACACACACACACCTGTACCCAGTCATTTTTTGGTCTCCTGTAGAAATGGCTCATTATTCCACATCACCTCTCTCAGATTCTTATGCCTCTTTTTTTCCTACCATCTAATCATGATAGATCACATCACTAGAACTGCGTTTAATAATTTGGTATTATGTGCGTGTATGTCTTGTTCCTAATTATTTTTTATTTTGTCAAAATAAAATATTGGCATACATTAAATAAATGTGTACAATCGTATTCATTGACTGCAAGATATTGCTGATTGTAAGAAATACATCCATTTTATGGAATAATTATCTATCAGTTATAAGATACCAACAATTGTAAGTTGCATTTCTTATTTCAGAGATGTTAAAATACGAGGAAAAAAATGTAACAGGATCGATGAGATACACTGTGTATACAATAGATACTGTTTTCGGTGTTAGTAATTTTTCTGTTAAAATTTCCGTGTGCTCTTACTTGCATGATAGAAACTTTTCAAATTTTCTTATTTTCACAGTTTCAGTGAACTGTGTTTAAATTACTTTTTGCTTTATTGCAGGTATTGTGCAAGTAAGAGACATTTTTCTCTTTGTCTAGTTCTTTCCAAATGTTTAATGTCTTCATGATTACATAACAAGACCTTCTCTGCTTCCAAATTCCCACTATGGCACAAAGATCAGCATCATTTAAATGCTTGAGGTGGAAAACATATTTTCTGTTTTCAGCAAGGGCGAGCTATGTTGAAAGTTTCTCAGATGTTCTCTCCACACATAGAATTATGTATTAACTCTACTCATACTAGCTTCATGCTAATATTCTCCGTGATGTAATAGAGCCCTCTGACCTAATACTGCATCATATTGTCAGTTCACCTTATATAATTTCTTTTTCGTCTTACACAGTTTTGAAGCTCAGGTTTATTTTGTCTTAGCTTCTATTTTATCTCTAGGTCTAAAGGACAAAAACCCTTAATTCTTTTTTGGTTTATTATTCCTTTTACGTCTTCTCCCCCACCCCTGTTAGTTCACTTTCTTGTTACCTCTAGAGTAATCATTTACAATTCTAGTTTATTCTGAGAGAATGCTTACTTTGAGGTGAGGTAGAATAGATATCCAGAAGTGAGTGTATTTTGGAATTTTGTATACCTTAAAACTCCCAGTTGGGAGAAGAGTCACTAAATTTTTGTTTGAAGGAAGATGGTTCTGTGTACACTTGACAGCTATAACTCAAAGTCGACATCGGGTAATCTCTTAAACCTGGCTAGTACTTTTCAGGGGTGTGAATGTGTTTGTGGGAAGCTAGGAAAAAAAGAAATTATAAAAACTCATCTCTCTACCAGTTAAAATATGTTAAGGAACTCAAGCTCTGTGTTAATGATGTAGTATAATGTTTTGTTTGTAAATCTTAACATTTAGTTTCTAATGTATAAAATATCAAGGAAGTATGGTTTGGCTAGTCATTACTCATAGAGATACTGAAACTTAATTAAACTGGTTGAAATGATTATCAATTTGCTTTATGTTTACTGCGCAGTGGTTCTTACCTTTGGAGTTCATAGATTTCAGGGAGGAGGTTCTGTGAGCTTCTCAACTTGCATGCAGATTTTGGCCGTTAGTTAATTTTTTTGTGGAGAAAGCTTTCTGCAGAATCTCAAAGAGGTTAAAAAGAAATCTATCAGATTCTGTAGAGTTCGAGGTCACCACTGTTTCTCTATCTGGCCTTCCTTGTGAACTTGATTGTAAATCATAAGAATCTTAGAGTATTTTGAAGCTTAAAATAAAAAAAATATGCTTGGTCTTGAGTTCTAAGCCCTGGAAATGGCAGCCTTGTTCAAGTGGTATATTATAAGAGATAATAATACTGCTCACAAACTACCAGGGAATTCACTTTTCGGAAGTAGTGAGTATAAAGGTGGTAGTATTTTCACAAAAAAAGACATAGAAAACTGTGGATACACATATATGTTGAAAAAATATAGCTTCTATTTTGAACTTGAGTAATTAATTTCATGGTTGTGATTTAAATTTTTTTCCTAAGGAGAAGAATATATTTTGATAATAGTAAATGTTACTTGATATTTGTTTGTATATATGTGTGTATGTACAAGGAGTCTTCAAAAAGTTCATGGAAAGATTTGTATTATCTTTTAATTCTATTTTTCCACAAACTTTTTGAAGTATTCTCATATGTGTGCGTGTATAAGAATTACTTTTAATGTTCATGTAAGTAATGAAAATACTTGATCTTTTTCTTTTTAAAATTATAGTGCATGCAAGATATGGGAAATACTAAAGCAAGACTACTCTATGAAGCCAATCTTCCAGAGAACTTTCGAAGACCACAGACAGATCAGTATCCTTTAAAACTTGTTTATTGTGGGTTTAAAAAGAATTAACTCATTTTTACAGTTTATATTTTATCTGTTAGTTTTAGGAAGATGTAAACTTTTTTACACTGCTATTCATTAAAACTAGAAATTGATTTCTAGTTTTAATGAATAGTAGGTATTTAAAAAGGAATTTGGTAATACACGATATGCATAGTATTAGTATATAATTACTACTAAGTGTGAAATGTTTTGACTGATTCTTTTTGATTGATCTCCATCTCTTGATTGAAGAGTATATGTTGTTTATTATTTTAGACTATTAGAGATTTGATTTGTGAACATCCCAAGTATTTTTAAAGTAACTTCTGTAAGGATATTCTTTGATCACCTTTATGTAGCAATTGTAGTTATGTGAAGCAGTTTGGCAATTATGCATTTACAAGGTAAATTACATGTTTAGTTAGCGTAAATGTAAGTACTAAATAAATTATGCTAATATTTATACTGACATTCCATCTTTGTCACAGGTTGCAAAACTGCTTGACAAATCTGCCTTTGTGAATGGATATTTTCCCGTAGGAATTTTATTTTAGTTAGGATGTTTTCCATATTTGTTGAAGATAAAATTACTTGATTTTATAGGATTTCTAAAACTCATATTGAAGTTTGAAAAAGCATCTCAAAATTGTGCTGCTTTACAAATAAGATGATCTAATTAATTGTAGGTATTTAGATTCTATCTAAAGGTAACATTTGTAGTTTTGACAATAAAATGTAGTTTTGTAGTTTCTTAAAGATGTTTATGTATTACCTGTTTGTACAGTAAAACAGTTGGTTTGGCCAGTGAAAAAACAGTGATCTTTTCTCACACAGGCCATTATATATTTATTTTCATATTTGGACAAAAACTCTTAAGTTATAATTGAAAAGTGAATAATTTGCATTTAGCCTTTTCTGTTCCTGTTTCCCCCATCCACTTCCCACAAATTATTAATTTGATATCCAAGGCTACTTTTGTTAAAGAAAGATCCTAGGGTAAGAGTGGGAGATACGTTTTAGGTATAAAAAAATTATATGAGCAAAAGTATGAAGATGTAAGGAAACATGACATTTTAAGGTTTTGATGTGACAAGATTTAGATTTTGTGGGGCAAGTGGCAGAAGAAGCTTGAAAGGTATTTTGGTCCAGACTGTGAAGGGTTTTCAGTATCATGTAGAGCAGTTTGGACCTGATTTCATTGGACCAAGGAATTGAAGTGTTTGAAAACCCATGAAGGGTTTTGAAGCAGGAGAAACTTTAGAAACATTAACTCCTACCACAGGGAAGATTAGTTGGAGGTGGGAGGAGATCCTGGAGGCAGAGAGACCATATAGAATACTAGTACAGCCCCCAAATGAGCAGTGATGAAGATCTAAATTAGTAGTGGCATTGAGAATGGACAGGAAGGAGTTGGAAAGATTGGAAAGAAATTGGGGAAGCAGGAGCGGTTGAGCTAGGTTAAGATTGGCTTTGATTTTGAGGAAGGCACTGAGATGACCCCAGAGTTTCTAACTTGGGTGACTGTCAAGCTTATTCAGTAAGAGAAGGAATTTATTACCAGATGGAAATTTAAGGATTAGAAATGAAAGATAATAACCGTACTTCATTACTTTGGGCAGATTGAGGTACCTGTTAGACATATGCACAGAATTACCCATTTGGTAGCTAGTAACGTGAGTCTGGACCCTAGAAGAAAGCAGGAAATACAGATTGGAGAGCTACATAGCATGTAGGTGATTTAAAGTGTTGGATGGTTATGTTTACTAGGGCAGTGGTCCTTTACTCTTTTTTGGGTTTTATTGAGAATCTTCAGAATGTTCTTTTCTTCTCCTGTAAAAAATGAAGCCTATGGCAGAACCTGAGCAATAGAGCATGGTAGAAGGAAATACAGCCAAGCAAAGTCCTAGTGGTTGTTATGAGCTGCATGCTGGTTGTATTAGTTTATTCTCCTTTTTTTTGCTTTCCACCCACAAGCCTGAGCTGATATGTAAAACCCCACAAATTGAAGAACTCCCCTTTTCTGGAAGTTTGTGCATATGTGGGGGGATTTGGGTTGGGTTTTTTTTTTTTTTTTCCACTTTAATATTACAGGGTAAATTACTTGAGGTTCTTGAAAGTTTTGGTTTTATCCTTTATGTGGTACCCCATGGGTAAAAGTAGCTTCCAAGTTGTTTAATTCATCACATTGATTCCATGTTGTTTTCAAATAAGCCTGAAAGATATTCACAGAAGGACAATATGTACCTTCTTGGTGTTAACAAAAAGAGGACCATAGGATCTGCTAAAAAGGAAAGAGGAGATTTTATTTTCCAGAAAAAACAATCTGCAGATTGGGGGAACGCAGCAGTGGCATGACCAAAGATAAGCACTCATCAGAGGGAGGGAAGGAGGTTGATATTTATGCCTCCGGATATCAGGTTTACATGAATATTCAGTGAGCTTGAAGGAATGCTATGAATATTTGTGAAGGAGGCTATACTTGAGCAAGGTGAATGATCATATGTGTAATTGTAAGGCACGAAGGTGCTATTGCGCATTCTCCACAGGCTGGCTGAGGCTGGTGTTTATATGGTGCCTTCCAGGAGTGGAATGTCCGTAGAGTTTGTTGTCTAATTGGAGTCACTGTGGGCCTCTAGAATGAGAAGAGAGATTGGTATCAGGCACTAGGTGTCCTGCAAAGGCCAGTAAGGAGATTTCTCAGCCAAGATTAGGCCTTTTTGCTGCCTTTGCTTAGTTACAGAAAAAAACTTCGTAACAGTGATATACATATAGACTTGTAAATTGAGAAATGCATGTCTACCCCCTCCACCCCACTGTGCCCATTTGGTTCTTTTTAGCAATTTGGATGTCTCTTTTAGCCATACAGAGTCCAATCTGTCTGTCTTTTGGGGTATATTTTAACACTGGTATCCTCGTATATTGAACTCTTCTATGTACTATTTTGTGTAGGTTGGTAGGAATACTATTTCCTTAGTAATTACCACAAATTTTATGATGAACCTTAGAGAAGTTAAGGGTTAATGAGATAGTGTGTTATTATTTCTGGCATTTTGGCTGATCTATTTTAAAGTATTTGGTTCTTGCTAGAAATTTAAGGAATGATGACATATTTATAGTGAATTGATTGGTGTCTGGTATTGGTAAATTCTCAACCTTTGACATAGTAAAGATTTGATACTGGAAACAACAGCTGCAGTAGTTTTACTACTTAGTAAGAGTTTGCCTCATCCTTTTTATTTCTCAAAATAACCCAATGAGATAGAGCGTAATAATTTTTTTCCACAGGGACGGATGGTCAAAGAGCTATTAAGAAACTTCCCAAAGCCTCCATACTTTTCCACCTAAATAAGGGCACTTGAATATTATTTAATGATGATAGTTTGAGTATAATTAGCATGTCCACATTTCAGTCTTGATGGTTTTTAAAATAGATAGGCTTATATTTTGGCATTCTTTGCAACTAGATCATAAGATCTAGATGAAGATTTCAACTTTTCAGTACCTGTTATGATTCATGCTAGGCTTTTGGGTTATGTGTATGTTTGCTATTGTTAGCTCAAGCATGCTTATATATCAAACTAAGTATTACTTCTTCCAAAGCATTTGCAAATTTTGGTCATATTTATATGAGATATTGCTCTTTCATTGTTCACAAAAAGATAATCTAAAGGTTGTTGAGGACTGTTTAAAGAGGGACTTTGTCTAAACATATTTGAGGTAGGTGATTACTAATGTTAAGAGCATAAGAGGATAACTCTTGGACCAGAAGATCAACCCTCATCTAATGTAATGTAAAAAATTACCTTGTTATGATAACAACACTTTTATCATTTCTTCTTTTAATTATGAAACACTGTGATTTGGAGGGTTTATAAGGAATACTAGTAAGCAAACCAGTCTTCCTGCCTGCCTGCCTCCCTCCCTCCCTTTCTTCATTGCTTTTTGAAAAGCCTAACATTTCTGCACTTTATAGATTTAAATATAGTCTTCTTATCCCTAGAGGCAAGTGGAACTAAACTGAGTTAAACTCATACAGTATGGGACCTCATTGCATTCTTAGCAAGATTTGTCACTTTTAAAAGCTTTACAATTTACAAAAGTTATTCAGAAACTGCTGTGAAAGTGTAATTTCTCATGTGGGATGTGGTTAATTATAGGCTGCATGTGCTAGTGCATGACAAATGATAAAGCTTTACATTAAGCTTTTCATTATTAGAATACTTCATCTTATCTAAAAACTTTAATTACTGCAGTTCCATGAAATCTATTGTGCACCAAAGCTAATCAGCAGTTCGTCTCCTTTGAGCTTTTTAAAGTTTTATTGCTGTCACTGGTATGTGTCTGGAACTGGAAGATTTTGTTCTTTGGAAATAGACATTAATTTAATTGTCTTTCAAATGGTATCTTTAAAGAAAGGGAAAAAAACTTAAAATGCAAATAGATGTTAAAAGATAAATCATGTATAATGTTAAAATTTTTCTAGTGCCAATTGCTAGTTTGGGGACAGGGAAAATTAGGGGTGCTGTTACAGAATGCTTTGTAACTAAAGGGAGGGGAAGATTCTAGGATATTTTGATATTGTTTACTTACTAAATCCCAAATTAGCCACTTAAACGTGAATTGTTATTAATATATTCCTTACCTTGATTCCCTGAAAATATTATTGTTCTGTTTCTAATTTTTTTATTATATTATTGATCTACATCAGTGTAAGTCCTTACGTCTCAAATGACATCTGGAGACTGGAAAATGAAGATAAATATTTTCTGATCTCCAGATTCATTGGTCTTTTCATTGTTGTTGTTTACTCATCTGTTTAAACTTGATGATATACAAGCCATCTTAACCCTTAATACAGGAGTATCTGATTTCTCTCCCTACCATGGGCCTTATCTTTTAAAAGATTTCCCTATCAAAATATCTTTATTAATAATAAGAGCTAAAACTTAAATAGCACTCACTATGTGCCATGCACTGTTCTTCGTTTTTGCATGTGAGTACTGGTGTTATCTTCATTTTAAAGGTGATGAAACTGAAGCACAAAATTATATAAAAGTAATAAATAACTTATTGAATGTTTGCTGTTTGTTAAAATACTAGGTTGAGTGTTCTATGTATGAGAGTACTTCAAAAAGTTCATGGAAATATTTGTATTATCTTTTAATTCTACTTTTCCATGAACTTTTTGAAGTACCCTTGTATATTATTCCCAAAACTTTTGACAAACTTGTGAAGTGTTACTATTTTTTTTTGCATATCTAGGTATGGGTTCAGTATAATAGATAATTTCAAAATCACAATAACTTCCAGTTAAATAGTAAGTGCCTATGGTTCCAAAAATGGGGCTGTACATTGGAGATCATCTTCTTTGGGAGTTAAGTATTAAAATCAGCATATAATGTAAAATTATGGTCAAAATTTTCTTTGAGAAACCTTTAAGTTGTCTATAACAGTTTACAGATACAGAGTCCCTCTATAAATACATCTTGGCTGTTCTTTGCCCTCTAGTATTGGAATATTTTTTTTTAATTGAAAATTTTTTTAATTTAAAATTTTTATTTATCATTAGCATATTTATTCTTACAAATTGTGATACCTCTTTCTGCCCTTTGCCCGACCTGTCACCTCCTAAACCCCCTTACTCCCTTCCCTAATCTCTAGTATGCTTAGGTTTGTTCTCTCTTTCTGAAAGTTCAACGTATTGTTGTGGTCTTTTCTTTCTTTCTTTCATTCCTTCCTTCTTCCCTCCCTCCCTCCCTTCCTCCCTCCCTCCCTCCCTCCCTGCCTCCCTCCCTTCCTCCCTCCCTCCCTCTCTCCCTCTCTCCCTTCCTTCCTTCTTTCCTGCCTTCCTGCCTTCCTGCCTTCCTTCCTGCCTGCCTGTTATGAGTGAGAGCATGAAGTATTTCTCTTTCCTTGTCTAGCTTATATCATTTAACGTAATTTTTTCCAGACTCATCCATGTCGTTGCAAATGGCAGAATTTTATTCTTTTTTATGGCTGAGTAGTATTCCATTTTGTATATATACCACATTTTCTTTATCCAGTTGTCTGTTGATAGACCCTTAGGTTGGTTCCATATTTTGGCTATTGTAAATAGAGTTGCAGTGAACATAGGAGTGCAGGTAACCCTTTGATATGATGATTTCCATTCCTTTGGATATATACCCAGTAGTGAGATTGCTGGGTCATATGGTAGCTCTATCTATAGTTATTTGAGAAACCTCCATACTGTTTTCTATAATGGCTGTGCTAATCTACAGTCCCAGCAACAGTGTATGAGAGTTCTCCTTTCCCTGCATCCACTCCAGCATTTGTTATTCTCGGTCTTTTTAATAATGGCCAGTCTAATTGGGGTGAGATGATATCTCAGTGTGGTTTTGATTTGCATTTCTCTGATGACTAGTGATGCTGAGCAATTTTGCATGTACCTGTTGGCCCTTTGTATGTCTTTCCTTTGAAAAGTGTCTGTTCATCTCCTTTGCCCATTTTTAAATTGGATTATTTGTTTTTTTACTGTATAGTTGTTTGAGTTCTTTGTATATTTTGGATATTAATCCCTTGTCAGATTCAGATGTGTAGCTTGCACGTATTTTTTCTCATTCTGTAGGTTGTCTTTCCATAAGTAAAGTTTTATTGGAACCCAGCCATATCCATTCATTTATTAATTTTCTATGGCTGCTCTGGAGCTACAAAGGCAGAGTTGAGTTGTTGAACATAGACCAACTGTCCTGTAAAGCTTAAAATATTTACTATCTGGCCCTTTAAGAAAAAGTTTGCCAACCCCTGGAATAAATCATTGTTTCTTTAGGTGAACTAATGAAGAATTGGTTTGCATTTGGGACCTTGTACAAAATATGTAAGGATAGTGTGAGACATTCTTCCTCCATTGGAGGCATGTTGGAACTGAGAGCAACCAAGAACATAGCATGTTTCCTAAATCACAGTTCATCCTTGAGTGACTCCCATGGAATTTAAAAAGTTCACTTTGTGGTATGCTTTGGTTGGTTTTTAAAAAGTAATGTTTTATGTTAATAATTAGGAAGGTCTTAGTAAGTTCTCTTTCCCTAATGCTTTATTTTTATATCCTTGAAAAAAAGAATGTATCAAACAGATCAACTTTGGCATTGTATAATTTTTAAAAAATTGTTTCTTTTTTTTTTTTTGTCGTTTTTTCGTGACCGGCGCTCAGCCAGTGAGTGCACCAGTCATTCCTATGTAGGAGCCGAACCCGCGGCAGGAGCATTGCTGCGTCCCCAGCGCAGCACTCTACCAAGTGTGCCACGGGCTCGGCCCAAAAATTGTTTATTTCTTAGATAACTTCTGGAAGCATTTCTTATAAGCAGAAATCAGACTCTCAACTATATTTGAATTGTTTATATAAAATACTTAAGTATAAATTAAGACTCCACTGGTACCTATTATTTCTGAAAATTCACAGCAACATATCATTTAACTAGATGTTAGTATTGTTTTCAATTCCAGAAGAATGTATACTTAAAATGTTTACCTTTTTCAAATTTAATATTTATAAAACTATCATAGTTTTCTATATTTTAATTTTACTATTTGTGGTTAAGTTATTTCATATACCGTATTTCTAACATTAGTGAGTTACCTAATAGTAATTTTTTGGTCATAACCAGTGATGTTTTCTTTGTTATAAGCATTTCATAAATGAGAGTAATGGAATCTTTTTAAACTTTAATATGTAGTACACTTTAAACAGTATCCAAAAAACCTCTGGTTTTTCCCCTGTCTTTAAGAAGGAAAATACCAGTGTTATTCTCCTCTCAGATATTTAAACATAAAAATTATACTTTAAAAATTTAGATTTCCAATAAGTTTCTTTAGTTAAAATACCTATGTATATATTATATGTTATGTAATATATATTTATAACAGTAAATATAAATGCTGTTTTATTTTATTTTGATGCAGTTTTAAAAACAGTAAGTTATTTCATATCATTGGGGGTGAAAATGACATTAGTCTAAATAAATTTCCCCCCCTTTATTGTGGAGGTTAAAAAGTTGTCTCTATAATGAAAATTGCTCAGCACTTCAAAATTTAGATACTTTGTTCACAAGACCAGCTTTTTTGATTGTTTCATTTTTTTCTTGCTAGAAAAATATAATATTGAACTTGGATTTAGAGTCATGGGCACACTTAACATTTAGCTGTTTTACATGTGGGATAGGTTGAGTAAAATTATTGCATTTATGAAAATCTTGGGGTATTTGTGGTAATTTTTTGGTACTGAATTAGCTGCCAAAATGTTTACACATCTATATAAGCAGTCTTATGGCAGCTCTGGGGCCTTTCACTTAAAAGTGTCTCCAAGGCTATCTTGAAAATGAAGTAGCCCTTCAGATTTTGTATTCTTCTTTACATTTATTATCATTATCAGGGATTAACCGGCTGATTCACAAATGAACTTGTGATGACCAGTAACATCATTCTGAAAAGTTAGATATCAGCTATTCCTGATTTCAAATCACAACTCTTTCTGTACTACAGAATCCCAGAGAACTTTCTTAAGCTTTCTGTGGCCCAGGTTTAGTTGTGAAATGGCATCTACCTAATAGGCTGTTAAGAGGAAAAATGGAGATAACCTGTGTCCTTCAGATACTCAGGTTGTAGAAGACTTGTCTTTAAAAACAGCTTTCAATCATTCATCTTACTTAATACATGGAATGTTTAGATTTCCTGTCCTACTTTGCTATCCTTGGCCCCCTTTGAGTGCTTTCATAATGCCTCAATTCTTTAATATCCACTGTGTATGTTGTCAACCTTTTCTATTACCTGTAGCCTCAACTCTCAATTTAAAAGGTTCTTATTACCTTTTAATGAGGGGTTATTGACTGAAAATGTGTTGTTTTACTGCTCAGGTAACTTTTCCTTTGAACAGAAGGATGTCTTAACCTGGGGACTCACAGGAAAATTGTATTTCAGTTTAATTAGTTTCCTTTGTAATTCTGTTTAATTTTATGCAATAAAAGAATTATCCTAGAAGAGAGTCAGTCCATAGATGTTACCTCAGTACCAAAGGGGTCATGGCATTAAAAAGGTTAAGAACCCCTGCTGAAAGAATTCCCACTTTAGTGGAATATGATAAATCAGTGATTGAGTGATAAGAGAAGTCACCTATGTCACGGAACTCTTAACACTCATTCTGCTACAAGTGGCTCACTCTTTCAACAGATAAAAATAGTCCAGTCAACTTCAAAAAATTAAATAGTACTAACCCTAGTTTTAGCTTCTTGACTTCTCCATTCCTCAACTTTGCAAGAAAAAAATTGGCCACTATTCTTTTAATACACAGGTAAGTCTATATGATACACTCAGAGACAGCATGTATAGTGGAAAAGAACATAGGTATTGGACCACAGTTGTTTAATATTTCTAAGTTACTGATTCTTCATCTATGATGTGAGAATAATAATATGCACATTACTGGGTTGTGGGAGGAATTAAAGGAAACAAAATATGTAGAGTATATAGCATACAATGTCTGGTACGCTGTGGGTACTATGTGGACGTTAGTTTCTTTACTTGTACTGAAAACCCAAATGAACCTGAATTGAATTTAGAGTTTGGTGGTGTAGGGATGGTAGTGGAGGAAGAATTAAAAATTGTGGTCAGAGGGCTGGCCGGTTAGCTCAGTTGGTTAGAGCGTGGTGCTGATAAAACCAAGGTCCGGGTTCGGTCCCTGTACTGGCCAACTGCCAAAAAAAATAAAAAATAAAAATATTAAAAAAAAAAAAAAGAATTGTGGTCAGTTATTTTTATTTCTAGAATTGGATTGGTTGTTTTTGTTGAATGGGAAAATTTCCTGAAAGATGTAGACTTTTTTTGGGAGAAAGAAAAGTAGGTTACAGAATTTAGTTGTGGAAATAGTGTGAGGGAAAGCATAGACTGGGGAGTAGAAAAATTAAATTTAAAGTCTAAGTTTGTGTAGAGGAGTGAATAAAAAGAAGTGTACATGTCACTGAACTTATGCTTTTCCTTAAGTTATCTGTTTTCAGAGCAGTGGAATTTTTCATCAGAGATAAATATGAAAAGAAGAAATACTATGATAAAAATGCTATAGCTATTACAAATGTAAGTAAAACCTTCATCTCTCACCAGTTAATGTTTGTTGAATAATAGATTTCAAACTTTTAACACGCAATACAGCTCAATTTATTTATCGTAAAAATATACTGGTTGCAAATGTTTCTTGTATGAATATTAAATTTTTTGGCTACATGATGTTGAGTGCTTGCAAAGTAGAACTCTTGATTCAGAAAGAAGGGTATTCTAAATAACAGTTTAATAACTGCTTACATGGCATTTAATTAAGTTAATTTTATGAAACTACAAAAAGATAAAGCCACTAATTGAAAAAGGAGGGAGAGGAAATTGTTTTGCTAGATTCTGGAAATGTATGAAAAAGAAAAAAGCTAAATCTATCTTCCCCTAAAGGCTTTCTTTGGTGGGTTTGCTGAGACATGAAGTTAGTAGCTCAGGTGTATATTAAACCATAGTATTTTAACTGTTTAATATCAAGAATTTTGGTACTCCTAATAGTTGAGACCTTAGTGTAGTCATCAAATATATCAACTGTTTCTCGTTAGTTTTTTTTTTTTTAATTAAATTTTCCCACCCCAGTTAATTATATGAGGCTGATTGCCTTTATTGTTGAAATTATTTTTTGGCCTTGGATTTCTAGATTAATAAGCCAGCTATATAAACCAGTTAATCTTGTGGGGAAGTCATCTGTGAAGCAATTTAGAGACAGTAGTTCCATCTCATTTTGCACGTAAACTGATTTTCCTTTTCGATCTATATGGAGAAGCAATATACTAAAAAGTTCAATCAAATCCTAAGAAAGTAAGGATATTTTAATACATTGCTTTGACAATGAAAAATTTTGTTAAAAAGTTTTTAAAGTATCATTAGTGTATATATTGGAGCAAAGATATCCCTGTGTGGAGAGTTTGAGCTGCATTTATATTAGATGTTAGAGAGGAAATTTGTTGAAAGATTGATAAAAGTTGATAGTGTTAAGAATGATATTTATAATTTCCATAAAATTAAGTCTGGTTTAAACATTGTGGGAGAAAAGGAACTAACTTTAAAGTGTAAGTAATATATTTTCATATGAAATGTTAATAAATCATTTTAGTATATTTTTAAAAACATACTGCTTTATATTAAACACTTCTAAAAATTGTAATTTTTTAAAAATTACATTTGTATTTATAGTATTTTTTTCTCTTTGGCAACAATTTGGAAATTATTTTTACGTAGTAATATAAAAAAGAACAGTTTTATCTTTGGATGATAGCTGTTATGGAGTGGAGGGTTTTTTTTCCCTTCTCTCAGGTGTGATAATTGTATGCTTAGTGTATTAGTCCGTTTGTGTTGCTATAACAGAAATACTTGAGACTGGGTAATTTATAAAGAACAGAGGTTTATTTGGCTTACAATTCTGGGACAGCTGCATCTGGCACAGGCCTCAGGCTGCTTCTACTCATGGTGGAAAGCGGCAGGCAGCCAGCAAGTACAAGTAGATCACATGGTGAGAGGAAGCAAGAGAGAGCAGAGAGAGAGGAGGTGCCAGGGTCTTTTAAGCAAACAGGTCTCATGGGAACTAATTGAGGGATATCTCACTCAGGACCCCCATCCCCCCGGGAGAGCATTAATCCATTCATGAGGGATCTGCCCCCATGACTCAGTCAGTTTCCAGCACTGCCACATTGGGGATCAAATTTCCACATGAGTTCTGGGAGGACAATACATCCAAAATCCATCACTTAGGAGAATTTCTTCATTCATAGGAGACATGTGGTGGAGTAAAATATTTAGGGATTAAGTGTCATCATATCTATAACTCATTTTCAAATGGTTCAGTGAAACCTGGAAGCTTTGTGTATATCTCTGTGTGTGTCTGCAGAGAGAGAACAAACATGGCCTAATGTTAACATTCGATGAATACTAGTGATGTTTATAGAGGTATTCATTCTACATTAAAAAAATTTTTTTCTGTGCTCTTGAGTTTATATTACTAATGAAATGAAAATTCAGAAAAATTCAGAAAAATTGCATGTAACTCAAGAGAAAATGCATTCTGCATATTCCTTTATAGGCAAAATAATAATTTAGAAAAACAAGTTTATATTGTAGCAAGTTTAAAGTATTTCTCCTTTCATGGCGATTAATGTGCAAGTAACTATATATTACTGAGAATTATATTACATATTTGTTTAGTGTTTTGTCTTCAGATATAGATTGAACATTCATTCAAATAATAGTTTTTGATCACTTATGCCCATAAAATGCTAAAACAAAGAGGACATGACCCTTGCTTTTAGAGAGATTTATCATACTGTAGATAAAGACCAAGTTTTAAAAAATAACTTAATGTGAGGGTACTTCAAAAAGTTCATGGAAAGATTTATGTTATCTTTTAATTCTGTTTTTCCATGAATTTTTGAAGTACTAAGTACCCTATATCTAAGGTATTTAAGGAATACTAGGGTACTTCAGGGGATATCTAAGGGGAGAGTAGTTTGCACACTACTACTACTTGCACTCTGATAAAATGGATGTCTTGAGTGGCTATTAAACTCCTATATTGAATGGCTACAAAGTACTTTACCTTTGTAGTTTTTGTGTCTTATTTTTAGTTTGTCTGTCTGCTCTTGTTTCAGATATCTTTCTGTAGGGCTACCCGTATATATTACTGCTTCTAATTTGTTTTTTAATTTTAAACAAGAGGGTTGCAGTAGGGACCTAAGCTGACCCTATTTCTCTGTGTAAGGCAATAGTTTTTTAACCCCTTTTAAAAAACAAAAACCAAAACACACATTTCTTGCCCTTCTGTAACATAAACAATTCAAAATGTTGTAATGAAATACAAAGTAATAAACTACGACAAGACGATGGCAAAGAGTTTTGCCATTTTTCTATAATGTTGCCCTACTGCCTCTCAGGCCATTTAATGTGTCTATGAGGTAAGCCTGACTGGAATCTACAATGTAGATGACGAGAGGGGTTGGGATGGAATTTCCCTCATTCCGAAGAATTTATATGTAATTGAGAAGAGCAGCTTCAGCAAACTGTTAATAAATATTGTGTCTGAAACGTGGTACTTTTGAGAAAGCAGGGAGAGTTATACATGCTGCTTTTATGGAAGGAATTTGTGGTATAGACCGGTTTTGAGGGCTCTGCAGCACTATAAGCATGAATTAAGGGAGGTGGCTAAAAGGGGAAGAGCAAAGTTCAGATAAAGGCAGAAACAGAGGAAAATATGTTCCAAGTAGAAATGTTTTTGTATCAGAAAGAATTTTTACTGGTTTGTTGCCCCAAACAGAAAAAAGATATTGTTTCTTTGTATCTTCTAAAGTGACTATATAGTGCTGGATATGAGTTCATCCGTGTTGACCCTGAATACTTCCCATCCCTCCCTCCTTCCTGAGATCTGTGCTAGCCTCTTATTTTGAAATAAGATATGGATGACAGAGATTGGCTGTTGAAGTCCCCTTGTATTGCTCCTTCTTGTATTTGTTCATTTAGTCATGCAAAAAGAAAACATTATTGAATATATACCATGTGCATGACACTGAGATTAAAATTGTATTATCTTTGTCCAAAAGTAGCTTAACTCAAACATTTTCAACATGCAATATACATGTATAATAAGCTATGTTCTAACATGTAATGTGTTAGCTGTTAAAGTAGAAGAATAAAACTGCTGTGGGAACACAGAATTTACCCTAGAAGAATTCTTAAAGGAGGTGTATTTGAGATTCTTCTTAACAGAAAAGTAAGATTTTGGTAAATAGGAGATGGGCTGATATGCAAGAAGGAAATGTTGATAATTCAGAAAACACATTTCAGGCTGAAGGGACACTTTCTCCCATGTGTGCCAAAGTGAGATGAGGAGAAAGGAGAATTCAGGTGTATTATTTGGTGTTTGGGCTTTGGTGAGTGGTCCATAAGTCTTTTCTGTCTATCTAGCAAGTGTGAAAAAGGGCTATCGGGTGGGGAGATGAGGAGAGAATATATTTATGAGGAGGTAAGTCTAGAAAGGCAAAGAGGACTTAAATGCTAGACTGCTGAGGATTTTGCACTTTTTTGAGTAAGGGGATGGTTATTGTATTAATTTTCTTTGCCATTATACAAATTACCAGAAATGTAGTGGTGTAAAATAACACAGATTTACTATCTTACCGTTTCTGTATGTCAAGAGTCTGGGCATGGGTTAGCTGGGTTCTCTGCTGAGGATCTTACTAGGCTGAAATCAAAGAACTGGCCAGGGCTGCTATCTTATCTGACGCCCGGGTCTTCTTCCAAGCTCACAATTATTGTCAGAATTCATTTCCTTGTGGCTGTATGACTGAGGTTCTGTGTTCTTGCTGATGTCAGATAGAGCCTGCTCTCTATTCCTGGTGGCCACCTTCAGGTCCTTGCCAGATAACCCCACATTCTTACAGCATGACAGCTTACTTCTTCGAGGCCTCTAGGAGAATTTCAAATTTATTTTAAGGGCCCTCCTTATTAGGTCAGACCTGTCCAGGATAATCTCCCTTTTGATTAATTTATCTTCAGCTGATTTGGTATCTTAACTACTAATGCATAATTCCTTCACCTTTGTCATATAACAACCAATCAAGGGAGGGAAATCCATTATACTCACAGTCCTGCCCACAATCAAGGGAGGGCATTATACAAGGTTTATACACCAGGGAGGGGGAATTTTGGTGGTTGTCTTAGGATTCTGCCTACCACAGTAATGTAGAATGAGTCTGCCCTCCCTGGCCGTTCCTTAATTCAGTGAGTGATAAGGGGAATTTAAACACTTTGCAGAAATCTGTCCTGTTTTCACTCCCTCCTCCTTAACCAATAGTGAATCGCAACTGGAAGCACAGTGATGAAGTGAGTTACCTAGGAGGTCTAGCAGGTCTTGAATAGATGAGGCTGAATTTCCACATTATTTGCCGTTTTCCTCCAGCAGCTTTTCTCTCTCCCTCTTCCTCCTACTCCCCCTCCCTCCCTTTCTCTCTTTTTCTGTCTTTAGGTGGGTGAGTTAGGATTAGGGTAAATGAGCATAGTTTCTGGTTCATTTTCTTCATTACTTCATTGCAATTTCAGTTTTCTCTTCTGTAGGATAGGGATGATCATAGTGTCTGCATTTCATAATATTGTTGCAAGAATTAAATAAGGCATGCTGTATTTTTATTAGCGTGTCTAGCAGGTAATTGCTCAATTAACATAAGCTATTGTGATAATTACATTGGTGAAGGAGGCAGGTGGTGGTTGCAAACGACTATTATTAGGTAGATAATTAAGAAAAATGAATAGTTGTACTTAACTATAAGACTTTATGTAGGTCATTGGCAAAATTTTGGCTTAAGTTCTGTTTGATTACTCCTTCCACATTTTAGTCATACCTTTAATTACGGGCTGTAAGGTGACATGATGTGGCAATTAAGGGACTTAACATTTTGAAAGTTTTCCAGAATTCTAAGTTTTCTAGAATTTCTTACTGACTTTTGTATCTAAGACATGCCATGAAATGTAAATGACATTGGAAATCACATATTTAAAATTATTTCTAGACTTCTAGAAAACTTGAGCTTCATGATATATGGAAAGCTCATGAGACAGCTATTTGAGAACTGCTGTGATAAAATCTCCACTTCCAAATATATCCAAGAATTCCCAAAATAAGTTTGAAGCAGCCCATTACTAACAATTAATCTATAAGGTATTTTTCAGTGGTCATATCTTTTTCAGTGTTTTGGACCACCAGATCTTGTTATAGCATTATTCTGTTTAAAAGGGTGGTAGTAACAAAAATTTCCAAAAAATTCATCAAGAAAACAATGTAAACTTTGAAAAGATAGTTGAATATTTTGCCTTATGGCCTTCAAATGATCATATCTGATATTTTAATAATATTTCATACTACCTTTCGAAGTATATTTGCTCATCTTGTCCTTGTAGATGGGAGTTGGAAACTGGTTTTGTTTGATTAGTTTTTCTTTGGCAGGAGGTAAGTTTATACATTTATATGGTTCTGGCGTTTTCTTCACATACAATTTACTTTGATGGTGGCTTAGAGGAGAACTTCAGAGCTTAAGAATAATTGAAGGAAGGACTGTTAGCTCACTTACTCCTGAAGGATTCCCACTGTGTATTCTGTCTTGGGTGGGCATGGTCAGGAGATGGGTAGGGAATAGGGGGACATTTAAACATGACTGCTGAATTTACCGATACCACCAATTCTCAGCAAAAACTTCTAAGGTGATAAGTCTTTTGCTCTATATGTATAAAAGTACTAGAATCCAGTGTAATGGAAATTAACATCTAGTTACAAAGTAAGTTCCAAATTTGAAAAGAAACGTAGATAACTATACGGGATTTCAAAAAAGTGTGTTAGCAATGAGCTATATTGCTAATGAGCTGTAAAGGACAATGATAACTACTGAGATCAAGTCTCCTTGTGGTTCTTCCTCTGAGATGCTCTCTTCCTCCTCTTTCCTTTTGCTATAACATTAAAAAATATCCACTAAAACTTGTTGAATATCAGGTGGTAAAGATGATGAACAAAATAGAAGCAATGTCTACCTCAGAGAACTTCATTTGAACAAAGAGTACTGATGAGTAATTAGATCTTTACAAGACAGCATATGTTAACTTCTATAATAAGGAAATATTGTAGAAGGTCCTTTTGGAACCTAAAGGTGCTACTTAATCCGGTCTGGAGGGATCAAGGCATACTTTGAAAACTTCCTAGAGAAGTGACAACTTAAAGGGTGGGTAGGTACTAGTAAAATTGTGGGTATTTTACAGAAGGAACAGCAAGAGCAAAGGCCCTTTAAGTTAGGAGAAGCAAACTTGAGAACTGAAACCAGAAGGAGTTGTGTGTGTCTAGACAGCAGATTGTAGCCAAGGCAGGGAAGGGTAGGGAGGTAAGGTAGATGTTACTGTGGCATAGTTAAGGAGTTTGGACTCTGTTTTTATTAATGCGTGTGAACTATTGAAGGCTTGAACAGGGATATGTGGTGAACAGATTTGCAGTTGAGAATGACATAATACGGAGAACTGATTTGGGGAAGATCAAGACTTGAGGCAATGAGACTAGTTAGGAGGACTAGTCCAGGAGACGGATAGCGGTGATTTCCTGCTAGGTTGGTTACTGGAGGTGGTGAGAAATGGATGGTTTTGAGAGATTTAGAAAGAAGACTCAGGGGTGCCTTGTTTTTCTCGCCTCTCTGTTTTCTTTTCTCCTTCCCCCTGCCCTTTTTTTCCTTCCCTTATCTTCTGCTTCTATGTTCTGTAGTGTCTCTTGCTTCTGATGGTCAATATGTTGACCTCTATTTCTTTATTCCTTGCTTGTATAATGTATTTTACCTTCTTATTGACTTTTTAAAAATTAACTTTATTGAGATATAACTTAATATAAAGTAAAAGGCAGACATTTTAAGGTACAGTTCAATGAGTTTTGATAAATACATACTGCTGTGTAACCACCAGCACTGCAATCAAGATATGGAGCCTTTCTGTCACTCCAAAGGTTTCTTTGTGTCCCTTGCTAATCAGCTCCCACTCATGGTCCAGGTTACCACTGATTTGCTTTTTATAACTGTAGGTTATATTTTCTAGAGTTTCATATGTGTGGTGTCATACACTATGTACTCTTTTGTATCTGACTTCTTTCTTTAGCGTGTTTCTGAAATTCATTCCTATTTTTGTGTGTACTATTAGTTCATTTTTTTTTATTGGCAAGTAGTATTGCATTGTATGGGTATATAACAGTTTGTTTATCCATTCACCTATTGATCTGCCCATTGACTTTTCAGATGTCTTTCCTACTGAACAAGTTTCTGTTTTCTTTCCTAGCCTGGTACATGGTATTAAACCTTTCTTTTCTTTTTTTTGCATTAAAGTGTTTGTTAAATTACTGATATTTATTGAATAGAATTTTATATTCTTGCTTCTGAGTTTTAAAAATGGCCAAATCAGTTTGTCATCTTCTCAAAAGAACAAGCACTTTTACAATGAATTATCTCTAGTTTCTAAGGATTAGTAACCCTTGACATGCTAAATGCCCCTATTCCTTTTTACTTTAATATTCCTTTTATATTTTTCTGTTCTGCATTTACATGATTTTGGGGAAAGAGGTCTTTGTGATACAGGTTATCATCTTCTTAAGTGATTTTATGGTTTTTGAAACTCTTGTTTTCTACATAAAGTGGTAATTAAAGATCTCTAGCAAGTAAATATCCTGTAAAACAAACCAGCTTTAAGCCAGGCTTTAAGGCACAGTTTTGATTTCTTTAAAATGGAATACCTACATTTCCTTGGATTGTTTGTTTTATTCTATGTGTAATTTGCATTAGTAGTTTTTAAATGGCTAATTTACACAATTATAACAGAGCCAACAGTGTGCAAGGAAAAAAAAACTCTTAAGTTTATAGTCTGGGCTTGTGATTCAAAAATTACTGCCGTAACTAATTTAACAAGCAGATTGAAGGACTTGTCATCTTGCAGTGTTATTTTGACATTACATAATGACCTATCTGTAATAATAGCATCTTTTATTTTTAAAAATTCCTCATAGGGCAATATAGAGATGTCAGTTTTATAGCTCCAAAGATCTGCTATGCATTTTGTAAATGTATTTCAGTTATATTTTGGCAGTAAAGAGAGCAAGAAGATAATGCTTCCATTAAAGTGATCAACTACGCATGTAGAAATTGGGTAGGAAGATATGTGAAAAAGCTTTTAGATAAAACCCATTTTTGTGTATAAATTGCCTCTGCTGCATATATAAATGTCTCATAATGCTTTGTGTAATTCAGCAAGTACAGCACTGGAAATGGTGTTTGCATGCTGATCTTAAAGAAGGAAGTGTATAAATTGCTTTTTAATAAGTCTGTCTGCTGCGCAGCTATTATATTACATCTATCTACTCTTTTTTCTCCCAGCCCTTTTCGTGTTTTCTTAAACAGATGATTAAAATTTTAATTAACTTTTACAATTTTAGCTCTGTTTTATTTTTCATTCCTAAAAGTTGATATAAGTAAAAACAAAAACTCATTTTTGCCTTCTTGCTACTTGGGACAATATGTCTTCATGCTTCAGAACCTTAGTATTTCAGTAGTAACTGACTAAAATTAACTATCAGAGAAGCTTAATTGTTTTTCAGATACTTTTGTTATTATCTTATCTGAGTGCTAGTGAAATCCATTTTAAATCATACACTATTCTGTACTAAATACTTTTAAAAATTTCACATGGAAATTAAAAAACAATGCTTCCTTCTTGATGCACTATTTTCCTTTGTTAATGTGCTTCTAAGTGCTTCCGTATCTCAGAAATATATGATTTTTTGTTTCTTTTCTGTGCCTATCAATTCTGATTACCTTCTTTTTGTGTTTTTCTCCTGACTTTTCATCTACACTCCAGATTTCCTCCTCTGATGCTCCTCTTCAGCCTTTGGTATCCTCTCCTTCTCTGCAAGCTGCTGTTGAGAAAAACAAGTTGGAGGTATGGTAGTGTTTTAGTCAGCTGCATTATGTAGTGGTCAATGGTAAATGAATTTCCTTTTGCAATGTGCCATTATTTAGGAGTGCTATAATAGTTGCTTATGTTTTGAATGGTCCCCAGTATTAAATGTGTTAATACAACAATTTCTAGAATATTTTCCTATGTCAAAGTTATAATTAAAGGGTTTTCATCTATGTTTAATTTCAGAATGACTAATTTATTGATGCCATAGATATGTATCAACAGTTAAGAAGCAATTAGTTTTTTGTTGTGTTCATTACTACCTTGTACTAACAAGAACTTTTTGTAGTTTATTGTTGAATTCTTTGATCTATAGGAAATTCTTTGATTAAAGATCTTTTCTTTCTATAATTCTGTTGTCATAAGCACTCGAAAAAAAGTTAACTTTTTTTTTAAGCAATAGTGACGATCATACAGATAAAATGTATGTAGTATGGGGTCATGAGTTTATGAATCATCAGTGATAATTGTTAGAATGCATTTTGGGTGGGGATTGTTAGGGTGTTTATACTACCACTATATATTTTTAAAGTTATCCCTACAAATATTTGAGAACTTTAATTTCCTTTGACTCTTTGCTTTTTTTCTTTTGTTATATTGACCTTAATAAAGTAGTTTGAGGCATTCTTTTAACTGTCATTTTTCTCATGTGTACTCCTTGATTAATGGTGTGTTAGACATGAGTGGTACAAAGACAAATAACAAAGACAGCCCTTGCCTTCAAGGAATTTACAGTCTATTGGAGGAAAACAGATAACAGATACAGCGGTTTATAATGAAATGTAATATGTGCTGTAGTTGAGGTACACTCTCTGTGCTGCTATTAATACAGGAGGCATACTTTTGATGTGTCTTATACTCTAATCATAAGGATTAGGAGACATTCCAAATAGAAAAAGTAACTTGTGAAAAAACATATTGGGCCAAGCACAGTTGCAAGTAGAATAGCGTGGCTGAAACATGAGCAGGATAGGGAGAAAGTGTAGGAGAGGAGCCTTCTTGTGAGCCCACTGAAGGAGTTTGATCTTTATTCTGAAGGCCCAGGCATTTTAATGATAAGTTTTAAGGTTGTGACAGGATCAGATTTTCATGTTATAACACTGTTCTACTGGCTCTGTGAGGAGTGAATTGTTTAGTGATGGGTGAGGAAAAGGCTTGAGAACTTATTTAACTCAGGAATAAAATGATGGGGACGTGCTAAAATTGGGACAGAAGGAATGAAAAGGTGAGTATAGTTTTGAGAGAGAGAGAAAGAATTAGAGTTGAAAGGCAGCCCTGTGTGTTGAGTGACAAGAGGAGAGCTGTGAGAATAGAAAGGTGGGAACACTTGAACTTGGGAGTTATTAGCAGAGCGAGGGGATTTTGTGAGGAGATGGTAAGGGACAGTTTTGGAATGTAAAATGCAGGGTTCAGGCTTGGATGATTTGAGTGTTGTAGGTGACTTAGGTCAGGAGGCAGTCTCAGGTAAGGAACACTATAGAAGTGTGGGGGATGCCATGAGAAAGTGGAAGGAGGCCAAAGGCAAGTTTGATCTTTTCAAACTTTGCCCTGAAGATATTTGTCACTTGGGAAAGAGGGTAGAAACCCTTGAGTTACACTTTTATCTCCAAATCTCAGAAAGCAGTGGTCTAATTCAGTGGTCTCCAAAGTCTAGTGTCTGTATCCCAGGTCGTCCATTTAGAATGTCTATTCATACCGGTCACACACACACACACACACACACAAAATAGAATGTCTATTCATGCTTTTTTTCTTATCCTTTTAAAGTATCTACTTTTCTATATATTTTGTAATGTGTATATTATAGTGTTCTATATGCTTTGTAAGTAAATATATATATATATATATATATATATGGTAGAGTATAGACGCCCATATCTTTTTAAGGTAGGAGGACATAATCAAAAATTTTGGAGACTATGTCTTTAAGTCACTCAAGTATAGTTTGATTATAATGAACCCAGTGTGTACTTTTCTGTCTTAAAGAACTTGAATGTTTATACCGGTTTTCTTGCACAGGAGGTCTGCCATTTCACTATATCATTTGTATGTATAACAACCAAGTTTCAGGAACTACTATTTTATAGTACCAAGTGTTGTTGTATTTTGTTCTGGCTGAGAAAATAGTTTAAAACAACTTAGTTTCTCATGTACTCTTTGATCTTTTAGCAGCTTTTGGTTCTGTTGATGGGAGTCATCTGTGGGTCAGGCTGTATGATCTGAGTTCAGAGCCCATGCTATTAATGTTACTTCAAAGCCTGTGTCATAATACCATTGCTGGAATCATAGTAGACGATAGTCGTATTTTGACAGCTGAAATTCCAGTGTTAAAGAGCATCAAATCATGCTTTCCCTCTATTAAATGTAGCTAATTTGATTTATTTTTGGTGATTAGGGCATCAGACTTCTTCTCCACTCGTGTCTTCCTCTGTCTTCATCTGTGTGGGCCGCTTGAACAAGATGTAATAGACTGAGTAGCTTATAAACAACAGAAATTTATTTTCAGTTCTGGAGGCTGGAAAGTCCAAGATTAAAGCTCTAGCAGATTCCAGGTCTTGTGAGGGCTCACTTCCTGGGCACTTCCTGGTTCATAGAATGGCACAGTTTGTTGTGTTCTCACATGGTGGGAAGACTCAAGGGATCTCTGGGGCTTCTTTTATAAAGGCACTACTCCCATTCATGAAGCCTCCATCTTTTTAACCTAATCATCTTCCTAAGGCGTCACCTCCTAATACCATCACATTGGGGATTAGATTTCAGCATACGAATTTTGGGGCAGAAACAAACATGAGAGTCGTAGAAATAACTAATAACTTCAAGAGGTTATGGAGCAACTCATCCTCAACATGTTAGTGAGAAAGTTCTATCACATTGCTTTTCTTACCAAACTTTACTAGTATCCAGAAAACATTTTGTAATATATATAGGATTTTTGCACATCTCATTTATTCTTCACTCATAAAGTAGAGATGATATTACTTACCTAATAAAGTTGTTCTGAGAATTAAATGAGTCAAAACAGTGCCTAGCACATGATAAGGGTTCAGTAAATATTACCTGTTTTTGTAAGGAATAACAACAATAATAAATAGCAGATTTCTACAGGACCGCAGTGAGTAGTAAGACTTTGAGTTTGGGCTCTGTAGTTCCTTAGCCCGACCACTGATAGCTGTGTTGCTTTGGGCATTATTTTTCTAAGATTTTGTTTCTTCATTTGTAAGATGACAGTAATGACATTTGTTTCAGACAATTATGCAGAGATTAAATCAGACAATAAAATGCTTGTCACCATACCTGGTCCATAGGAAGTGCTTAATGAGTGGTATTTGTGTTTTGGAAATGAAGGTTTTGATTTGGAAAATGGTTGAGACACCAATAGGTAATATTTCTGGTTATTCGTAAAGGGTCACATCTTCCTTATATTCCTTAAGTCCAGGCTCTTGAGCAGATATAAAAATCTGTGCTAGATTGTATTAGTATCCTTAATGTTGATGGCAAAATGCTAATTTTGACAATGCTCATCTGGTGGCTAAAACATACAGATTGCTCTTTAGGTTTTAACAGTTTAGATATTCAGAAAGTTCAACTTTATGTTGACTTTTATATCCTGTTCCTGAAAAGCATTATTGAAACAGATGGTTTTAGAGAATTTTGTCTACAGGAGCCTTAGATATAAACTGTCTTTTTACCCAAGTTCTGGCAATTCTATCAATGTATTCTCCTTTTGCTGTAAAGCAATATATATACACTGTTAGTTTAGCCCTCTATTCAGATGCTTTCACTGATTTGTGAATTATTCTTATGCTCATTGCTTTTTATTGAGGATAATAAAAGGTTAATAAGAGAAATAATGTAGAATTTTTCTACTGTTCTTAAAATTGTAGTTGAAGACATTACTAATTGTAACGCTAGGCTAGTGTCATAATCCTGCTGACGTCGCCAATTGTGGATCTCTTAATCCTGTTTGTGACGCCAATTGTAAAGCTACACGACCACGCCAGTTGTCGGGCTCTTTTATCTGCCAGTAATCCTGCCGACTGGGCCAATTGTTGGGCTAGGGCTGGGTCTGAAGCTCACAGACCCCTCAAGCCCATTCACAGACTAGGTCACAAACCCTTCACATGCCAGTCTGGGTCAGCAGACCCCTCACATGCAGGTCTGTGAGCTAGGTAACCAGCAAAAAGGTCCTTGGAAGCCGCAGATTGGAAAGCACAGCTACTTGCACAGAGCAGCTGCCCAACACAGTCGACCGCCAGCCAGCCTGCTTCACAAACTCTGAAGAACACAAGAATAGCAACAAAACTAAAAAGATACATTGGTGCGCATGCTCATTAACTACACACACACACACACACACACACACACACACACACACACACACACACACACACACACACACACACACACACACACACACACACACACAAAGTTTGCTTACAAAGGATGTGCCAAACCACACCCAACTGGACCCCCATTCTATTTTCCCAACACTAATTCTTGTTCTCAATTATGGATCTTTGCTATGAATTTCTTTTAAAACTTGGAACCAGGACCAAGGTTGTTTCTTTCCTCTTTTTATATCATATGGCAAATACTAAAATTACAATGTCTTGTATTTGTGTAGTGCCTTACAGTTTGCAGCGTTCTTTTTTGGGGCCTTTAGTGCCTTTTATTTTTTCTTTCTAATACTTAAATGTACATTAAATGTATGTCTAACTTAATAAATATCTATAAAATTATCACCATATAACAAACATTGAAACTGAACATGGTTAGCATTTCAGAAACTCCCATGTGACTATTCCTGTTTATAAATAACCTCATCCCTTCTCCTTAGAGGTAATTAATATCCTGACTTTCTTCTTCCTCCTCCTCTTCTTCATCACCATCATCATCACCACTTTGCTTTTCTTCATAGTTTTACACTAGTGTGTACAACCCCTAAAATACGTTTTTGTCGGTTTCTGAACTTTATGTTCACAAAGTCTTTTGAATATTCGTTATTTCTCTCACATTATGCCCTGGGTATTGCCAATATTATTTTTGCTGATTTACAAATGACACATTTACTTTGACAGAGGTTTTTTCAAACACCATTTTAAAGGCACAGGTGCAAATGCAGACTTTAGGTATTTTGACTAAGGTCTTTGTGTTTATCATGCTGCCTTTCCTGGGTTTATCAGTTTATCTTTTTGTGTTTGCTGCCAGGAAACAAAGAGCTAGGTTAGCTAAGTTGTTGTGGTCATCCAGTTCTAGGTTTCCAGTCCATCTCTTCCCTCTAAATGCCTTATGAATTAAATGTTCTTTGTTTAATCTTTCATTTTCCTTTTTTGACATTCTGTCAAAGGCTTCTTGTTGTCATTTTTGTTTTTAATCTTTAAGTTTTTAATATTATTTCCAGTCCCATTTCATATTATTAGGAAATTGTGAGCATCATAATACCATTATAGTTTACCTTAATTTCCTTATACTAGTCAGTTGGCTCTGGTTCCTAAGCACTGTCTTTAACATTTTTTTCATGACAAAATTATTGTATTTGCCTTTTTAAAAAAAGTACAAAACTATGATAATAGACTGAAAATATTTTGTGATATTTTTAAAAATTAAAGTGATTTTATACTTTTTTCCTCATGTTTGCCTGTTATAATTTGTCTCCATCTGAGTGATAAGAAATTCTATTCCATCAGTTAGTTTACTTTTTCTTCTTAGTCAAAGTTCAACTGTATGGTTGCTATTAGAAAGCCTAACTTTATATAAGGATATCATGAGAATTTATTGGATGGTGGTTTCATTTGTTTAAAACAAACTGTAAAATATCAAAGAAGTTCTAAATTGTCTCACCTTTGTCTTAATTTTGTAAGAGATGTTCTTTATTGTGTCAACATGTAACCTCAATGAGAATATGAATTTGCTATGTTTACTTTTATATTTCAGTAGCAGCTGGATATAGTAATCATTGAATATTTCTACCTTTCTCAAATGATGACTCAAACTAGCAAAATAGAAATGAACTGAAAGTTGCCATTTTTTTTTTTTTAAGTAAACTTATCATCAGAACTTTGGGCTATGTTTCAGAAAGAAAAGGAAAAAAAAAAGGAAGAGAAAAAGAGAGAAAAGGAGCCAGAAAAGCCTGCAAAACCACTTACAACTGAAAAGGTAAAATTCTCCTTTTTAAAAAAATCTATTAAAATTACCATCTTATTTGTGTAGTTATGTTTTTAATCGTTTTCAGTATATTTATGCTATACATATAATCATTCTTTCAACAAGTAATTGTTCGGTGAGTACTATGTGCTAAGCATATCCTTCTAGCTTGTCCTATATGATTTGTAATTGGTTATATATTTGTAGGTATAGACCATCTGAGTACCTCAAAAACAAGTATTCTCTTATGAATGACATAGAGAATGGTGTTTTTAGCTTTCATGCAAAATCAGACTTGAGTGGAAGTTTAGAGAATGAAGAGATCATACCTGAAGGGGCCTTTTAAGAAAGACTCCAGGCTGATGGTTATTAGCATTTGAGCTAGGTCTTAAGGTGTAAATAGGATTAAGGAGGAAGGCAGGAATACCATCAGTTAGAGAGAATAGCATGAAGACAGGCATGGACACTGGAAATAAAGTATATTTAGAAAAATAGTGAATTGAAGAAAGATGTATGTCTATATATAGAAAGTAGTGAGGAATAAGACCAGCCTGGTAGATTGAACTCAAACTGCATTTAAAAGTAGTTTTATCTTTACATGTATCTCTAAAACCACAAATGTTGTTTTATGTTTTTCTAGTCAACATTTTGTTTGTAAGGGTCAACCATGTTATATATGGTTATAGTTTATCCATGTTGATTGTTTTTTGTATCCTATTATATATGTTTCTCTATTTATCCATTCCACTGTTGAACATTTGTGTTATATACAAGTTTTAACTGTTATAAACAATGCTGCTGTGAACACTTTTGTACATTCATCTAAGCACATATTTCTTTTTTTTTTTTTTTAAGCAACATTTATTTTTTATTTTTATTTTTTATTTTTTATTTTATTTTATTTTATTTTATTTTATTTTTTTTAATTTTATTATGTCGATATACATTGTAGCTGATTATTGCTCCCCATCAACAAAACCTCCCTCCCTTCTCCCCCCCCCCCCCAACAATGTCCTTTCTGTTTGCTTGTTGTATCAACTTCAAATAATTGTGGTTGTTATATCTTCTTCCCCGCCCCCCCGGTTTGTGTGTGTGTGTGTGTGTATGTGTGTGTGTGAATTTATATATTAATTTTTAGCTCCCTCCAATAAGTGAGAACATGTGGTATTTCTCTTTCTGTGCCTGACTTGTTTCACTTAATATAATTCTCTCAAGGTCCATCCATGTTGTTGCAAATGGCAGTATTTCATTCGTTTTTATAGCTGAGTAGTATTCCATTGTGTAGATGTACCACATTTTCCGTATCCACTCATCTGATGATGGGCATTTGGGCTGGTTCCAACTCTTGGCTATTGTAAAGAGTGCTGCGATGAACATTGGGGAACAGGTATACCTTCGACTTGATGATTTCCATTCCTCTGGGTATATTCCCAACAGTGGGATGGCTGGGTCGTATGGTAGATCTATTTGCAATTGTTTGAGGAACCTCCATATCATTTTCCATAGAGGCTGCACCATTTTGCAGTCCCACCAACAATGTATGAGAGTTCCTTTTTCTCCGCAGCCTCGCCAGCATTTATCGTTCATAGTCTTTTGGATTTTAGCCATCCTAACTGGGGTTAGATGGTATCTCAATGTGGTTTTGATTTGCATTTCCCGGATGCTGAGTGATGTTGAGCATTTTTTCATATGTCTGTTGGCCATTTGTATGTCTTCCTCAGAGAAATGCCTACTTAGCTCTTTTGCCCATTTTTTAATTGGGTTGCTTGTTTTCTTCTTGTAAAGTTGTTTGAGTTCCTTATATATTCTGGATATTAATCCTTTGTCAGATGTATATTTTGCAAATATTTTCTCCCACTCTGTTGGTTGTCTTTTAACTCTTTTAATTGTTTCTTTTGCTGTGCAGAAGCTTTTTAGTTTGATATAATCCCATTTGTTTATTTTTCCTTTGGTTGCCCGTGCTTTTGGGGTCGTATTCATGAAGTCTGTGCCCAGTCCTATTTCCTGAAGTGTTTCTCCTATGTTTTCTTTAAGAAGTTTTATTGTCTCAGGGTGTATATTTAAATCCTTAATCCATTTTGAGTTGATTTTAGTATACGGTGAGAGGTATGGATCTAGTTTCATTCTCCTGCATATCGATATCCAGTTATCCCAGCACCACTTGCTGAAGAGGCAGTCCCTTCCCCAGTGAATAGGCTTGGTGCCTTTGTCAAAGATCAGATGGCAGTAAGTGTGTGGGTTGATTTCTGGATTCTCTATTCTATTCCATTGATATTTCTTTAGGGTATACTTAGGAGTAGAATTGTTGAGTCATACAGTATGTGCATCTTGAACTTTAGTCAAACACTTTTCCAACGTATATACCAAAGATGCTTTTACTGTCAAAGTAAGTCCCCATTTTCTACATCACCTGGTGTTATCAGGGATTTTAGTATTTGCAGTGTATTCAGTATGCAATGGTATCATTATATCTTTAATGTCCATTTCCTTGATTACAAATGAGGCTCAGTGCCTTTTCATGTGTTTATTGCTCATTTGAATTTCCTCTTTTGGAGCCCTGATTCAGGTCTCTGTTGCCTATATTTCTGCTAAATTGCCTTTTTCCTCATTGATTTGTAGCAATCTATATACATATATATATATATATATATATATATATATATATATATATATATATATACATATTGAGGATATTAGTCTCTTTTCAGTTATGTGTTTGCAAATATCTTTTCTCTTCAGCTTTATTGTGGCTGATTTTGATAGAGGGTATCCTTGTCTTATTCCTGACATCAAAGGGAAAGCTTTCAACTTTTCATCTACGTGTGTTATGTTGATTCCTCACAAGAACTACAAGGTGGTGGTGGTTGTTGGTCCCATTTTATAGATGGGAGAACTAAAATTCAGAGAGAATATATGATTTGCTTAATATCACCAGGTTTAGTTGGAGAATTTATGGAGTCTGGTTGGAAAAATAAGGGCTTTTATTTATTTTTTAAGGCAGCACAGGATAAACTCCATCCCATAGCTCTTCATGTGTTTAAGAGACAAATGCTTGCTAGGGATTATTTATTCTAGAATCCTTTTTCCAAATTCCACTTATTTAAAGCCATTTATATGATTCTTGACACATAGAAATGGCTTAATAAATGGTTACTTAAAAATATATTAATTTGGGAATTGGAAGGAACCTTCCTACTTTAGTCCAAATCTTTTATAAAGAAATAAACTAAATCCTAGAGGACCCCAAGTCACACAGAAGTGACTTTGACTTGCTCAGTGTTAGCAGTTGGTGGTATGATGGCTGAGGGATTTGAATCCAGGTCTTCTGCTTTCAAGTCCTAAGTCCTATGTATGTATGTTTGTATTTTGATTTGACATGTATGTCTTCAGTTTCCTTTCTTATTGCAGATTTTAGTCGTGTTGTACATTGTACATCATTTCAAAATGAACTGTCCAGATTTCCCTAAAAAATAACTGTTGGTTATATATAACCCCGTTTCCTCCTATCGTAACTAGTGAATTAATAACTTTTATTGATTTATTAGCTTCTAGTTAGTGACTTCTTCCTCCTGTAATTAAACTTGTTTTCCCTTGAGTAGTCTTCTACTTTTCTTTAAATTATATTTTGTTTTTACTTAAGTTTCACTGAAGTTTTACATTTTTCGTGGTATGCCAGCCTCTGTTACTAATTAGGTCAGCAGGAGCCATGATTACTTTTTTTTTCTGGGAGGAGAAAGGTAAAACCTAAAAATTTAACAAATCAAGTGATTAATTAAGAGACATTTAAGTAGATGTTTCTCCTTTGTGTTCTAGATATACTGGTAGAAAATTGTGTATAAATTTGACTTTTTAAAAAATACTGTTTTATGCGTTGTTCATTTCTAATTCACTTACTGTAGATTTATCTATTAGGTTATCTGTCTGATAACCAACAATCTATAAGTATGTTCATGTAGATGAGGAGTAATCTGTTAAAGGAATGTTATATGAGTTCTTTTTTAGTTTAAATAATCAGATCTGAATTTCTCCTTTGGAATTTTCTTTTCTTAAAAGTCTTTGTATCAAAACATGGAGAATGGAAAAATAGTTCTTTGCCAAGGAAGAAAAGTTAAACCCTTTAAACGTGATTGCTATTCTGATTCTGGTTGTATTACTATTTATTACAATCCATTATAATTATTCTGTATTACATTCTGAAAGTTATGATCATATGTTAAGAAATCTTTAATATAGGAGGAGTCAGCAAACTTTTTTCTATAAGGAAATAGATAGTAAATATTTTAGGCTATCGACCTTAAGGTGTCTTTTACAACTACTCAACTCCTTCCTTGTGTCATGAAAGGGGTAAACGAATGTGTACTAATGAAACTTTATTTACAGAAACAGGCAACCAAGAGTGTGGAGACACACCCCTTTCCACCTCTCCACAAGTGAGAAATAATCGCAGTGGAAAAAGCAGGGTCAGGAGGAGAGCCAGTCTCTAGCTCCTGCTCTGGGTGTCCTTGGCAAAGTCACTTAACTGCTCAGATCCTCCTTTTTTTCCTTTATTAAATAAGGTTCTCCTAGATGATCTCTAGTGAACCTTCTGGCATTCCTTATCCCACCTACTGAACATAGGGGCAAATTCCTAACATCATTTGAATATACCCTTTAAGATGGCTTTCAGAATTCTGCGGAGTTCTGTCTATTCACTGTGGGTTGAATGTCTCTCCAAAACTCATTAAAACTTAATCCCCAATATAACGGTGTTAACAGAGTAGGAAATCCTATTATGGTAATTGAAAAGTGGGGCCTCTAAGAGGTGATTAAATTGTGAATGGATTGGTCCATTCATGGAGTAATGGGAGAGGTTCTGATGGCTTTAAAAGGAGAGCAAGTGAGCAGGTTAGCGCTCTCTTGCTCAATCCATTCTTGCCATGTAACACCCTGCTTCTTTATAGAAGGGCCTCACCAGATGTGTTCCCCAGACTTTGGACTTCCCAGCTTCCAAAACTATAATAAATAAATTCTGTATTCAGGTGTTCTGTTTTAAGCAACAGAAACAGACTAATACCCTAGTATTTCAAAGTGTTTTCACACCTATCTTAGTTGCTGCTCTCTTTAATCAATTTTTTTTTCCTTCCCCCTGTTAAAACACAAAATCTAATTTAGGAGAAAAAGTATTTAGTTATTGTGTGTGTGTGTGTGTGTGTGTGTGTGTGTGTGTGTGTGTGTGTGTGTGTGTACACATACACACTCTCACTGGTTTCTTGTATATGCTGTGTGTGTGTGTGTGTGTGTGTGTGTGTGTGTGTGTGTGTGTGTGTGTGTGTGTGTGTGTGTGTGTGTGTGTGTGTGTGTGTGTACACATACACACTCTCACTGGTTTCTTGTATATGCCTTGGTGGAATATTCTTAGTTTAAAAGAGATCGCTTTCAATGGCATGTGGACCCCAAAGTATGTGTTGTGATTTTTTTTAATGTTAAAAAAAAGTGTTTCTTGTGCATATATTTTTTGCCACTAGCTTCTTGAATTTTATGAGAGAAAATCAATTCACAAAATATATCAAAGGAGAATAAAAAAATTCCAAGAAGGAAAGTAGAGAAGCAGTGATGCTATGGGAAAGAGAAGGCCCCTACTTTTGATAATACCAGCATTGATAAGTTTATCTTAAGGTATGACAAACATTTGAATCTTCAAGAAGATGATGTAGATGAGTGATTTTTTTGAACTAGTTGGGAAAGAAAAGAAAACAACCAGCCATCCGACTTACTCTTTTGAACAAGGCTTTTATATTACTAAAATTTAAAAATCATACATTTTTACTTGATAAATATAAGTAGTCTAATCTGCTAATATAAGCACAAATTACAGTTGCAAATCTGTTGAACTTGAAATTTGAATTAGACCATGTTGTATTTCAGTACAACCAGTTGTAAATCAAGTAAATTGTTCTAGTACAGCATTAAAGTTAAATTAAGTGGCTTATTGCCAGGTGCTATATTGATAGATTATATTGTTTAGCAATCTCACAGAGACAGTTACACAGCCACCAACTTCTCAGTGTAATTTAGGCTTAGTAGACATTTCATGTGATGCATAACTGTATTTGAGAATAAGATATTTCCAGTAATTAATGTTTTTTGTAAAAGTCGTAGAACATAGAGTCCAGGTGAGTAAGCACAGGAGATATCTCACAGATCATTTTTACACATAGGTTTGGAAGATTCTTTATATTTTCCTCAAACATTTCATTTCCGGCTTAAAGCTAGACCTTTGAGATTAGTTTGATAATGATCTTTTGTTTGTAGGTTTTTAAAGAAAACAGTAGATTCAATGTCATTATATATTAGGCTTAGAGATCATTTTAGTTCTGATTCCCTGTTGTCCAAGTTTTATTATGGCGTAGATTACTAGTTGCTGTTGACAACTTCGTATCTTTCTTTAGCTATTAAGCATTAAAAAAACAAACAAAAAAAACTGAAACAAAAACCAAACAGATAAAAAACTTTTCTCTCTGAAACAACAGATTACAGTGGCACCTCTAAGTAAAAAGAATTACCTGTCCTGTCTGGTAGATTTATAGGATTTCTCATACTTTAACCAAAAGACTGGCTAAATGTATTTTTCCTCCTAGGGAATTTTTGATAACCTCTCCCTTCTACTTCCCCTTAATACCCAAACCATATATATTTTTAAGAAGTTAGAAAATACACATAAGCAAAAGTTTTAAAAAGACATCGCCACAGATATCACCACTTAGAAAAAATTATCACTAACATCTTGGTGTTCATCCTTCCTGATTATTTCCCATGGAAATATATGTATCCACATGGGATCACTACTATACATAACATTTTGTGACCTACTCTTTTCTTTGTCATTTAACAGTATATCTTGAATGCCTTTTTTAAATTAATGGGTATACCGATGCCTTTCCATTTAAAAACATTCTGTTGAATGAATATAACATAATTTATCTTCCACTGAACACAGTAAGACTCTTAAAATTGATCTCTCTTTTGAATAATGAAAATTTGTATGTGTAATCAGTGTACAACTATGTGATAAATTCTTAAGGTCAGTTTTTAAAAGTGGACATTTAAAAGTCTTAAAAAATATAAACAAACTACTAGAATAAAAAAGGAAGAACGTAGACTTGGTTAGAAGAATTTTAATTTGATTCTCAGCTCCTATTTACTAGATGTCTGACCACTCTGTGCCTCAGTTTCCTTATATGTAAATCTATTAATTTAGTAAAACATTTCTGAGTACCTACCACATGCCAAGCACTATTTTAGGTACTAGGGATAAAGTGGTGGGGAGCTGCCCTATGTCTTTTGGGATGTTTAGCAACATCTTACCAGTCTTAACAGTCAAAAATGTCTTCAGACATTGCTAAATGTCCCCTGGGGGACAAAAATCACTCCTCATTTGAGAATTGCTGATTGAAAATCAAGATCTATGAAACTGGGTCTTGGTAAAAGAATGAAAATCTGTCTGTTGTGTGATCCACAGGAGAACAGCAGTGAGATCAAGGCTTCTTTTGTATATAGACAGTCTTTTTATCAGTAGTTTTACTCAGATGCCAAAAGGAAATAATATAGTTATGTATATGGAAAAAAAAATTATAATAATGACATCAAGTGGAAGGGAAAATATAAGATCAAGTGAAAAATCAGCATTTTCTTAATTAGAAGTTATCTAGTCAGGATTATCTTTTAAAATCATGCATCTTTTCATGTAATTCCTGTTTGGTTAGAATTATCTGTTATTTTAGAGGAAAAATCAGAACAGGGTGCTAGGATAAAACTTTGATTAGGAAAAAAAAAGTGGTTCTCATAGAAGTGGAGAGTAGAATAATAGTTACCTGAGGCTGGAAGGGGAAGGGAGGTGGGACAACGGGGAGGAGAAGTGGTTGACTAATGGGTACAAACTATGGTATCTACCCTAAGTGAATCATTGTGCAGTATGTGCCTGTATTGAGACAACACACTGTACCCTACAAATATGTATAAATAAATGTTAAAAAAATTTTTTTGATGTGTATAGTCTTGAACCACCAAAAGCATTAGCCTATAGCCATAAATTTCTATAGTGTCACTTTTGTGGTACCTATAATTATTTGTCTGAATTATTGCATTTATTTGAAAGTATTGTAGTGCCAGAAAAACTGGAAGCAGAAAAGAAAGATTTTAACTTCATCAAACTTAGTGGGGACCTGAACACTGAGAAGAATTAAAAAATAACTAAACGTAATTCCTTACAGAGTAAAGTACTAATAAAACCTGAGCCCTTCAGAATCTGGCCATCACCTGTGTTTTTACTTTTTGTTTCAGTTAATCCTTCCCACACCTATAAAGTTCCAGGGAAACTGAGTAGAGATTGTCTTCTAACCTTCCATTCTTACTTTTGTCTCAATTTCTCTGATTTAGTTCTATACCTGGTATGTCTCTCTACTTAATAGAGTCTGTCTCCTATACCTTTATTATTGTGATAATGATATTTAGCCTCATTTCTTTTTATAGCTGTTTTCTCTTGTTATACAAACCATGGAAAATATAGGAAAAAGGAATACCAGTTTAAAATTACCTGTCATCTTTCTATCCAGAATCTTACCACTTTTAACTTTTTAGTTTTTATTTCCAGTTCTCTTTTTTTTCTATGAAGATGGTATTGGTTTTACATTTTGTATTTTTCTTCCTTCACTCCCCCTAACTTAATAGTGTATTACCCAGAGAAGATTTGCTTTTGCACCTGAGTAATCGTCACCTACCAATTAACAGATGTGAATAAGGATGTTTTATCTTCCCATTATTATGCCGTCTTTGCAAGTGAGAATAATAATGAATTGAAAATAAAGTAGGCTTAAGTTATGCAAATATATTTTCATGATATAATATTTCATTTAAATGAATAAATCCAATGGTCTTAGATGCTTCTCTTCACCAGCCATTTACACACTACATGATAGACTACTCAAAAATAAAGGGTTATATCATGTTTTCATAATTACACAGACTTTCTAAATGGAAACGTTTGATGTCATTTTTGTCTTCTCTTTCCATATTCCTACCCTCTCCTTCCCTGCAAAAATTAAACTAGTGGGGAGGAACTTACACGTTGAGTCCTAAACTTGTAGTGCCCTAGATGTACGAATATAAACTTATGCTTTCTTTGGTAATACTTGTCAATTAAAATTTTAAAAAAAATTTTTAAATTTACAAAAACTCCAAGAAAATTCTGAAAATCTATTTCTTATTTAATTATACACTTAAAAATAGTTAAGATGGTAAATTTTGTTATGTATTTTACCACAATAAGAAAAAGTGACAAATATATTTTTAAAATGTGCTTTGTAGACATACACAATTTTATCTTTATGATTCAACTTTAATGAATTGAAAATCATTTTTTTCTCTTCTTTATTCCTTAATTGTTCAGTAGCATTTGACTGAAAGCAATAAAATTTGACGTGAAAGTAACAAATTGTGCAGCATGAAAGGATGAGGTGTCCTTTCATGGACTGGCTGTCCTTGCTGTGTTCCAGTGTTCTCCTGGTGGGCCTGTCTCCCCTACTGCCCATGTTCCAAACACTTCCCATGGGACGGGCCCTGTGCTGGTCCCTTGCAATGACTCACCGGCCTCTGAGTGGCTCCCCTTTTTCAGCTGTTCTGGCTCCTTGCTCCTATATGGGTCCATGGGAACCCTATTAGTGGTCTTGCTGTCCTGGGGGCCACCAAGGCCCTCTTCTCCTATGCCACCTCCAAGTAGGCCACCTCCATCTAAAGGGCACAGCTGTGGCTTCTGCAGGCTCCTGCTCTGTGTGCTCAGCAGTTCTAGCCTTAAAGCGGCCCCTGCCTGAAACACTCAGAGCCGTTTTTTCTTTCTCTAATTGTGGTTTCTCCTGCCTTCATGAAATCCGTAGGTCTCTCCTTCTCTTCCCCTGAGCTCCAGTGGCCTCACCTTGGCTGATGTTACATTTTTATAGTTGTAAATTTGTTGATTTGTGGGAGAGAGTGATGCTGGGGACTGTCTATTCCACCATCTTGACCAGAACCCAGAATTGATTTTAAAACATTTGGGGAAAAATCTACTTTAAATTCTGCCAATCTTCTCACCTCTAGAAGGTCTAAAAGTCTTTTGTAGAATCATGGTTCCTTGCAGTGATACATAGAGTCTAGAACTTCCCTACTTTCTGCAAGCTCTTATCAGTTGCTTTTAGAATTGAAATTGGGACTTTTTATCTTCATCCACAGCTATGGATTAAAGTCTCTACCTTCAATAAAAAGGTCATTTTAAATAACAACAAAATAGTACTGGTGCTATTCTAGTAACTTCAGAATTGCTAGGATGTATCAAATCTTGTTTATAATGAAAGCCTATTGCTTTGGTTTCCTGTTATGCTGTTTTGCCACATACAGATGTATTTGCAAACAAAACAGAACAGAGAAGGTTACAGTAGGGAATTCTTTTAGGAATTGGTATCCAGGAGGTACTCTTGGCTTCGAGGTAGGATGTTGAAGTAGAGGTTTATCAAAACTGCTTTTCCCAATCATTTCTCTCTTCCTTCCTGGATTCGTATCCCTCTTTTCTTTCAGAGGAGAAAGTAGAGCTGGGCCAGAGGATGCTAGAATTGTGGTAATGGAAGACTGTCCCTTTGGGGTGTTGGCATGCCTCAAACTGGACTGGAATATTTACTGCTAAAGTATAATCACAGTAGTCTTTTTATTTCCAGTTTATAGGAAAACTGTGCTAATAACATTTCCCCAATTGTAAAATTTTCTACCATGTTATCTTTTTAAATAACAGCTTTATTGAGATATAATTAACTTATTATAAAAGTCACCCATTAAAGTGTACAATTCAGTGGTTTTTCTTATTTTAATAGTTGTGCAGCCATCACCCCTGTCCAATTTTAGAACATTTTCATCATCCCCAAAAGAAACCCTATAGCTATTAGCCGTCAGTATTCATTTCTCCCTCTCATTGCTCCTGGCAACCACTAATCTGTCTCTATAGTTTTGCGTATTCTGGACATTTCATATAAATGGTATCACACAATATGTAGTCTTTCATGACTGGCTTCTTTCACTTATCATAATGTTTTCAAGGCTCATCCATGTTGTAGCATGTAACAGTAACCACTACTATTCTTGCTTTTTTTTTTTTTTTTTTTTTTTTGCTATTTTTGCGATTGTGGAGCAAAAAACAAATGATCATTCTCTCATCAATAAAATTATAAGCTGTCAAAGTTTTAAAGAATATTGTGTTATAATGATGCAAGGGTAAGAAGAAGAACCAGAGTAGCTGCAAGTTAGAACTTATTAGAGATATATTTGAAATCTGGAATCAGTATTTACAAGATGGATAAGTTCTGTGTTCATTTATGATAGCTTCATTTAAAGGATGTTTCCCATTTCACGTCTATATACCATCAAAACCAGAAACATGAGGAATTAAAACTCGGGTTTGCTGTGTTTCAATTGTTCTGAATTTTTTAGTGGAGCTTTTTACTCTTCCTTTATTCTTCTCTGAAGAAAGCATAAAATGACTTGAAAATATATACATACATATATATATATATATATATATTTTTTTTTTTTTTTTAAAGGATTGCCTATATCCAGATTGTAACTTTTGAGAAGTATTTATTCTGATATACTGAGGGTTAAATTGACTGCTGAAGGGGAGAATCCTTGGTACAGCTTTTATTATAACAATATGTTGAAGACACATAAGAACAGTATTAATATTTCCAAGATTTTGAAATAGGGTGCCACATATATTGTTACTTAAAACTAAATTCTAATAAGAAGAGAACATAATGCTGAATTGCAGTAATAAGCTTCTGTTACAGAATGGACTTCGACAGAGAAGCGGTAGGCACTCAGAGGGTTGGAGAATCAGGTATGTTATTATGCAGGTGGGCCCAGATGAGCTAGCACTTCTAAATCTGAGCCTCGAGTTTAGGTCTTACAGGGATTATATAGGCAGACTCTTATGGATTCTTTTAAGTTTTGTTCTCTCAGCATTCATGTGGCCAGTACAGTAGTCACAGGAATAAGCAAGCATGTTTACAAAAGTGGGAGTAGAGCAGTTGATTATCAGTAAAGCTGATACAATAAGCAAGTTCTGTTCTAAAAGCAAAACAAGCTACTGAAAGAATTAATTTTGTATTTTTCCAACATTTCCCCCCTTTATGCTCTCTCCAAACACCGGAGTGAGCATCATCTCATTCAACATTACTTTCGGGGTCTAAGAGTGGTTTGAGGGAGGCATAGTCTGTTAGGGCTAGCAGACTCCTAGCTGTATTTTTCTCGACCAAAGTTTCTATGGTGGCATGAATGCTATGCATCAACAAAGGAAGTAGGCGGGGTACAATCAGGCAGATACCTAAAATGAACAGGACTATTAATGGCATCTGGGGAGACTCTCCTCAGGTTTCCGGATAGTCAGGTTCAAGAACAATAGTAACTTAAAATCCATGCTTTGTGGAAGATGGGAAGTATAGCCTGTTCTGGGGCTCCTGGGCATACTAACAGGGATGATAATATGATTTACATGATGATAAGCAAGGCAAAGTAAAATATCATTAATCCTAAAATGATATCTAACAGTCTCGACAGGCGGACAGAGCAAAGAAAGGGTTAATTTAAAAGACTCATTGCCACCATGAGATGCCTAAGAAACACCTTTTGACAGGAGATAAAGGAATGCTAGTAATAGCTTTTCTATTCTATTCCAGTCTTTTGGGGCAACTGCTGTCAGTCCTATGGCAAATAGCAAGGCAAGCCATATAACAAAAGCTATATGACAAAAAGGCAAGGGGTGACATGTGCTTATCATTTCATAAAAATAAATCAGTACACTTGTTATGTCCAACAGTGGCAAAATCCTTAGGCTTCAGCCACGTGCAGGCTGGTCAGCTTCTGGTGTGACCAGAGCAGGGCGGTGACGATTGGTAGGGAGTCTCTGGGACTGGACCTTGAGCGGGTCAGAGGGGTCAGCCTTCACGGACCACGCGGTGTCGTCTGCAGGGGAAGCTACCTGCTTCACCCATGTATGATGGATCGAGGGGATTAAACATGCAACTTTAACTGCAGTAGGGGTGGTTAGTACAACTATGTGTGGCCCTGTCCAAGTTGGTTTTAAGAGAGTCTTTTTCCAGTCTTTTACCCATATTGTGTCACCAGGTTGGAACTGGTGTGCCCAATTTCCTAAAGGAATGAGAGCTCATTCTAAAACTGTCCTGGTTATCTGTCAGAAGGTCCTGGCCAGTGACTGCAAGTACTGTGATATTTCCATCTCTCCCAACTGGTGGGGATCCCCCTGTAGTCTAGCTATAAGCTGGGGTGGTCTCCCATACATGATTTTAAAAGGGTAATATACAGTTGGCCCCGTCTTATACTGGACCCATAACAAAGCTAAGGGAAGTATATCTATCCAGGGTAGCCCCATCTTCTGGCAAGGTTTGGTTAAAGTAGTCTTTAGGGTCCGTTTCATGTGTTCCACTTTCCCTGAGCTCTGTGGCCTACTAGTATGCTGTATGAAACTTCTATCATATCCCTAGCATTTTGGCTAGTCCTTGAACGTGCTGGTTGTTTTCCGACTTCCAGACTGTCCACATGTATTTTCCCTTATGAACACAGAACCGGATCCAGAGTGGCAGGGTCAAAGCTATTACCAACCAGGAATCTGTGTATGAAAATTGATCCGGGTGCCCTGGCTCCCTTGTTACAACTTCATAAACTGCTCAAACCTTTGGGAGGTCTAGGGTCCCTCGAAGGCCACCCACCCCCAAAGGCGGGTCATTCTAATTCACATAGGGTCTAGAGTTTCCCGGCGGTCATTTTAATTCCATACTCCCCAGATAGCCCTTTTGAAAGTTCTTTGACATGCATTTAAGGACAGTAGGTTTTGAAGCATTTGTCCCCATACTTAATTCTAGCCTCCCATTCCTGTCCCAGGTGTGTATATCCCAGATAGCGTTGGTACTGTCATTCAATAAAGGTTCAAATCTCCTAAAAGTTGTTACCGACTGACCAGGATTGTCTTGCCTTCTCATATTAAATGACCTGAAAGCCCAAAAGTTGGTGCAAGATTCGAAGGTTTATTCAGATTACTGGTACTCAACTAAATGTCTAACCAAGCAAACAAACAAAGAGAAAAGGGGAACAGTGGGGTCCAGTTTAAGCTAGTCCCAATCAGCGGGGCCCACCCATTCTGCTGACACAGTAATTGATAAAAGCAGTTTTCCCACTGCTGTCAGCACAAAGAAGAAATTACCAACTAGATTCAAATCAGAGAAACAAAGCATAGCCAGGAGCCCTTCAGGGTGCACCTATACAGTAGTGGATACAGTCCAACCAAATAGCAGAAGAGGGCTCTTCTGAGAAAGGTAAAGATGAGAGTAAAAGAGAATAAGACATTGCTGTGTCAGATTTTAGGCTGGGGACTCCAGGAGAGACTTACCAGCAGCAGAGACATGGGAGCAAAATAGTCCTAGTGGCCACTTGCCTCTTGCAGCTAGACTCTTCTCTGGTGCCCAAAGCTTTCCAATTTTTGCCAGTAATTACATTAGGCTCTTGAATTCCAAAGTCGTAGAAATGAACAATGTACCCAGCAATAAAGCAAGCAATGCTTTATTAAAAGAGGAGATAGACTTAAGCATGAGGGGGTGGGTTCCCTTCTTTGTGGTTGAGTGGGGGTCCTCACCCCTGGGGATGTACAGAACTCACACACGGGGAGGAGAAATCTATGGCAGAATGGGCAGTGGATCTCCTGGAGCAAATAATATGAAAGGACATGTCGCTCCTTGGGAGTCAAACATCGTCTAGGTCCGAAAAGCGTTTGCCTCTCTTTCGGGGATTCTAGGGGGTGCTCAGACATAAACAAAGGCATTTCCCTCTGCTACGTGTGGGACCCCTCCCAGACTCCTCCTTGCAGGAAAGGCACAAACAGACAAAGGGTAGGGTGTCCCCCCATCTCAGGAGAGGGAAGGTCGCATAGGCGTCTGCCTGGCTGTGTCCCTTGAGATGTTAGGTCCGTCTTGACTAAGGTGTACCCATATTAACCCTGGGCCTGATCCAGACCACCAGGGACTGGAATCACCATTATGCCTTACAGCGTGACCACTGTAGCACAGGTCAGGGCCCACTCAGACACTGTGACTTGGATGTCTTGGTGCCACAAACATAATGCACTCTCATCTACACACTCACTCAGAGGTTAACCATTTCCCTCCCCCAGACCCTGACCTGAGCTGAACAGAAGGACCCTGCCACAGGGTCCTGACCAGATGGACATCACTACAAGGTCCAGCACAAATGCTCAGGGACCGATTGGGCTCTCAAGGAGACCCTTCCAGGAGGTGAGCAAGCTCTTCTTCTGCCTGGAGGTGGGCCTGTACTGAACTGGTGGGGGTCTGGCTGGTCCTTCCCTCCACTGAGTCTGGTCAGATGGGCACTCTTTAGGGTTAGTGAGGTCCCGATGGAACCAAAGCCCTGACAGAATAGCCAGGTGGCACCTCCCTCAGTCCTCCACAGCATCGTCGATCCAGCTGAGCCACACTTCCAAACCAGTGGTTCAAGTGGCTGGTCCGAATTGCTTCCTGGCCAGTGCACCAAAATGTTACGGAATGGACTTCAACAGAGAAGTGGTAGGCACTCAGAGGGTTGGAGAATCAGGTATTTTATTATGCAGGTGGGCCCAGATGAGCTAGCACTTCTAAATCTGAGCCTCAAGTTTAGGTCTTTCAGGGATTGTATAGGCAGATTCTTCCAGATTCTTTTAAGTTTTGTTTTCTCAGCATTCATGTGGCCAGTACAGTAGTCATAGGACTAAGCAAGCATGTTTACAAAAGCGGGAGTAGAGCAGCTGATTATCAGTAAAGCGGATACAATAAGCAGGTTCTGTTCTAAAGGCAAAACAAGCTACTGATAGAATTAATTTTGTGTTTTTCCAACACTTCTACTTCAGATCATTTTAAAAAGACTTGTCTTAGCCCCTGGTTTCAAGTACTGGTCTAGAGTTAGAATCTCCTAATACTGTTTGTTTCCTGCCCAAAGGGCTCTATAGGAATGGTTTGATTTCTGTTTCAGGAAGATGCTTAGCTCAATTCTGGGTCTGGCTAATCTGATGGGATTTTTTAAAAAATATTTTGTCATGTTTTTGGAGCTGAAGGGATGTGATTAAATGTGAGATTCTGGAACCATGTTGACTGCAGAATGTTATAAGTGAAAACATTAAAAATAAATTCAACTCCTTGTATTTACACACACACACACACACACACACACACACACCTCTTTAAAGAATATCTTCCTTCAATTAAGGAAAAATACACACCAAACAGTAATTTACCAAAGACAAGGAATATATCTATTGGGTGCATCAATAGAGAGATTGTAGATATTCATGTCATTTTTCTACAGAGTAAAATGTAAGGAAATAGTGATAATTGATGCTATGAACCTTGTAAAGAAGAGAAAGGGAGAAGAAAACTCTAATTTGATGGTGATAGGTATGATATGTCTTGATACAGAGACTAGAGAAGATTTGTGAAAACTTTATATATCATTCAAGTAATTTTGAACAAGTGAGAGAGGAACTTCCATCCAGGACAATCTAGCACATTCTTTTTGTTATTCTACTTAATTATACAGAGTGAGTTAATTCACTTTCTTATAATAAGCATTATTCTATGCTTGCTTTTCACCACTATGGTGGAATTCTTAAATAAGCATTTAAATCTCTAGACTCTTTTTAAATAGGCTAACTATCATACATAAATGAACTGATCAATACAACCAGTGAACCTGTAGTTCACTGAATAACTGTAGTTCAAGAGAATAATCAATAGCTACTGGATTTAGATCTTGTAGACTCTAAAATTTGATTTCTCTATCCTTTTTTTCAGTGAAACCAGTATTACAAAATATCACTCTAGGTAGCGCTTGAAATTCCTGTTGAGATTTTTTCTCCCGTTTTTTTCAAGGTGTCTTATTTTTGAAGAGAAGATAAGAATAATTTTTTAAACTTTTGTAATTATGTTATGAATAGAGTAATATTTTAATAACTTATTTTAAATAAAAATTTTTAAAATGATAATTTTTAATAATAATGAGGGTATAAGAATTTTTTTTAACTTTTGTAATTGTATTATGAGTGTTTTTGAAAGTGACATTTTATAACTTCCCAGAAATTTTTTTATACGTTAAATTAGTTTTTAAAAAATTTCTTAACATTTTTATTGAAGTATATATCAATCTAAAGTTTATAGATCAGTGAATTTTTACAAATTTGTATGCTTGTATAACCAATGCACAGATCACCATACAAATGTTACTATCATTTCTACACTCTATTAGTCCTCCTACTCAATACCATCCCAAAGTTATAGATAAGTTTTGTTTTTGAATTTCATGTAACTAGAATCACACAGTGCTGCTCTTCTGTTTATCATTGTGTCTGTGAGATTCATCCATGTTATTACATGTTCATTTCTTATAGCTGAGTATTATTCTATGTCTACATATGCCATATGTTATTTTTCCATTCTACTGTTAGGGGACATTTATGTAGTTTCTGGCTTAGGGCTTTGATGAATAAAGCTGCTATGAATATTCTTTTACATGCTTTTTGATAAACGTACAGACATATCTTACTAGGTATATAATTAACAGTGGAAATTCTTGATCATAGTATGTGTATATGTCCAGCTTTAGTTATTCTGCAAAGAGTTTACCAGAGTGGCTGTACCATTTTATATTCTCTTGAGTACTGTGACAGCTACAGCTGCTTCTCATTTTTTGCTGAAACTTGGTACTGTACTGTCATTGAAAAATGAAAAATAAAAACCTGCTGGTTATAGAAACTAATATTTTCATTAGTTTATGCTAATCAACTATACAGAATGTCCTGGCAGTTGAAAGGTTATCATAAGAATGAGCAAATAATTTAATCAGCTTGAAACAATTTTGCTTACTGCATGAAACTTCTTTCAGCTAAGATGGTTTGCTCTGTTCTTACTGTTTTACCTAGTTTAAAAAAGAAACAATTGAGTAACTAAAATAAGAATTATTGTCATACAGAAAGTGATAAGATGATAGTAACCTTACTTTGTGAGTTAAATAACTATACACTAAAATGCGCTCAAGCCTAATAGAAGAAGGAACCAGCCAAAGTTGTAATAGCTTTTTAATACTTGCTTACTATTAAAGTAACTGTGATGATAGTGTATAGGTTGTGGCTGAAAACCATATTTTAGGTTCTATTATAGGCTTGTAGTAAATTGGAAACATTTTTTTCCTTCATGGAATTTCTAAAATGTTTTTACAATCATTTAAAGCTTTATTGCCAGTGAGGCAATAAAAAGGGAAGAAATCCAATTACTTTATGTGCAAAGCTTTTATTTCCTATTTATGAAAGAAAGCCTTTTTGTTCAGTAAGCATGCAAGCTTTACAGCCCTTCTTATTAGAGACTTTCTTAAATAGAAACTAAGGAAAATACTTCTTCAGTAAATGTTTTGATAGAAGGTAGTTTAATTAAGTTAAAGCCTGCTCTTAAGAATGTTACAGCCAAAGTGGAAGGATTAACAATTAGATTAGATGGATCATTGAAGATAGTATAAACAGCAAGCACTTACTTGGTGCTTAACATATGCCAGGCATTGTTCTAAGCCTTTTACATATATTATTTCATAGTTCTTGCAGCAGCTCCTTGAGGTTGATACTATTATTACTCTCAAGTATGATGAGAACCAGAGAGACATAGTTTGGCAGTTTATTCGTGGTCACACAGCTACTGAGAAGTAGCTAAGCTGTCACATCTGAACAATCTGCCTTCAGAGTAGTTCTCTTAACCAGTATGCTGTATGGCCTCTCAGAATATTACTATGACATGCAAATGTGGGGAGAGAAAGGTGGGAGAAAAGGTTGCTAAGCATTTTATGTGTGCTGGTTAATTCTCACAGTAAACCTAGGAAGTTTTAACATAGTTAATCATACAAAGAAAAAACATAAAATTCAGAGGGCAAAATTACCCAAGTTCACATATCTCATAATTGGTAGAGCATATCTTTCTAAAAGGGAGACCACTGATAAGAAGAAAAGTCTTCCCATGAATTTCTGCTATGGATTAAGCTGCTAAATTTAAGCTGCTAATACCCATTGGGAAGTGACCACCTGTTTATATTGTTAGCACAGATTTTCTAATAATAGGAGTGGTCCTGGATTGATTCAACACATCTGTGCTAACGGCAACATTGTATAGTAAAAGGAATATGGACTTTGGAATCAGGAGACTTCAGTGTTTATGATTAAGGCTTAATTTTAAAACGATTATAAAAAAAGTTTATAAATATTTTTGGATGGGCATCTCATCTGCCTAATCCTGAAGATATACCTAAATTATTCAACAAGTAAGTAATGAATGTTTTATTTGTGACAGACACTGTAATAAACTCTTGGGATACAGTGGTGAACAACAAAAATCCCTGCCCTTGTAGAGCTTACAGTCTAATCAAGTAGCTTTAGCTGTGATTTGTTCTTGGGAAACTGATCTTTCTAATACTGTTCCCTTGCTCTCCTTCTAGAAACCTAATAGATGATGGTCTACATGATAGAGCCCTTTCTCATTTCTAAGAGCCTCTGTTTTAGGTTCCACCTGTGCCAGCTTTCTCCAAGACCATTGATTTTCTATATGTTTGCCTGGGTCAGTGCTCATTTACTGAGCATCTTTTATGTGATGAGTTCTCTTCTAGCATCAGGATACAAAGATAATATCAGAAGAAAATATTTATCTTCTAGGAGTTTATAGTTTTGGGGAAAGATGAAGAATGGTGGATGTTCTTTTTACCATACAATGTTGCCATTAGTTAGCATAGATAGTGTGTTGAATCAATCCAGGATCACTCGTATTAGAAAATTTGTGCTAACTATATAAACAGCTTGCCACTTACTAGAAGTTGTTTAAATTAATCCATAGCAGAGGGAGGAGAGAGGAGGAAACCTGTTGTTTCCAACCTGTGATGTCTCCCCACTCCCTCCCTTTACACTTTTTTTCCACTAAAATTAGTTAGAACCTATAGGCAGAGGGGTAAATCTTCATCATGTAAGTCCCTATACCTCAGTTGTTCCCTCTTCCTGGCCTATGGCTGAGGTATTCCTTGAAGGGAGGAAAGGAGAAAGGTATGTTTCCAGATGTGTGTATATTTTGTTTTCTAGTTCACCTGGTTTAATTTTAGTTGATCTTTCAATGATATTTTCATACCATTCCTCTTTTTTGATGTTTTGACATGCGTACTAACCATTGTTTGTAGGAGGTCCTTACTGAAAAATTTTCACTGTCTAGTCAGTGTAGTTCAGATCATGATAATACGAAAAGATTTCAAGTAACTAATGTTGGAAAACTATTCTAATTACATGCAATGCCATTATCAAACAAGGATTTGACAGAGATAAGCCAGTTAATTGAAGAAGAGAAAATTGCTGAGGACCTTGATGTGCCTCAAAATACAGTGATTTAAATCATCCTCCTAATCTAACTGAAATTTCATAGTCCCATTCTACTCACTTCTTGTGAATACCCTGCTCTCCCTCAGTGATACTCCTGTCTGGCAAGTTCAGATCAATTATTGTACTATTCCATGCTCTCAATTAAGCTGAAAAATCTCTGTATCTGCTGACTGGTCTCATTTTCAATTCATAGCTACAAATCTCAAATAGGCATTGAGTGTTGCCTTACAGTCTTATTCTAGTCTCCTAGTATGTTTGCTTTCTACTCTTCTGAAGAGTTATTTCATACCTTTTCTCTTTTCTGTAAACATATTACACACCCCACTTCAGCAGTGTTTTTGTTTTATATTTGATTGAGAAAATAGCTACCATACAGGGGCTCTCTCATTTTCTCCCACCAAAACAATCAGCCTACCTGCATCTGTGCTCTGTCCTTCTGATGAAATGGACAGGCCCTGACCCTGTCTGAAACCAGCTGCTCCATTGGGCTCAGACTTTACCTTACAACCTCATTCTATATCCCCTCTCCTCTGCTTCTTCAGTTTCTTTCTTTCTACTTTGTATTTTATAATCTCCCATTATTATCTCCTCCAGCTACAGCTACCGTCCTTTTTAAAAGCATCATTTCTTGTCATTGTTTACGCTTTTTTGTAAAGGTTTCCTCCACATCCCATTCCCTAGCAGTTTCTGTTTCCACCCTCTCCTGAGGCTCCTCAAATCAAGGTCACCAGTTACCTTCATGTTGCCAAATCCAGTAGATTTTTCTCTGTTCTTTTCTTTCTCCTCATCAGTTTTCTTTATGGCCACTCTCTTTCTTGAAGCATTTTTGTATCTTGGTTTCCATGGACTCTGCTGTCCTCATTTTATTCTCACTTCATTGGCCGTTCCTTCTAAGTATCCTTTGCTGGCTCCATCTCCTCTGCCAGACCTCAAAATGTTGTATAACCCCAGTTCAGTGCTGGGCTCCCTTCTTTTGTACTCTCTGCCTAAATGTGCTCAACCAGGTCTATAGCTTTAACTATTAGGGACACACTGGTGGCTCCTAAATCTATATTTCTAGGCTTGAGCCAGCCCAGAACCATAGACTTGTGTATTCAGCTGCCTATTTGTCACTTCCACATAATGATGTCTTTGACTGATGTTGGGAAGATAGAATAGTTTAGTCAGGCCCCCTCACCTTCGGTCCAGTTGGGTGTGGTGCCGCACATTCTTTGTAAACAAATTGTGTGTGTGTGTGTGTGTGTAGTTAGTGTGTGTGTGGGGGGGTTGGAGTTAGTGTGCGTGTGTGGCAATGTATCTTTTTAGTTTTGTTGCTATTGTGTATTAGAGAATGGTGTGAGGCAGCGCTGGCCGGCAGAGAGCTCACGTCTAAAAAGAGAGCATGTTTACTTTGCTGGCAGCTGCTCAGTTTTTCTTTGGACTTTGCCGGTAGCAGTTGAGTTTTGGAGTTTCTCTTTGGACTGCCTAGCTCCTAGATGTATGTGTGTGCAGAAATAAAGACTACTCTTTCTTCAACCAAGGCTCCAAGGACCTTTTTTCCAGTTACCTAGCCCGTAGACCTGCATGTGAAGGGTTTGTGACCCAGTCTGGACAATGGGCTTGAGGGGTCTGTGAGCTCCAGACCCAGCCCTAGCTCTACAACTGAACATGGCCAAAACAGAACTTTGATCCTTCTCTCTCTGCTGCTTCCTCATCTTAAGAACCCACATCTCTATCAACATTACTGAGTTGCTTATGGCAAAAATCTGAGTTGACCTAAATTCTTCTGTCCCTCACCACCACTGACACAACCCTTCTATCAGTCAGTCCTAATTGCTGTATCTCTCTTCATGTTCACTCTTACCACCCTAGAACAAGCCACCATTATTTTTTCCTGGTCCTTTGCATTAGCCTCCTGTTATCTCTTTTTCTCAGATTTATCTTTATAAAGGTCAATCAGATCGTGTTACTTCCTTGCTTAACACTTCCCAGTGACTTCCCATTGCACTTGGAATGTCATCTATCTCCTTAGACCCTGGCCTGTAAAGCTTTACACAATGAAGCCTTACCCCTCTGCCTGTGTGTCCAGCTTCATCCGTTAGCATTTTCTCCGTTATTTTCTTTGCTTTAACCATCCCTTTTTTGTGTTCCTAGAACAAGGCAAACTCATTGTGACCTCAACAACTTTGCACTATTTGCCCTGCTTGGGATGCTTTTCCTGATCTTCTCACGGGTGACTTGTGGTCATTCAGATTTTACTTTAAACAGCATCTTAGAGAGGTCTACCCTGAACATCTAATACAAAGTAACCACCAGTCATTCTTGATTACAGCACCCTATTTTAATTCACCCTATAGCACTTAACACTTTTATTTGTCATCATTTGTTTTGCTGTCTGTTTCTCTCTCTCTGCCTCCTCTCCCATTCTCCTCCCCTAAAATGTGAGCTCTAGAATGCGACTGCCTAGAACAGTGCTGAGATAGAGGCCTAACTGCTGAAAAAATGACAGATTTAATGCAGTAAGCAGTCCTTGTAGAAAATGATGATGGGCAAAAATGATCCCCTTTATGATTATGCTGCTGGGAAAGGTAAACATTAAGACTGACACAGTTTAGGACAGTGAAAGGAACTGAAGGGTAATTACTACATAAGATCAAGAGAAGAGTTTAGCTCTTGGCTTTTTATTTTGCTTGTAATGCAGACAGCTCACTATTAGGTCACTTTACTGTATAGAGCGAGTGTTGAATGAACAGAAGGTAGAGGTATTGAGTCTTCTTTAGGAGACTTAAAATAAGTAATACGAGCACCAAGCCAGCAATGGAATGTATGAACAGCTTAGTGTTCAGGATACTTTTTTCTTTCAGCTGATACTTTTAATAACCTACCTTAGGGAAATTTTTTAAAAATAAGGAAAAGATAAAACCACATTTATGATACTGGAATGTGTTTAGCCAAAATATAGAAAATATTTTTTAAAAGTACTAGGTCTGTTGCTATTTTAACGGGTTCTATAAGGTGAATTAATAAGTCTTTGCAGTTTTAAGAGGATTAGAACAATACAGTGCTGATAGCTAAACTAATTTATGTGTTTTAATGATACATCCTAGAATAACTATATGGGATTTGCCATTTTGAAAGGTGTTTTCCTGAACTGAAGATTCTGATGCAGTAGCTGATAGGCTGTATGGAAATGTATACAAACAGTCATTGGTGAGTTGCAATAGTACCTACACCTGCTTGGGCGTTTCTATAGAGAGGAGATATTTAATGCTCACCCTAGACTTTATTTGCGGACTCTTAGTGTTTTAGAGCTGGTAGGGATTATAATTAGTCTAGTACAACCTCCTTATTCTTAAGATAAAGAAATGTGAGCTAAGTTTGATTGTACAATCAGTAAGGGATGCCAGGGCTCAAATCCCACAGCTTCTGACCTTGGTCTGTGCCAATGATTTTTTTTTTTTTTTTTTTTGTCTTTAATTGGTAATAATGCCTGTGGAACAAGCACTGAGTAATTTTATAACCAGTGATGGATACAGTCATCTTTTATTTATATTTATTTTTATTTTTTGGCTACTGGCCAGTATGGGGATCTGAACCTGTGACCTTGGTGTTACAATACCATACTCTAACCAACTGAGTTAACAGCCAGCCCTATGCAGTCATCTTTTATTACTTGACTCTTTGTGCTTACCCAAACTCTGCAGGAGATATGTTTGCAGCTGTCGTTTTTGTCTCTGACCCTGGACCTCAAATAGTAATTTTTCACATACATTGGTTCATTGATTATTGGTGAAATGTCCTATAACTTGTATAATGTGCTCAGTTGCCTTGAATGCTTTTCCTTACACTCCTCCCTATCTCTCATCATTAAGCTGAGGACCCATATTTGTCTGGCATAACTAGGAGATATGATCTTGGAATCATCTGCATTTATCTTAGTTTAAAAATAAGACATAAGGCTGGAAGTAAAGTGTCAAAAAATTGCATTATATTATTCTAACCTAGCCAAAACTGTGTCACAGAGAGAATTTTCATTCTTGAGAAGGAAAATGAGAACCAGGTTGGGTTGGAAGTTAATGTGGGGTGCGGTGGGGTGGGGCAGCGAGAGAGGTAGTAGTAATAGTGTTTGTAGTAGGGGCAGTAGTGGCAAAACAAGTTGGTATCCCTTGTCCAAAATGTTTGAGACCAGAAGTGTTTTGGATTTTTAGATAGGGATACTCAGTCTGTAGTAACTGCAGTAGCAATGAAGCACTTTAGCTCACTGTGCTCTGTTCTCAAACTCCTATATATCAGTGTGACTGTTAAACTTATTAACTAATAAAAGTAAAAAATAAAAATATGGGTTTTGTGAACATGGAAACTCTGTAAATGGATGTTATTATTGTAGTTGCGCTGGTTGTAGTAATATGAAATTATATCATTGATTGATAGAATACTTATAACATGAATTTAGATATACTAAGTATCAAATAAGGTTATCTCAATAATAGCTATAAATGAACATTCTGAAATAAAGTTGTTATCCAGTATTAGTTTTGTTCTTTACTAAAAATTTTTATTTTTTTATCAGATATTTAATTTATTAAAACCAAGAACTTTAAATAGAGAAACAACCCCTGTGTTTGAGAATTGAGTGAGTGGTTTCTGACATTAAACTTCTGTTTCCACTATAGATTTTTTTGCATATTAATGCAAAAAAAGTGAAAAGATGAAATTCTCTACTAGGTTTCCTGTGATCTGGTAATAAGTTGTTATGATTTCTAGGGAACTCACAACCTGGCTATAAAGAAAATCTTGAAATAATATAAGGTGTCTGATGAAAGAGGCGACATTGTAAGTACCACTCAAATAAGTTTGGTAATGCTGTGTTGTGGTCATAGTACCTGATGATATGATACATAAAGCCATGAGATTCTGAAATAATAGTAAGGGAAGAGAGAAGGAAGAGTTAAGGTATAATAGGAACATTAAAATCTCCAATGCTTGTAGTGTTTTTTATTTTACAGTTTACAAAGCATTGTTGCAATATTTATCTTATTTTACCTTCACTTATTCATTCTCTAATGCTCTTCCTTTCTTTATGTAGATCTGAGTTTCTGACCTATATCATTTTCCTTCTCTGAAGAAATTCTAATATTTTCTGGCAAGGCAGCACTGGCAACAAATTCCCTCAGTTTTTGTTTGTCTGAGAAAGTTGTTATTTCTTCTTCACTTTTGAAGGATAATTTTGCAGGATATAGAATTCCAGGTTTTCCTCTGGCTTCTTACAAGATTTTTTTCTTTATCTTTGATTTTCTGCAGTTTGAATATGATATGCTTAGGGATAGATTTTTGGGCATTTATCCTGGTTGGTGTTCTCTGAGCTTCCAGGATCTCTGGTTTTGTGTCCAACATTGTTTTGTAGGAAATTCTGTCATATTGCTTTAGGTATTTCTTCTGTTCCATTCTCTTTTTCTTCTTTTATTATCCTCATTATGTGTATGTTACATCTTTTTAGTTATCCCACAGTTCTTGGATATTCTGTTTCTTTCTTTTTTCCCCCTTTGCTTTTCTGTTTTGGAAGTTTCTGCTGATGTATTTTAAGCCTAGATTCTTTCCTCAGCTGTACCCAGTTTACTAATGAGCCCATCGGAAGTATTCTTCATTTCTGTTATAGTTTTTTGGATCTCCAGCATTTCTTTTTGATTCTTCCTTAGAATTTCCATTTCTGTTTACATTACCCATTTATTCTTGCATGTAGTCTACTTTTTTCCTTTAGAGCTCTTAGCATATTAATTATAGCTGTTTTAAATTCACGGTATGATAATTTCAACATTCCTGCCATATCCAAGTCTGGTTCTGATGCTTGGTCTGCCTCTTCAAACTGTGTTTTTTGCCTTTTAGTGTACCTTGTAATTTTTTGTTGAGAGCTGCACATGACGTACTGGATGAAAGGAACTCAGGTAGATAGGCCTTTAGTAATGGTAGTAATGTTGCCAGAGGGGAAGTGTTCTATAGTCTTTTGACTAAGTCTAAGTTGGTTAGTGAACCTGTGCCCCTAGGCTAGGAACTTCACAGATGCCTCTATCCTGCACCTCCTTAGATGGGACAGGATGGCTGGAGAAGGCTGGAATTGGGTATTTCTCATCCCCCAGGTAGGTTAAGCTCTGATAAAACCCCCAGCAGGTTAGGATGTGGAAAAATAGTTTCTCTGGAGGGTGAGCCTTATTAAGAATAACATATTTGAAAATAGTTACTTTTCACTTACCCCTTCCAGAAGCCTGATGGGGTTTTTCTCTTATCTTCATTGTGGGAACCTGGTTGAGGTCTTGGAGGTGCATTTCAGAAGTGTGAGGGCTCCTCCATGACTGGATCATCTGGAATTTTTATCTTTCAGTTTTGTCTACACTGAGCCTCCAGCAATCATCAATTACATTTCAGGATTTCTGAGGCTGGTACTGGGTTTCTGCTCATATAAGTTGTTATTTTTTTAGTCTGCCTGTCAGTCTCTCTCATTTTGTGGGTACAGTTTGCCCTGTGACCTCACTTCTCTGATGGATCTAAAATGGGTGTTCATTTTTCAGTTTGTTCAGCTTTATACTTATTGTTAAAAGAGAATGGTGACTTGCATACCCTTTACATGCTGGATAGGAAACTGGAAGTCTCTTAATATTTATCTTTATTATTTCTAAAATCATAATGTCAATATGACTCGTATTATTATTCTTATTTTACTAAAACCTGAGACTCACAGGGCTAGCTACATCATTTGCAGGGCCCAGTGTTCAAAAAACAGAAAAAAGGTGCCATTAAAGTTACTAAAAATATAAAGCTTTTTTTCTTTCACATTCTCTCAACTTGTCCATGTGTCTTTTATTTGTTATTTCATGTTGTTCGAAGTCAAGAAAAATTAAAATTTTACATTTTTAATATGAATTTATTATTTATTTTTATATTGTACAGTGCAAGTTTTAATTGCAAATGTAAGCGCATTTAATTCATACATGGAGTCACTGAAATGATGGATTCATATTCCTAGTTTTCATATGCCTGCATGTTTTGTTCTTACTAGAACAGTGGAAATGTGTATGAAACTAATAATGCTACTGCTTTTATTTCACTTCTTGATATGCACATACTTCATCAATTCTCTGTACCATCAGTTCGTTGATGAGTAAGGAAGGACTGAAAGGAAAAGGAATTGTCAGTTGCCCTCTTTCCTTCTCTGTCTTCATTTCACTGTACATGGTTGGCTAATACAGGGAAGTGACATGAGTAAGATAGAATTTTTTGATCTTTCTTGTTTCTTTGAACAACATTACCTTTTTTCTACTTTTGAAGCAAATTCTTGTTGGAACAGAATGCATGGTCTCTTTGAGCTGCCAATACTCTTGTTTCCCTCCATGTAGAGCTAATAAGCTTACCTTGTACTTGCTCGGAGTCTTACACTGGAATTCTGTGCTCATAGAGCATTGTGAGCACTATATGTAAATAGGCAGCAAGGAATGGTAGGGGACACATACATTGCACATATCTCGTGGGCTTAAGCTTATGTTCCATTGTCGCATTGGATTTATAAAATACATATTCAAAGATAAAATTATTAAGAATTTCAAGACAGCAGTAACAGAGCATTAAACCTAGTGTGGAGGCTCTGTGGGATTGCACATGCTGCATGCCCATCAAGCTAACCATGCTCAGAGATATTAAATCACTTGTTCAAAGTAGCACAGCTGAAAAATGTCGAAGCTGGGGTTAAAACTCAGGTGTTTGTCTAATTTTTTTCTTTTTTTCATAGTTTTGTTAATAAGTAAGTGGTAATTATCAAAAACTACTGTGTTTTTCCTTCTTTGCTAACCTCCAGAATACTGTGTAAAGCAAAAATAATAATTGTGAGATGACTGTTAAAGATATGGATTATAGATATAGCCACTGCTTCTATTGGATTTATTGCCTTAAAAAAAAAAAATCTTGCTATTTCACTGCTGAGAGGCTGATTGGACCTTTGCATGCAGTCCATAAAGTCTTACAGAATTTTGAAAAGATCATTCTGCTCTCATGGAGCTTACCAGAAGGAGAGGAACTCATCTCCACCTAAGTCCAGTGGTACCGTAGTCAATTCCTATCTCAAGGCAAGGGCTTTAAGCATAATTGCAATGGGTGTTTCAAACTGAATACTTTTCAGAGTAAAAGCAGTTACTTTTAATAGTTAAGTTGGAATAACAGGCATTAACTGGAGTTTTCTTGAGCAAACTGGGACATATGGTCACCCATCTCATAATACATCATTCAGACACACGCTGGGCTTAATAAGCATGCCGTTCCTTTGAGCTTTCGGAGAATTTCTTTTATTTTTTAACTCCATCATTGCACTGATCCACATTGAACCAGATTATGTTTTTCTTTGGTTGACTAAAGTATGAGCTTCTTAGGGTTAGGAAACACGTGTTTTCATCTTCGTATCCCTAGTGCTTCCTGGTCCTGGCACATAACTATAAAATGTACTACCACGGCCACTAGCAGCTACCACTTATGAAGTACTTATTATGTGCCAGCCATTGTGAAAGAGACTGTCTTCATATTATTTCATTTAACCCTCACAAAAATCCTGCAAAGTAAGTATTATTTTAAGGAAAATTACCAGCGTAGGCATTCAGTATTTGAGTTGAATAAAAAACTTTCCAGACCCAATTTATAAGGTACTATAGGTCATTCTTTGAGAAATGGTGCAAATTAAGGAATCAGACAATTAGAGATGGGCAAAATGTCCTGATTTTTAGAAGAAAACTGTAAGTGGATTATGAATGTATCATTAAGCTTGACATGGATTTTATGGGAAATTCAAATGAATTTTTTAATAGCTAATTTCTTTTTTCAAAGTCTTACCAGCACTCATTAGTTCCCTGCATGGGTTTCTTAAGAACAGTTCCTGTCAGACTAAGCTTATTGGTCAAGATTCTTAGATACGCTTCTGGTCAAGACATAGACAAGTGGGCCTGGTGATCAGAGAGTAGGTTAGATGGTGAACTGAATAGGCAGCTGTACCTCAAGAAGTCCAGTTAACAGGGTTGGTGTCAGTGTAGAGGGAATTCTGTGCTTTCTTCAGTACTCAGACCTGGTCTTTGTTATTTTCAGTGTTTTTATTAACTGAGTACATCAGTGTCATATTGTTCAAATTTTCAAATCACCAAGCAATAAAGATTAGTTAAGACAGAATCAGTTCCTCAGAAGGTCTTAAACATAAAATACCAACAAATTGGATAAATGTAAAAATTCTGAAATAATTTTTCAAACTTCAACTGCTCTGCACAAAATAAAATGTGAGGGAATTTTAGATGACCAAAGGTTTGGTATGAGTTAGTGTTCTGCCATGGTTTCTGAGAAGGTCAGCTCCACACATTTATTACTCGCATTTGTTTTTTGCATGGCTGTGGTATGGAGAATGTGGATAAGAGGGTGGATGTTACAAGTTGCCTGAAGAGGAAACTTTCAAATATTTAGAATTGTCTAAATATAGAATATGCTATATCATCATATCTAGTGATTTCATAACTGGAACATTTTTTTTTTAAAGAGAGAATGGACATTATAAGAGAGATGTTACAGTGGTGTTTTATATACATCACATAATTGATGAAGTGTATTCAAGGCTCCTTCCATTTCTGAAATTGATGTAAATTCTTGATACTTGAGCCCAGTGAAATATTGTTTGGGACACTAGTGTCCCTAAGCTTAGAGAGAACATTTTCTGAAAGATGTCCATGTGGTTGGTTGGGGAAATAAAAGGTAGATTACAGTTCTAAATTAAACCTTAAAAGTATAATTTAAGAAAAAATGTTAAATTCAAAAGCAGAGTACACTATGTGTTGACAGGTTTAATGTGAAAAGATCTGCGAGTATAAATACATTATAAAGAACAATAAAGAGGAAGAAGAAACTTTAATAAGATTCTCAACAAATAAAACAAAATAAAATATTGGAAATAAACAAGTGTTGTGTGCAAGATTGCTTCTCACATAAAATACTTTTAAACAAGGTTGTATATAATTCAGTTGTGAAAGCACACACTCATAAACACATGTATAGTAATGATAGCTATCAGTCTATAGCAGGGATGTCTATAGCAGAGATGTAAGATGGAGTGATTTTTATTAATATATTCATAGCATACAGTTGAATGGCTTTAATGAATAAACAATGTGGATGATATGGTCTTTGAATTCTTTTTTCTACTTGTATGTAAGAATATAGGATAATGTACAATCCAACAGCCTTTAAGTAACTCATGATTCATGAATTTCTACTAAAAATTTTAGTAAAGGTTAAACCTACTATTAAGATTTCAACAGGCACCCAGATGAGATAGTATTCTGTGTTTTTGAGTAACTTGTTAGAAGATATATTTCAGATTTCAGGTTCTACTGAGGTACTAGATTAATGTTAAATTTCCCAAAGCATTGCTTTAGGTGTGTCACAGCCACATGCCCCATGCCCCAATGTCTGCAACAGTGGTGGTCAAATTTTTCTTCCTCAGTACAGTTCATATGCACAGTACACTTCCCCAGGAATAATATCTTTCTTTTCACCATCCTTTTTGAAAATCAGTGGCCTATCTGAATACCAGCTATAGATGGTTATTTAGTCCTTCCACATTGTGTAAATAAAATAAAATAATAAAATAAAAATATAATAAGAAATTTAAGATTTATCTTTTATTACTTTCTTATACTTAGACCTATAGGTTAGTCAGATATATCCTCCATCTAGTCCCTTACCCACTATCCCATATTCAATTTTCTTTGCATGGTACCTTTATCAACTCCTACCTGTTGGACTCCTTATCTTTCCTTTACTCCTGAAAGTCAGCATCACTGCCTTTCTAATATCCTAATCATCCCATGATCACAGTCACCTTTAAACTTCATAGCATCTTATACCTTTCATGTAGTGTACTTTGAATTAAAGTTATTTGCGTACTTGACCTGACCTTTTGTTAGATTATGATTCCTTTACTGCAGTTTCCCTTTGTATCATTGGAAGAACAGTATGCATGCATTGTTAAGCATTGCATAAATACTTATTTTAAATCTAATTTGTGATGAATAGAAATTACTCAGCAAAAGACATCATGGTGCGGGGGAAGGAGCTCTGTCTAGGAGATTAACCTCTGCCACTGTAGCCACGTATGGAGCCTTGGGACAAATTACATCACTGTAATTTCTTAACTTTAAAATGAAAGAGTAGGTAGTTCTGGTCAAGATGGTGGAATAGACGGTCCCCAGCGTTACTCTCTCCTACAAATCAGCCAATTTACAACTATAAAAATGTAACATCAGCCAAGCTGGGGCTGTTGGAGCTCAGGGGAAGAGGAGGAGAGACCTACGGAGTTCATGAATGCAGGAGAAACCACAATTAGAGAAAGAAAAATCTGCTCTGAGTGTTTCAGACCATGGCTGCTTTAATGCTGGAAATGCAGAGCACGTGGAGCAGGAGCCAGCAGAAGCTGCAGCTGTACCCTTCAGATGGAGTTACTTGGAGGTGGCAGGGGAGAAAAGGGCCTTGGTGGCCCTCAGAACAGGAAGACCACTAATAGGGTTCCTGTGGACACATGCAGGAGCAAGGAGCCAGAACAACTGAAAAAAGGGAGCCACTCAGAGGCTGGTGAATCATTGCAAGGGACTGGCACAGGGCCCATCCCATGGGAAGTGTTTGGAACATGGGTGGTGGGGGAGACAGGCCCACCAGGAGAACACTGGGACACAACAAGGACAGCCAACCCACCCCCCAATCAGTGCAGGACCACTCAGAGAAGACTGGTTGGGAATGCAGAATTGCATGGGGTGCAGTTTGATGAAAAAACTCAGGTCCAGATCAGAATTTCTACACAACCCAGATCCCCCGGGTCTCTGGAGAGCCAGAAGTACCTATAAGGTCAACCATTAAACCCTGAGCTGCACAAAAAGCCTTCCCTAGGGAATCAGCAGCAAAACAGCAATTTAGCTCAACCACACAGCTCAAGTACTGGTTCCCATAGGAAGTTCCCCTGTTTTAGAAGTAAGCAAAGGACAAAAAATTAGTTCTGGCCCAAGCAGACCACCAGCGCCTTGGGGCCTGCCTGGGAACCGGAGGCTTGGAGCCAGGGACCGGACCCCACTCCCATATCCAGGCACAGCCCGCCAGTGCCTTGGGGCCTGCCTGGGGACCCTAGGCATGGAGAAGGGGACCGGACCTCCCTCCCACAACCAGGCACACCATGCCAGCACCTCGGGGCCTACCCAGGGACCCGAGGCATGGAGAAGAGGACCAGACCCCCCTCCCACAACCTGGCACACCACACCAGTGCCTCAGGACCTTCCCAGTGACCTGAGGTGTGGAGCCAGGGACCGGACCCCCTTCCCACAATCAGGTACATCGTGCCAGTGCCTCAGGACCTTCCCAGTGACCTGAGGTGTGGAGCCAGGGACCGGACCCCCTTCCCACAATCAGGTACATCGTGCCAGTGCCTCAGGGCTCACCCAGAGACCCAAGGCATTGAGAAGGTAACTGGACCTCACACCCACATCCAGGCACACTGCCAGCACCTCAGGGCCCCACATGGGAGCCTGGGGCATGGAGCCAGGAACCAGACACCACTCCCACAACCAGGCACACCCAGGGACCCGAGGCATGGAGAAGGGGACCAGACCCCCTCGCACAAGCAGGCACACCACGCCAGTGCGTCCAGGCACTTCCGGGGACCTTAGGCATGGAGAAGGGGACTGGACCCCCCCTCCTACAAGCAGGCACACCATGTCAGCACCTTGGGGCCCCCCCAATGCCCCGAGGCATGGAGCCAGAGACTGGAGCCCCTTCCCACACCCAGGCACACTGCCAGTGCCTCGGGGCCCATGAGGCTTGGAGCTGGGGACTGGACTTCTCTCCCACAAACAAGCACACTGCGCCAGCACCTTGGGGCCCGCCCAGTGACCTGAGGCATGGAGCTGAGGACCAGGCACACCCCACAAGCAGGCATACCGCCAGTGCCAAGGAGCATGCCGAAAACATCATCTCCATCTGTGTGGCCCACCACAGTCACCACAATAACCTAGGTTGCTGCAAAAGTGGCTCGATGCCACAACCACCACACAGATGGTCCACCAGCCACTGGAGTGCATTGACACAAGGAGAGTCACCAGCAGAGATAAAGAAAAGAAGAGGATGTCTCTCTCCACAAAGCCCATTTCAGAGTGACAGAAGAAGCATCTGCTCTGTGGTAATATTGGGGACCTGATCACACCCCTCAGTGTTGGACAGATCATCTAGGCAACAAATCAACAGAGCAACCATTATTGTTTCAGAAAGAGAGATGATTCTAGGGTAATCAGAGGGGGGAAAGGAGAGGAAGTGGGGATGGGGAGAGATTGGACAAGGGGCATAAAGAATAATTGCAATTTGTAACAATATATATGCTAGTAATATTGATTTGATCAACATATCTCAATGTTGAACCCCCCCAAATATGTATAATCAATTTTGATTCAATAAATAACATTTTAAAAAAAAAATGAAAGTAGAACATACTATGTTTTATGTTCCTTCTAGTTATATGATTCTATGAATGTTAAAGGAAACTGTAGATAAACTCGTTAAGTTACAATTTGAGATGTCGCCAGTTTTTAAAGAACATTTTAAATAATTACTTTTAGAACTTGGAAAGTTGTGATCTTCCCTATTCTTATAATATTTACTAATGCTATTGTTTACATTAACTGGCCGGCTAAGGAATAGTGGATCACATTCTAGAGGCTCAGCTGTTATGTCTGTTGTTTAAAGGAATAAGAAATAGTAGTAAATGTTTTGATTCAGTTATATTCTGTGGAGTAGTGTTATGAATCACAAAAAGATTGGGTAGTGAAGCTTCTGCTAATAAAAGCTTTAATAATTTGAGTGAGACATCTGTTCAATATGAATCTAAGGAAATTACATTTTATGAAATTGCTTTATCTAAGGAGACCTATGTTCTTACTTGTTAGGAAATTTGGTTTAATAAATTATAGATTGCCTAATTTTACCCACTCACAGTCGACTGCATTCCTCACTTATTAAAAGGCTAATTCCCTATGTGATGTTTTTAGTAGCAGGAGAATGTAAAGTGGAGTGATTCTCTACATACTGCTTGCCATGTCTGAGCTGAATATTAAATATCAAAAGGGTGATAGTTACATGAGAGAAGATGTGATTGTCAAGGTATTGATTTACTGTTATCATACTTTAGTAATCCCTGCTCTATATCCTAACAAGATAGTAGCATTTTTATTCTTAAATCTTCTAAGATTTGGCTTCAAAATATTATGTACTTTGTATTTGTATGTAGCTATATTTCAAATATCTTAAGTAACTCTCTCTTGTTATTCTTTGCAAGGTACAACAGAATTGGTATGCTATAGAACAAAGGTACAAATTAATAGTTTGTGTATTAATGTTTTTGTTATTTAAGGTTTACTACATTTATATCCTGAAAATATTTGATAAATATGACTTACTGTGTTATAGGCAAATCTGGAAGAAATCAAACATGTTCTTGAAGATTTTTTTCATTTTAGAAGAGCTTGTCAGGAAGGCATAATCTATTACATATCTGTTTATTAACCAAAGTGTCTAATTGGAACATATTTTGGTAATCTGCTTATAGTTATTCTCTGAACATTAACATTGGTGATGTATGTTAGAAGCATATTTGTTGCTCATTCTCTTTATAAGTAGACTTCAGAGTGGCCATGAGATAGGGTTTTCAGGGTGAACACAGGGTACTGCTGCTCCCTTCTTCATAAATCCAGGTTATTTAAAGGCCATCACATTGCCTTGTTTTGACGGGTATTGTAATGACAGACAAGAAGAAAACTGTTTTGAACTTCCTGTCTTATTTCATGAGATTTGGTTTTGATAATTTTAAATGTTTGGTTTTTGAAATGCTGGATTATACAATGTGGTGAAGAAAGGAGATTTATCATTTCAACTGCCTCTTCCTAGTCCAGTATCTGAGGCCATCCATAATCTTCCTCCTCAGTCAAAAACTGAGTAGCTGTTAATGTCAGTTTCTACAGTATGTCAGTATTTGGCAGCCCTGGCAGTGCATATGTTTTATGGGCTGGAAGTAGTATTTTTTTGAAATAGGCTTTGCCCTTCAATTTAATGATGATAGTATTTGGCTTAAATGTGCAATATAATGAAATAAAATTTGACGTCTAGATATTTTTAAATTTTTTAAAAATGTAGGATCTATATTTATGAGGGCTCTTCAAAAAATTCACAGAAAGGTTTGTATTATCTTTTAATTCTATTTTTTCACGAACTTTTTAAAGTACTCCGATATATCTTTGTTTCAGGGGATTGCACATTTTAGGTTTTTTTGAACCCTCATAAAGGCAGTATATAAGCAAAGATTTTCTTTATCTCCTGTCTTAGTCTGTTTTCTGCTGCTATGATAGAATACCATAGATTGGGTCATTTATAAACAATAGAAGTTTATCTGGCCCACAGTTCTGGACACTGGGAAGTCCAAGAGCATGGCACCAGCATCTGGTGAGGGCCTTTTGCTGTGTCGTCCCATGGTGTAAAGCAGAAGGGCAGGAGAGGGAGAGAACAAGAGGGAGCTGAACTTGCTTTTATAAGAAATCCATTCTCTCAATGACTAATCTACTCGCATGATGACATTAATCCATTCATGATCTTATAGGAATGGTTTGAGAAGTGAATGAATGTTTTATTTTCTTGGTTTAAGAGAGTTAGGCTTTAGAGTTGAGAATACAGTAGCTGTAGGTCTTTTCATCTTGTTGGATATTATGTTTTGTGAGGAAGAGAGTTTGGAATGTGTGACTGTGATCTGGGTTCCTGAGAAACAGAAAAATATTATATTTAAAAAGTAATTAATAGTGTACAAGAAAAACATATCGAAGAACATTTCATTAGGCTTTTCTTGGTGCAGTGGTTTCTCATGTGTTAGCAATGTGGATGATGGGAGTACAGTGTGCTCATGAAGAATGCAATGCTTTCCCTAACCTCAGCTAACAGGAGTACATTAGCAGTAGCTAGAAAACAATATGAAATGCATTTCTTCAAAAAGCGTAATTTCATAAGAAAGATTTAATGGTCAAGAACAATTATATTGAGTTAAATTTGTATATTCACTATTTTGGGGTCCCACTATGTAAGAATTGTCATTGCAAGTTCAACGATAATGTTTATTTGTTTTTTAATATAATAATAAGTGCTCTAGGCTTCATTACATTATGTTTCATATGCTTTGTTACACTAACTTTATCAAAAATATGTGCAATTAGTTGGGACTTAAAAGTCTTGTTTGATTTACTTAAGAAAGATTAATAAATCTGTTTATTTACTTTAAAGCTTCAGAAGAAAGAAGATCAGCAATTGGAGCCTAAAAAAAGTACTAGTCCTAAAAAAGCTGCAGAACCCACTGTTGATCTTTTAGGACTTGGTAAGTAATAAAAAATAAAAGCCATCATTAGATGTACAAAACAATTGAAGCCTTTACTTGAAATGAATATAATGGCTTTATCTTTAGTATTCCAAAAGATGTCTGTTAACTGAATTTTAAAATGCTATGATTAGTTTGCTGAGTTCCCACAAAAAAGGAAATCTTTAATAAGGGAGCCAGTGTCTGTCAGCACTGTCTTCACTAAAATACAAGTAATGAGTTCCTTGGGGAAAAGGAGATATCAAAGTAATCTTCAAAGGCTTGGTAGATGTGACATTTCAGCATTTAAAATAAAGAGTGGGTTCTTTCTCTCTTCGATTTTTTCTTAGTTTTATGGGGAAAGTTTCCCCTTAGCAAAATAATTCTGGGGTAGCCTTACTGTAAAATGTGCTGGTTTAAAATAAAATTTTATTTTGGTTAATTGAAGCAAGGTGTTTTATACCTAAATCTAGTGGCTAGATTTGTATCATATATCTGATGACAGTGAGAAGTGCTCATTTTAATTTATTGTCCTATTCTCATGGCTAACGTATATGTTGTCTACATGGTAAGTAAACAGGTTTTCATTCAAGGGGTGCTTATATTGTGCTTATCTACAAATATTGTTAGCTCCTTTTTACGTTTTTCTCCTCTTCCTTCTAAAAGAATTGGCCTTATAAGTGGTTATTTTTATTAATATTTGAGCCTTGGAGTGGTAATTAGTTAAAAAAATTTTTTTTTAGTTTGGAGAAAGATTGACAATTAAAGAAAAAGAATGAAAAGGTAGTTGAACTTCATACACTGCTATTAAAATAATTGATCTTAGTTCTTATTGAGCAAATTGGTTTTTGGTTTAAGAAATATAGTTGAATGTTTTATTCATTTCTTAGGAAGCTGGTATGTCATACAGATATACTCCCTGGAGATAAAGTTCTATGATGGTGAAAAAAGTAGTATATTAGAAATATAAAAATTAACTGTAATTTTGAAAATAATACATCAGTCCAGGGGCTCTAAATATAATTATGTTGAATTCTAGTCCTCATAATTTCTGTATTTTATTTCCTTTGCTGTAGCTGAGAGAAAAGAAAAAAAATGATTTATTACCAAAGTAAGAAAACATCTTACTAAAGCTGTATTCTTCTTTGTCTTCACTGCAGCATTTCTTTTCCAGTCTAAGTGCCTGGTTTATTAGTTTATAAGCTAGAAATGTAAGATATAACTAGACCTGATTTTTATCCTACAGATCCATTCATTAATTTTAACAAATTTTGACTGTCCTACAATGTTCAGGCACAATTGTAGGCATGAGGGAGGTAGCGCTGAAAGAAGACAGATAACAATCCCTGTCTTCTGGGAGCTTTCATTCTATCTGGGGAGACAATGAATAAACAGTTAAGTAAAATATATTATAGGCATATATGGTAAGTGCTATAGATAACACTTAAAAAAAAAAACCGAAAACAAAAATGGGTAGTTATAATTTTAAATAGGGCAGGCAGGGAGGGGCTCACAGAGCTATCATTGGAACAAAGACCCGAAGAAGGTGTGGATATTTGGATATGTGGACAAGAGCATTCCAAATAGAGAACAGCAAATTCAAAGGCTCTTTGGTAGCATCCTACTTGAAGTGTGTGAGGACCAGTTAGGATGACAGTGTGGATAGAATGGAATGACCTAGGGGTGAATGGAGACAGAGGACATGTGGAGGTAAGGGGTGAGGGGAGGGGCAGGCAGATTGTGACAATGGCTTTTACTCTGAGTTACCTGGAACAACACTGGAAGGATATGCAAAGAAGTAACAATCTGACTTCAGTATTTAAAGAATTATTGTGGCCACTGTGCTGAGAATAGATTGTAGCAGGGCAAGGCTGGAAACAGGCAGACCAGTTTGGAAATTTTTGCAGTAATACAGGTGAGAGATGATGATCGCTTAGACTGGGTGGTGGGATTGAAGGTTATAAGATGTAATCAGTTTCTGGATATATATTGAAGATAGAGCCAAAAGGACTTGCTAACCAATTGAATGAGAAATGAGAGAAAAGGGGGAATTTGGGATGGCACAAAGTCTTTTTAGCTTGAGCAGTAGAAGGATGGAGTTGCCATTTACTTTGATGGGGAAATCTGCAGGAAGTCTGGATAGAAGATCAGGAGTTTTGTTTAGGTCATATTGATTGAAAGGCTTATTAGAACAAAAAAGTCTAATTTTAATAAAAGGAGATCTTGATTAGGCAGTTATATGAATTGTGATTTTAGGGAGAGATCTGGGCTGTGAATATAAAACTGGAAGTCATCAGCACATAGATTTTTTTAAAATTATGAAACTGGAGGGGTTCACCAAAGGAATGAATATAGACTGAAGAGAAGAGGTTCAGGTGCTGTGCTCTGTGACACTCATATGTTTAGAGGTCAGAGAGATAAAGAGACCCAGAAAGGTGACCAGAAAAGAGTGAATGGTGAAGTAGGAGGAAAACCAGTACCCTGTGGTGTCTAACATGGAAGCTAAGTCAGGTCAGAATTTCTGTATTAGTCAGAATATGGCTGATTATGCTGTGGTAACAAACTTCCCCCAAATATTGGTACGTTACAGAACAAAAGTTTATTTCTCACTCATGCTGTGCCCATCTGAAATTAACTAATGTTCTGCTTCACATCATCTTCACTTCAGTATCCAGACTGACAGAGTAGTCTCTGTCTAGAATAAGAGTTGGCAAACTTTTTTTACAAAGGCAGAAAGTGAGTATTTTAGGCTTTGTGGGCCATAAAATCTCTGTCATAACTACTCAGCCATAGATAATACACAAATGAATTGACATAACTGTGTTCCATTAAGACTATATTTTAAAAAAAGTCAGAGGGCCAGATTTGTCCTTCAGGCCATAGTGTGCTAGAACACTGCTGGTCATTATGGCAAAGGAAAATCACATGGCAAATCACATGTCAGCTCTTGGAGGTTATGTTTTCAAGTTATGTTTATCATTTGCACTCACATTTTACCAGCCACATCATTACACAGGCATGCTTTCATTCAGCAGGAGGATATATAGTCATTCTACAAGGAGATTTCACCAAATATTTGTGAACAGTAATACATACCAAGTGAGAAAGAAAGTGTTTAGGAGAGGAGGGATAAGCATTGTGTCAAATGTTTCTGACTGATGAAGCAAAATGAAGATTGAGAATGAATGATTGGATTCAGCATCATAGATGACAAGAGTAACCTTGGAGTGGTGAAGTGTAAACATGATTGATTTGGGTTCAAGAAAGAATGGAAGTAGAAGAGTAGCGTTGAATATATACAGCTCTTTAGAGGAGTTTTGCCATGAGTAGGGGAGAGGGACGGAGCAGTAGTTGGAGGAGGATGTGGGCAGGAAAGGAATTTTTTTAAAGGGTGACATTACAAGATGTTTATTGTTGGGAATGAACTTGTACAGCAGGCAAATCTGATAATTTAGGACAAGGAAAAATTGCTATGGCAGTGTCCTCAAATAGCCAAGAGGGGATGATATCTAGTAGACAAATGGGATGACTGCCCTTTAAGATATTTACCTATTGTTGCAATAATGCTGCATAGTAAGTAACCCCCAGCTCTCAACAGTTTACCATAGTAAACATTTATTTCTCTCACTGCCTATAGGTCAACTAGGGGAGCTCAGCCTCAACTTCATTTGATACATTTTCTGCCTTCTAGGTTATAGCAGGGCACTGTTTAGCACTGTTTGTATATTGTGTCTTCATTTTTCAAGTTCCTGTAAGTGTTTTCTTGTCTTCTACCATCTTGTTTCAAAGTTAGTACCACAGATTTGGTATTTATGTTATACATATAATATATTTGGTATATGTTAGGTTTTGGTTATGGCAGCACCACTCTTTGGTATCAGCTTCTGTAACAGTCAACTATTGCTGCCTGTGCTACATATCAGACAACTCCAAAATCTCAGTGGCTTGCATCAACTAACATTTATTTCTCTCACTCTTGTGTCTGTGGGTCTTCTGGACCAGCTGTCTCTTAGACAGCGGGAGAGCTTCAGGAAATAGTGTCTTCAGGGGAAAACCAAGGTTCATTTAGGGCCCGAAGGTGAAGGGAATATTTGGAGAAGAGGTTAAGGATATATAGGCGATTTTGTCAATGACTGACGGTGGGTTTTAGATCATACAGTGGAAGGTTTCTAAAGGTGGGAGGGGTGGGAGATGGGTTCAGAAATAGGGCTGTCTTGCTGATGGAGCTTTAGCAGTAGGGAAAGGGGAAGTGTCTTACCCAGCACATACAACTCTTCACACTGCTGGTTGTCAACATCCTAAATTCTTTTAAAAACTGTTTTCAGACTTTTTTTTATAGAAGTGTGTTAAGTATAAGATTTGATGAGTTCATGAAAGTCCAAGAGACTTACAGAGAATCAGAGGTCTCTTTCAGCTCAAAACAAACAGTGTTCCTAACTCTGGATTGATTATTGGTGTCTACTTTGGGAAGCAGAGTATTTTTCTGCTCAAGAGCATGCCACTCTTCCCTAATGGGACTCGGGTTTTCCCCTGTAAATTCAAACACAGTGGGGATTTGGATGCAGGTGCCCTGAAGTATGATTTATGGTCATGCAAAAATGACAGTATATCCCCACATGAATGAGACCAGAACAGGCATTAACTTAAAACACGTCCAGAAAATACAGAGAAAACCACCACAGAGATAGTTCAGTTACACAACCACATGGATCATGGCCTTCTGGATCACTCCTAATAGATTGTTTTTTAGAAATTCAGTCTTCCCTTTAAATGGGACTTTGGTGACCCTATGCTCTTTTTTTCAACTGGTAACTCATGTTAAACCTACCTTTTTCAGCTCATCTTTCCTGATATACTACTCCTCCAAGGGTCAAAAATAAAGTGCTTCATAAATACTTTTTAGCAGATGTCAGAAATTTTTTCCTGAAAAGGGCCATATAGAAAGTATTTTGGTTTTGCAGGCTTTATGATCTCTTGCAACTACTCAACTCCTATTGTAGTGTGTAAGCAGCTGTAAACAAATATGTAAATAAGTAAGCATGTCTGTGTTCCAGTAAACTTTAAAAACAGTTACGGGCTGTGGTTTCCTGGCCTCTGCTTAATGTTCTTGATGGTACCAGCAAGAGCTGCTTCATATTTAGATGTTGGTTTGAGTTTGGATCCTGTAGAAATATTTATTTTGGTTCTTTACTCTCTAATACCAGAATGAGAGTGAGATACCTGGTTATTACCTGCCCTCTAGGCTTGGAAATTACCTAGGATCTTGGGGCTCCTCTTGGCTAAATGGCAGACTGAACAATCCCTGGATGCCCCAGACTTGAATCAAACACAGACACATCTTGACTTGAATATGTGTACTTCCTTTGTTAAAAGAGAATTGAAGTCAGCTACTAGGGCATGTCAGGGTGGTGCTCTTAGTGTCTCCTTGCCTGTGTAGCTACTCTAAAACCATCAATTATGCTGTTAGCTAATGTCTATTCTCTATTGATTATTACTTAGTTTTATAATGATAAAAACTGACAGACCACTTAACAATTGGTTAGGATGGTCTATGATAGTCTCTCTAGACTAATACTTCCATTCAGTGCTGCTTTTTTTTGGGTAGAACACCTCTTAAAAGTATAAAATCTTCAAGGGTGCACACATGCTGCAGGCATAAAGCTTGAGGAGATTGCTGGTGTTAAACGTGACCTTACAGGTTTCAGTTCAATCTCCCATCGATTCCTGCAGGGTTTCTGTTTTGTGGCCCTCTGTATGCTGTGTGTGCACTGTAGAGCAGCCTGGTCCTTTGTCAGGAGGTGTTGACCAGCAGTCCTGTCAGGCACAGAGATGTGTGTTTGTCTGAGGTGGATTGCTTGAAGGTGTCTGGGAGGGTCCCATCTCCCAACAATCAAGCATGATCTTGTTCATGAGAATCTAGCTCAGGGGTGCATTCGTGTATTCACTGTTCCTGTATTCATTGTCCAAATAAAATTGATTTGATTTTATCTATTCTTATTGACTTTAATGTAGGGAAATTTCTGCCTAAACATTTCATAAATAATATTGATCTAAATAGAAGAGTAGGTAGAGAGTCCCTTAGTTTTTTCTTAATTCAAATGTTCAAAGGAACATACAGCTTCAGGCAAGTTTATAAGTTTGTAAATTTTAATTTCCTCATTCATGCTTTTGTGTTCAGGAAATAAAGACTTAAACTTATCACAGCAGTGGTAAAGACAATACTAGTGAAATGTAGCTATCAGTGTATAACCCATCTAATTATTAGCAGCATACACTCCAGTTTTATATAGTGATAAAAAGAATACATTACCCTTTTTTCTTTAAATATATGTTTCAAAAAGACTTTCTGGACAGAAACAAACTAAAGGATAAAACATCTGCAGAAAGTGCTCTACTTACCTTTAAAGCAGAAATTCCTACAGAGAAATTTCTAACCATTTTTTAAAGTCCATGTGGTATAAAATGAAACAAGTGTGGGAATGAACTGGGTAAAAGAATGCCAGATTTAGCACCAGTGGTTCTTGAAACCCACCAGTGTCTTAGGAGCTGTGTATTTGACCAGGTCTGGAGGATGTTTGTGTAGTTGTTCCTTCCTGAGGGGGAGGAAGACTATAGTAAAAATGCCCAAGAAAATGTTATAGTTTATGTTTTTCAGATATGGTTTAAAGTCTCATAACAGCTTGTATTGCTTCAGCTCAGAACAGTATGTTCAATGAACTATTACCACCCTTTCAAAAAGGAGATCTTAGGAATTGGTTTTATTTTTGTGTAATCACACCTATGTAGGAAAGAAAATGCAGATACATGATTGTATTGGTAGAAGAACTGGTAACGGGCAGGTACTTGCAAGAGGTTCTGAGCCCGTGCTAGGACAGTTGGAGAACTGGCATCAGAAATGGGTGGAGGAGGAGAGGCCTCCATGGTATTGTAAACTAGAGAGCAAGAAGGGGCAGCTTTTTGGTAGTGCTGAAACAGCACAGAGCCTCCAGAGAATGTGTTTATGTGTAGGACATTAGAGAGAGAATAGATAGATGTATGAAGGAGTAAAAATAACCTGCAAATGAGGCTACTTCTGACTGTAACAGAAAGCCTGAAAATGGCTTAAACATAAGGACACTTAATTATCTCACTCAAGAAATCTGGAGGAGGTCTGCTGGTTTGAGGCTGTGTAGTGGTAGAACAGTGAGGTCAGGGAGCCAGATTCTTCTTTTTTTCTTCCCATTCTGCCACTCTCATCACAGCACTGGCTTAAATCTGTAGGCTTGTCCTCATGGTATATTGTTTGGCTTCATATTTATACATTTCTTGTATTTTGAGGCTGTAAAATCGAATATCTACATTAAACAATCCGGTCTACAAAGTTTACACCTTAAACCACTTCTCCGCAATCTCAGACAGCAGCTCTAAATCAATGTGTGTTTCTCCTGAAAGATTGGTAGCACTGCAGGCTTTCCCCTATGCAGCATTGTAGTGCCTGTTTATAAAAGCATCTCCTGTTCAAAAGTTGACCAGATTGTAGGAATGTGCAAAAGTAGATTTTCCTCCTGGCACCATAGACTGGCAGCATGGTAGGGGCTCAGAAAGGGAGGGACAAACAGAACAAGACGGTTAGGATCAACTGTGTCAGTCATTTTAGCAAGGTAGCTTAAATACTACATATTTAGCAGTAAGAAAAATTCACTTAAAAGTACAAGTAAATAGCTTCACTTAACTCTTAGGCACTTTTTAAAAAACACTTGTGAACAAGATAAAGCATAAAAATTTTATTATGCTTCAGATGGACATTTGTCACTTGAATTTAGAAAGTAAGGCACATGAGAGTTCATTTCGTAAAGCAAGTCATGTGTTTTAATACAAAGAAATTCCAAATAACATTTTTTTTTAAGGAAAAAGCTTTAAATGGTTTCTTGAGTGGAAAAATAAGAGCTCTTTGAGCAACCTGAAAGTTTAAAAAGCTTTAGAAGAGGGAGTTTTACCATTAAGGAGAGCATCACTCCATCTCACAGAAGTAGGCTTCTTGAATCAGTGCTGTTTCAACTATAAATTCATTCCTGCTTATGATGACGCCTCAGTAGTTACTGATGAAGAATTAGACTTGGCAGTTTTCATTGTAGCAAGGGTATACTCAAGGCTGAATGTTCATGCTCAGTCAAAAATGGTAATGAAAAATATAACATCCATTTACTTATCCCATTCATATCAGCCTTAAACTAGATTAGTACTACATAAAATCTCATGTTGCTCTTCCATTTTTTTAAAAAAATTATTTGTGCAAATGGATTATGCCCAGCTAATGCATCTGATATTCAAGCAAAGGATGAATTCACTTAATATTTAGTGAGTACAAGCAGAGTTCATGGAACGCTAGTAAATACCAGAATATGCAGCTTTGTGTGTTTACAGTAGTGCAAGTTAGGGATGAGGTTGCAGTCTGGAAACCAGAAGACAAGAGAATTATCACTGAGGGAAGAGATGGGGTTATGAAAGAGAATTGGTTGTGAGAATTCATTTTGAAATCTGAATTAATGCTAACATTCCTAATTTAAATTTTATCTTCCTTAATTCAAAGGTTAATTTTCTTGCTGCTGCTGGTAAAAGGAGGAACAAGTACATTTATTTTGTAATATGCAGACTTATTTCAAGTAGTATCTGATGTTAAATGGAGATCACCTTTAGAGTAAATAACAATGAAAAGTTAAGCAACTGCCCAGATAAAAACAGCTATTAGTGCTTTACCTTTATAGAGCATCTTATAATTTAAAAGCCATCTGCATCTTATCATTGAGCAGACAGCCTTGGAGTACCAATTAGGTGCTACGATAGAACTCTGGAACAGATCTGTAGCAAAGTAAAATGTGGCCCTGGCCAGCAAGGCGGTTTGTGGAGGAGACTGACCCACTCATGAGCATGTGGTGCTGTGGCAGCACTGACACACTGAGCTATGGGCAGAGGGACTCTGGAGACACATTTCTGATTCAGAGAGAGAATTCTAGCCTTGCTGCAATTGATGAACTGGGGAGAGGAAGCCCTAGTGTATGGATTCCAGTTAGGAAGCAATTGTAATGTCATAGGCAAACAGTCATGTGGAAGCTCTTGCTTTGAAAACAGGGTGAAAGAGGAGCTAGCCAGGGATATTGGCAGCAGAAGCTGCCAGGTCTTCCAGGAGAATATGGCCCTAGACTCCAAGGGAGGAGAGTTTCAAGGAGGAGGGATTAGCTAGGGCGAAATGTGCAGTGGCAAAGTAGGGTATGGATTGAAAAGGGATTTGTAACCAGGAGATCACTGATATTTTTCAAAAATAGTTTCAGTTTTTCACTTTTTCTCCCAACAAAATTAGGATCACCTATTGTTTTCCACCATGACTCTTCTGTCACCAAGAAATGCTTCCATAATCTGCATTTAGAAAGCATTTCAATTCATCGTTTATTGAGCATTTTCTTTGTGCCAGGCATTAAATTCAGGAGGCAGCTGCACTGTTTCGTCATGTTGACAGGGCGGGAAGAACTGGGGAAGGACTCTAGGCTATAAAAATAGTGCCAGTGGTGAGTAAGAAGTCTGTAGCGTACTGGGGCATGCCTGTCCAATCTGAGGGTATTTCAGATGCCATTAAAAATTAAAGGTGAAAAGGATAAGGTGCTTAGAAAGGCCGCACTTTGTAGCTTTTGGATTAGAGAAACGTGGGAGGTAGAGTCAGAAGGCCTGACTCATCAGGTGTAAATGGCATGGCCTGCAGTGGAGGTGGTGCCGGGTGTTGTGGGCTCAGGGGTTGTTCATTGCCTTGGAAGAGAGCTTGAGCCAAGTACTGTGCCTGAGCTGGGTGGTAAAGCCAGCCTCTACCCTCAAGGTGCTTTTTTAGGGAGGTAGGTTGATGGCCATTTATACTGTTTTACCCTGGGTAGGAAAGGGGCACCTGTTTCTGCCTGGGGACACCAGGAAAAGTTTCTCAGTCTGGTTATAGCAGTTGAGTTTTCCAGGTACACTACCAGCCAGACCTCTGCTGAAGTCCTAAACTTATTGTGTAAATTCCTTTGAGGTGATATGAAGATTAAATTGAGATACTTTATGTAAATCATTGGTCAGAGTACCTGGCACATAGAACTTAAATAAATATTAGTATTTAAATATGTACTATTAAAATGTGAAGTGTTATATTCTTATTTCCTTTTAGTTTATAAATTATCACTGGAATGAGGCACTTGGAATGGGTCAAGAGGAAGACATTAAATATTATTTAAAATATTTTGTTTACATTTTCCTCATTTGGATTGTTGGTGTCAGATGAGCTCTGGGATAGATAGAGTTAACAGAATCAACAGGCTCACTGTATTGAGGATTTCTAGGTGATAGAGACTGGCCTTCAGGACTTTGTCATATTTGAAATGTCACCTTCTTTCTAAACATCTCTCATTGTCGTGATGTGAAGAAGGCCAGTAAATGCATGCTGGGTATGCCTAATGTTTATGTAGCACTGATCTTTTTTCTGTAGCTAGAAACATTTTAACCTTTTCTTGTCAATTTCTGGTATGTGTGCAGTTTAAAACATTTGTCTACCAACTTAGTACCCAAATGAAATGCTTGCCTGAAATGTTAAAGTAATGTAGAAAGAAAATAGTTACCCACAAGCTACTACTGTAGGTTTGATGCCTTGCCTATGAGACTGAAATCCTTTCCTCATTTTACTGCATTGTCCTCATTTCTTCTGCTTGCTTACTGCCTTTTCAAGGGGTCCTTTGTGCTTCCTTATCGTTCTTTATGATGTTATCCCCAGCTAAATTTCTTCCATTTGCCTTAGGCTTTTCTTGTACTGTGGATCTCCCATTATTGTTATTGTTCACCAACTACTGTTTCTGCATACTGATTAAAAGGGGCTGTTGCCGCTTCCTACTGCTGGCTACTCCCACCACCATTCTGTAGCTGAGCAAGGAACACACACACTAAGGTGAATTCTTTGGTGAATTCTGATTAGTTGTTTGCACAGACAGCACCGTATCTCATAGAAGGTGCTATGTGGTTGGTCTTAGGTTCCAAACCTCCACCCAAAAAGAGGAAGTTTCCATTTGTCTGGATATGTGTGTGTGTACATGCCTGTGTACAAACAAGACATAACTTGGGCTGATTTAAATGTTTGTCTTAAATTACCGTGATTTATACTGTATAAACCATTCAGTTTCAATGAGCCTTATTCTTTCTAGATTTTAAAATTATTTATCTCAAAAGCTGTGTTTTCAGCATCTTGGTATTCTGTTGTTTTTGTGGCCACTGAGCTTTCAGTCAGTCAGCAAAGCCTATGCTGTTGTAGGCCTTTAATCAAAAGGATCCATTTAACTCCCTGTGATTTGTGAATATTCTCCATGGGCTAATTATATCCCATAGTTGCTTTCTTCAGCCCAGTTTTCTCATTGATGACCATAACCACCTGTATCCCTCCCTATATCCAGAAGATAATGGGCTTGGTACAAGGACAGTGCAGTGGGGACATGATAAGGAAGTGTTTGAGTGTGGTGCCGAATGATTTTTGGACTGTTTATCATTGCTTCTCAAACGTAGTACAAATAATTATAAACTACTTAAAAGTTGGTTTTTTATTTTCAGAATTTTATGTGATTTCTTTGTAATTGGGTACACTTATAATTACATAGCTTTTAATGAAATGTGGTTTAAAGAAAAGAGCAGTCTAGGGGTCAGAAGACTGTTCTAGTCCAGGTTTTGCTGCTATACTAGGTGAGTGGCATTGAGGAAGTCTTTTAATCTCTCTGTGCTCTAGTTTTTATAACTGGAGAAAATGGAAGGAGATGGCGTTCTCATCTTTCATGGGGACAAAAATGTTGACACGTAAACATTCTTTAAAAATATCCAGGATATTATGATGTTTATAATGATGGTAATGATAATGAGTTTTTAATTGTCCTTTTAAAATACTGAAAATTAAAAACACAACCTTCAAAATGAATTGAAACAATCCTTTTTAAGGAATCTGTTTAGCAAGCCAGACACAAGTAAAATTAGCAAATATTGAAACCCACTGGAAACTTGTATTTACTGATTTTACAAGGCTGAGATGTTTTCATTTAGGTTAAGAATGTGTTTTTCAAATGTGAATGCATAGCTTTTGTAGTAACAAGGAAAATTGGTGGTAGTGAAATCCAGAACCCATCGTTAAGGGATCATATGGGGAGAAGACTGGAGTAGAAAGATGTATTGTAGGTGTGAGAACACAGAAGAGTCACCTGTGCCCATAACAAGGTAGCTGGATAGAGAAGAACCTTGGACAGGGCTGGGAGAAAGTTCCTTACCTCAGGTTTTTGTAGGTAGGAGAAAGTCTTCCCCAGTCAGTTGAAAATAGTATCATCCTTGTCACAAAGATCACTATCCCTAAGCAGGTACTTCCTCTGTCTCATTCTAAAGGATTCCAGAGCCCCTCACACTTACATTGTGAGTTGACTTTCATGACAGCTCCATTAACCATGGTAGGTGGTTACAAAGAGCCCAACTTTGTTGTTTGTGTGGAATGCCTGGGATTTCAAGAGGCCAGTTTTAAAATATTAACCAAAAAAACATAGAATGAGAGAATGGGCCTGTTTAACACAAGTACAGTGGTAAAAATAGAAGTCAGGTTACCTTGCAGTGAAGAAACATGAACTGTGCAGACTTAATATATTAAGGAATGTGGATGTTCAGTGTTCTCTTTTTGTAATGGTTAAAATCTAAAAACTACCTAAAACCTATGAATCACGAATTGAGTAACTTCGTTATTACAGGTCCATGTAGTAACATAGAATGCAAACCCCCATGTACACAGGCATAATTTTATACAAATACTGTTTTTGTATGATCTGATACACATTGTTTTTTAAATTGTGGTAAAATACATATAACATAAAATTTGCCATCTTAACCATTTTTAAGTATACAGTTGGTGGCACTAAGTACATTCACATTGTTGTGCAACCAGCACAGCCATCCATGGTGGGAACTTTTAGTGTCTTGGTTTTGCACGGTTTGAATCTTTTACCAAGAACATGTTGCTTTTATAGTAAAAATTGAATGAAATTACAATCTAAGCCTTTGCTTTAGCTTTGTGACACTGGACAAATTATTAGTCACATATATGATCCTAATGGATGTGAGGGGTAAAATGAGACTTCAAAAACCAAATAATGTGCTGTATGTTGTTTCACTGATTAGATATTACACTACTAGATACTGGGTGGGGTTTAGATTTGAAAGTATAAATTAGGTAAGCAAATATTCTCAGAGGAGAGTGTAACGTAATATTTATTACAGACTTAAAATTTCTGAAAGATGTACAGTTTATAAGAGTGATGAAAACATATCATTTGCTTGTAGTGGGTGAACCTAGTGGTTCTCACACAGTGCATCCTGGGCATGCTGATGTCCTGTGAAGTAGATTTACATTTTCTGTGATAAAAATCAATTGATAGTATTTTCTCAATTTACCAAAAACATTAAGTTAATAGTATTTTCTCATGGTAAAGTTTTTTTTCATAAATTTGTCCTAATTGTTTGCTGTTGCAAAAAACATAAAAAACCAAAAACATTTCACTGAAAAACTGGATATAATAGTTACACTTGTCAGCTTTTTCTTTTTCTTTTTGTGCTTTTGTTTTTTTGGTTGTAGTTTGTTTTGTTTTGGAGGACATGTGCTTCTGTTTGTGAGTTTAAATTGTGTATATATATATATATGTGTGTGTGTGTGTGTGTGTGTGTGTATATATATAGTAATATTTTCTTTCAATAAAGTGATTCCTCTTTCATATGATAGAATGAAACATGTCTAGTTGATGAAATTGTAGCTTATGGGTTAAAGCACCATTGGCTTACGTGTCATTATGATTTGAGTTTCTTTACTGAAGTGCTGTAGATACCACTGAAGTGCTACTTTAGCTGTGTTTTTAAGTCTAGAAAACCATGTCCCTTTAAAATATCACTTTATTTCTGGTTAATATTTACATGAGCTACTACACATCACATAAATGGGATGTGGAATGAATTGCTAAACACAAAATAGTTCTTAAAAGAAATGAATTTTGCCATTTGAAAGGATTGGAAATGAAAAAAATTACTTTCATGTATGAGTTATGTTTTAATTCTTTTGATCGTTGCATTTCAGTTTAAAATTCTGTATATTATAAATTACAACAATCTGTCCATTTCTATTGCTTCACCTTTCAATTGTCCACAGTCCTTGGTGTAGATATAATGTGTATAAGACATATACATAAATATTTAGGTAAATATATTTCCTTTTATGGTTCAATAATGTGTTGTTATTTTCGTGAAAATGACTTGAAAAATGCTTGCAGTTAACTCCAAATTAACCTAATTTGGGTTTCATATACTGTTTTATAAATAGAATAATAAAAATATTTTATTGTGACCATTTATTCATTGATATCAATGACAATTCTTTGTAATTCACTGAAGCTTAAAAAGGGAATAAAAGATACCAATTTCTGTAGTTATATTAAGAGAAGAAACCTGTGATTTTCTGTGGGTTGTGCAGTAGGTGGTAGACTTTTCATTAAATTTGTCAAATATTTGAGTATTTTGTGCAAGACATCCCATTCAGTGCTGAAAAGGTTTTTTAAGATGACTGATTTACCTTTGAGGAAGGTATGGTCTATCAAAGAAAAATCAAATGAAATTGTAAATTGTTAAATTAGAAGATTGATTAGGATTTAAGTCCCAAGAGATTGGAGTTGTGATGCTCTGAACTGTTATTTGGTCGTTGCCACAGAAAATTGAACTGTGTGAGATGTTCCAGTCCCTGAAATACTGTGTTTGCAAACTTTCTCCACTGCACTCCACTTCAGCTCCCACCCCTTACACTTTGTATGTTGTTCACTAATGTAAAAAGGAGATATAAAATAGTTTTTTTTAAATTTGAATTTTTAAGTAGGAAAATCTGTCAGAGTCCCTTTCCCTGTACAGTTCAATGGCTTGGTACTGCCATTACTGAAGGTGGCTATGCTTAAATAAAGAAAGGATTTATTTCAGAATTTTATGGATACTTCCTCTAGAATCAGTTCATAATGTATGTTTTTTTTTAAAAAAAAATTCTATCTAGTTTTTTTCCTTATTGTGACTTTAAAATACAACATTTGAGACATTTTAAATAATCAAAAGGTGAAGTGATATGATCTCCAAAACACACACACACACACATATATTTATGGAGGGGCATTCTTTTAAGAGCCTGATATCAAATTCCACCATAGCCACTTATCTCAAAGTTAATAGCTATCTCATAAGGTTATGAGCATTAAATGAGTATATGTAAAGTGCTCAGAACAGTGCCTGACACATAGGAAGCACTATAAAAATTTCTGTGATTTTATTATGAAAAAGTCAGGATGCAGAATAATGTGAATAGTATATATTTAAAAGGGGATTTGGTGGGCTGGTTAGCTCAGCTGGTTAGAGTGCAGTGTTATAACACCAAGGTCACGGGTTCAGGTCCCCAGACCAGCCAGCTGCCCAAAAAAAAAAAGAGGGGGTGCTGTTGGATATATACCTAAGAAACTGGCGGATAAGGAATATTGCTGCGAGGATAAACAAAACTGGAAATGGTTCCTTTGGGAAAGGGAGTACATCCTGGGGTAAAAGAGGGACACATATTTTGTCAACTTTTGAATTGTTCTTTTTTTTTAAAACCGTATATTAATTTTTAAAATAATGCCCTGTTTCGAGTAATTTAAGAGATTCTCTTTTAGGACAAGAATCTATATTCTTTTCAGATGGCCCTGCTGAGGCACTGGTGACCAATGGGAACACAACCACGGTGCCAACCCTGAATGATGATTTGGACATCTTTGGACCAATGATTTCTAATCCCTTACCTGCAACTGTCATGCCTCCAGCTCAGGTACGTGGTAAGACTATTGTTTGATATGGTCACTGCTTATTTCCTTTTTAAAAAGTTTAAAAATTTCAATTTTGAAAGAACTGTTTCTAAATAGTAACTGATTTGAAAGCCTCTGTTCCTTAGGCCAGGGCTTAGCAAACTAAGTCTGCAGCTTGTTTTTGCAAATAAAATTTTATTGGAACACAGCCACTCTCTTAGTTCACATATTGTCTGTGGCTGCTTTGGTGCTACAGAAGCAGAGTTGAATAGTTACAACAGAGACTATATGACCCACAAAGCTTGAAAGGTTGCCCTGTCTTTAAAGTTCTGACCCTTGCTTTAGGGAAACAACAACATTTAGAATGAGCAAGTGGAAAATTCAAACACCTCAACCTCACCTGAGAGCAACAAGGTTTTTAAAATGTGGGGGTTTATGAATATTGACTGGGAGAAGAAGTTCTAGGAAATTAAGTACTCATAATCTTTTTTATGAAGACAAATTCTGCTTTAAGTTAGCTTTAAAACCTACCTTGCTATTTTTATTTTTAGTGATTTAAAAAAAACTATTTAGAACAGTAATATTAGATATCAGGATTTTTTAAAAAAAGTATTAATGGTAAAGAAATTTGAAATGCCTTCTTAACATAACATGGAATTTCTATAAGGTGAAATATATGAACTTTCAGCATACAACATTAAGATTCTATTTTAAATTTATATTTTACAAATAATCAACCAGTTTTTTTCAGTACAGCATAATGTTTGAGATAAAATATTTCCTTTTCTACAAAAACTGAGCCAAATCTGAATTGTTTGAATGGAAAGTTTTAATAAGAAAAGGTCAGTGTCTTATTAAGACTAATAACATTTTTATTACACATTTATTTATGATATGATAGTTATTGTCTACTTACTACTAGAACTGAACAAGTAGGTCAGGTATAATTAGTTTAAATGAATCCTTATCAAAATTTTCAGCCAAGGTAACATATTTTATGGCTTTTCTCTCTCTCACAACACACATAAAAAGAGGGAATAAGTATTGTTACTGTTGTTTCAATTAATTAATATTAATTACCTCATGAACTTGTGCAGGCATGAGTGTGCATGTGACAATAAAAACTTGTCTAATACTGTGGTTTTGGCAAGAAGTATTTAGGATATTCGAGAATGAGAGCAAGAAAAGCAATTCATTTCAGTCTAGCATTCTAGTGAGGCCAAGGTTGATACATCTGCTAGATTTCTTTAGATTCTACTGGGGTATGAGAGTTGCTTTGCAACTGCTTGGAGAATTAGACCTCCTCTCTGAGGCTTCAGTGTATTTCACATATTCTGTTCAGTATCAAAGCAGCAAGTAGAACAATGCAGACTTCATTTAACTCTTAATTTTAATTAGCATGATGACAAGGGGTATGGGGTGTAAGTCCTGGAGGAGTAGGGTTGGCCTTCATGTTTTGGGCATTCTGATCAGTACCTGGTAGAATGACAGGGTTAATTTTTTAAGTCATACCTCTTTTTTTCGAACATTGTTTTTTGTACCAAAAATTGTGCCAGTTGTATTGAGCCCTGTAAAATATTTGGTGAGTAGAATTATCTTTCATCCAAACTACATGTAAAGATTAAAATCCAGATATATTTTCAAAATAATGCCTTTGAAAATTGGGAAGGTGGGGACCGAAAGTACAGATTTTATACATACATTGGTACTATGTAATTTACTAATTTGGTAGATTTTTAGTGTGTGAAATTGGGCTCAAACTAGTTTTGGCACCAAGATTATGAATTACTCTGAACTTTCTATTCTTTAACTCCTGGTGTTATTCTCCTAGCATATGTAAATTGTAGTGAAAGATTTTCCCACTTGTGAATATGAAATAGATTGATTTTACCATCTCATTTACTTGTCTGGGGGCTAGTCTTCCCTAAAGGGGGTTAGAAATACTTAGCTGACAGGAGTATACATGTGTATTGGGCGTTGGGGAGGACAGTTCCATAGTCTCCAGTGGTGACATGTAGAGGTCCCTTTTCTGCTTTATCACATACATATATCAACAGTATCTAGATCTGCATGAGTGCTGAGACCTGTCTTTGGTTCAGCCCTGGGATCCCAGAGGCCAGAGAGCCTTTTGGTTAGAGGCCCTGCAGCCTCCTGAAGTACAAAGTGACAGGCAAAAGCTCTAGTCCTTTTATCCTGAGGTTGCAGTGCTGGATATGGAGTACCAAAAAAGTAAATGGACATTTGAGTGCTTACTAGCTGTGCTGTTTGGCCCTTTTTTGACTGTTTCTCTGTTGAGATAGATGTTCCATCTTATCTACCTTTTTCAGAATAAAGCATGTGAATGAATATTAGGCTGCTCTAGTATGAGACTGGAGTCATAGCTTTCGCAGCCATTTTGGGTTTTCTTATGGTTATATTTCATCCACAGGGAATAGACTGCAGTGTTGTGAGAAGTTCCTAGATTGAAAAGAAACTAATTGTGATGAAAAGATCACTTAGTGATGTAGTTGCTTTGTTATCTAACAATATTAACAGTAAATACTGAGTACTTAACCCTGCCATTGTGCAAAGCACTTCTTGTGGTCATCAAGCTTTTTATCTCTATTTGACAAGAGAGAGACCTGAATGGAGAAATTAAGTAACATGGCTAAGGGCACACAGTAATAAGTCTAGAAGTTGCGGGGCCAGGGTTCTATTGTCAGCAGGCTGGCTCCAGCCCAGGCTTAGCCTGAGGGATCTTCTGCTTCTTCATTGGTGGCTCATACATAATGTTGTATTTGGTATTCCATCATGTCTAATTTTTTATACATTTCAGAGTTTTTGCAAAATTAGGTGGCTTTTTCTTTGTTTCTCATCATTCTTGCTTAATTAGTCATAAGAGATTCAAAATATTGTTCTGCTTAAATTGTTAGTAGAGCATTTGGATGGTAATTTATTGAATGGTATTCTAGCCAGGATATTACATGTTTGAATTTAACTTCTACTTGCTACTCACTTTATTCTATAGTTTGAGAAGAATCTTAGCCAGCTGTTACTAGTCTTCATAGAATTCATTGAAACGCTTTTCTTATTTAAAACAAGTCCATATAAACAAAGGTGAATGTGATTGGATATTTAATCATTAAGCAAGGTTATCAGTTGTGATCATACAATACCATCTGTGTACAAGATATAGGAGATTAAGTGAAAAATTTAAATATCTACATACTTATTTGTATTAGTGTTCATTTGCTCCCTTGTCCCAAAAGTGGAGTGCAGAAAACGGTTGAGAGTCTAGGTGGTTGAAGTTCTGGTGTACTTAATTTCTGGATAGATCAGAGGCATTCTAATGTTATGGCTAAAAGTGATCTAGATTAGGTGTATAAAAATCATACAGTGCAGCTTTGCGAAGATAAAACCTTTCAATCAACCATTGCAAGACCCTCTTACAGTCTGCTATAGTTATAGAAATGTTCTTTAATCCAGAGGATACCAGTTACTTGAAGCAGTAGTTGCTGATGGAGATGTCTGAGCATCTCCAAGGACTGGTGGTCCTCAGACAGCAGCCACATAACTGTTGAATTCATTGTGTTCAGGATGTGATGAGCAAAAACTCACTCTCAGCCTAACTAGTACACATGCAATTTATTATGAAAGAGCTTCAACTTACCTCTTTTACATTAACAGAGTCAAATTAGGAAATATTGTATGTTTACTCTAGATGCTTTTCATGTGAGCTTGTAGGCGATCCTCTTGAATGCCACCATTTTACCCTCTACAATTGTTTAATTTCTGTCTAATTGTATATCTTTATTTGGATTTTAAATAATTGATGAGCTATGCTTTACTATGAAGAATTCAACAGCTTATTTCGGTGTGTGTCTCAGGGGACGTCCTCTGTACCAGCAGCTGCCACCCTGTCTACAGTAACATCTGGGGATCTGGATCTATTCACTGAGCAAGCTATAAAATCAGAAGAAGTGGTGAAGAAACAGCTCTCCAAAGACTCCATCTTATCTCTGTATGGTACAGGAACCATTCAACAGCAAAGTACTCCTGGTGATTAATTACAAAATCTTCTTACAGTGAATTGCAGTGACATTACTAGAAGTACTCCTTTGTAATTATAATAATAGCAATTACATTTCTTCCGGTTTTTGTTATGTAATGGGTGCTTTTATGGTTGCAGTTTACACAACTATGAAACTGAAATGAATGAAGCATTAGAATTAAAAAACATGTACAGGATTCACAAAACTTTATTCATTAGAATTAACAAGCTGTTCACATATCACTTAATATTTCACAAGTTTATGGGACATGGATTATCTTTGAAGAATTATCAAAATTTCATTTGCATGAAGTTTATGACTTAGTGTATAGTATATTTTCTCTGCGGGTAAACAATAAGCAGTCTGAATGATAACACGGATACCAAAAAAACTTTGAAATTCTTTTATAATTATAACGAAATACTTGCATAAGATATATTGTTTACATAGTCTTAATCTGTCAGACCATTCATTTCCTCTAAAATAACGATCTGCATTTCCCGTAGAAGCTGAAATTGTATGAAAGTCAGATAGAATCAACCTTCACTTGCCTATTTTGTACTAGGAGACCAGTGGTGCAAGTCAGCAGAAACAGCATATAATTTCATGCTATGTAGTTTGGTCTTCACAATGGAAAATATTTTATGTGGCTGTTGCATAAGATTTATATTCCTAATTAAATTTGTTCAGGTTAATAACTGATTTGTCTGCATTTTGGAAATAACTAGCTCTGAAGGTTTAGGCATGGATTGGTCTGAGCAGTAGGAGCAGCCAGAGTGGAATAAAATTTTTTGCTACTGGTAGATCAGAAAGACGGTAAATCCTTTTTCTGTGACTGTAAAGGTGAGTGCAGCTATACGCAATAGCCTTGTTTTCTTTATTCATTTTCTTTTCATGGTTCTTATGATGCAGGTGTGTTTATGGGACCCACAAATATACCATTTACCTCACAAGCACCAACTGCATTTCAAGGTTTTCCATCAATGGGTGTGCCTGTGCCTGCAGCTCCTGGCCTTATAGGAAATGTGATGGGACAGAGTGCAAGCATGATTGTGGGCATGCCCATGCCCAATGGGTTTATGGGAAATGCACAAACTGGTGTGATGCCATTGCCTCAAAATGTTGGCCCCCAAGGAGGAATGGTGGGACAGATGGGAGCATCCCAGAGTAAGTTTGGCCTGACGCAAGCTCAACAGCCCCAGTGGAGCCTCGCACAGGTAGGAATCATTTACGCTCCACCTTCTCCCAAATCAAAGAAATCAGATTTATTTTCTAAATGGTTTTACTTGTTTTTGAATCTTTGGATCTGGCAGAAATAATTGAATAGGGACAGTGTTGTATAAGGTCAAAAGTGTCTATAGATATTATGTATGAAGTTGTATCAGATAGACAAATGATTTGTCACTGTCTCTATTTTTCGAGTATTCTGTAAAGGTTTGTTTTGTAACTTTCATAAATCAGAAAAAAAAAAAACCATCCTCATATTCTCAAAGCACTATTTTGCGATGGATCTAAGCTATCTTCCATGTTATGTAGTCACTGCCCATGGGTTTGTTAAAAAAAAAAAAAAATATATATATATATATATATATATATATATTGTTGTTGCTGCTGTTGTTCAAGAACATTTCGTTTAAAAAAAAAAAACCTTTGTATTCCTTTTTACATCTCCTATAATGACTTTTTTGTTTAAAAAGTACTCACTGGCTTAAGAATTCCCATAAAGTGTGAACAAGTCCATATTTGTCTCAGAGATTCCTTCATATTATAAAATCCTACTTCTACCTAGGTTACTTTAGAACCAAGAGGTAACGTTTCTGTTTTGGACTTACATGTAGCTTCACAAACAAAAGCTCTTAGACTGACATTCATGCTCCCACTCCTCTTCCTTTTATACTTCCTACTTGATGTTCCTCCAGCATTTTGGTGATCTTGGTTTCTGTTTGTACAGTTGTTTTATCTTGAGAGAATTCTAACTAACATCAGCAAAATCACTGTATAGTCCATGAATGCTCCAAGATATTTTTGCTGTCACCATTTACAGGAATATATGTAAGACATTGGTGTCTACACTCTGGGAATCTCAAAAATTGTAAGTGCCAAATGTAAATCACAGCCAAAATGCTGAAGTACACCCAGCTCAGGTTAAGGTGCTAGATGAACCAGTTAAGGAGTTAACACTGGCTCTGACTTCCAGACATGCAGAAGGGTGATGCTGTTCTCCATCACTCTATCAGTGGAATCTATTGACCAACATACAGGTGGTTCAAATATCCTTTGGTTGGTATGAAGATGTGATCTGCCCCTTCATTCAGATACTGATGTGTGATCAATGATGCAGTTAATGTTAGTGTCATTGAAAAATTGCAAATAAATGAATTTTATTAAGAGCACAGTCTCTAACACTGAGCATAGGTTTTGAACCTACTGTTTTTTATGGTAAATCTTGCCTTGCCTTCTCTTATCACCAGTCTTGAAAGTAAGAGAACCACAGGGTTAAGATGCTTAAGATATACTTGATGCCAGTCTGGAAGACAAATACATGTAATCTTACACCTTATAGCATATAATGAAAATTAATTTTAGATGTTTATGTTGTTAGATCAGCAAAAAAATATGCTTTATGACAATTTTTAATATTTAGAAAGCTTACAAAGCCATTTAAGATTTTAGTAGAGAATAATAGCCATCATACAAAGTTTATAGTATAGAGTATTTTACTTTCTAAAATTTTCTTAGTAGTTAAAGCAAAGTATCCTAGTATAATTGAAAGTTAGAGTATGGACTCATTTTATAATATGCTCATATACCAGCTACAAATTTAAAGATTGCTTTGGTATTTATTTTTTTTTCCAGTTGTGGTTAATCTTTGGGGACAAGAAATTGAATCTAGAAAGTGAATAAATATAATTGATACCACTTTATGGACAGAGCTAAAAAGTAGAAGAAAATAAAGAACAAAAAGGGAACAAAGTAACTATTTGCTTTCTATGAAGAAATATTTGTACGGTAGTCTGCTTTACTTCAGTGCTTTGACTAATTTTCACATTCATGAAAAAATGTCTAATTGTGGCTAAAGAAACAAGAATTAAAAGTGCAGTAAGCCTCTTATATTAAGCCTTTTTATGTGTTTCACAGATGAATCAGCAAATGGCTGGTATGAGTATCAATACTGCAAACCCTACAGTGGGTTTTGGCCAGCCCCCCAGCACAACAGCAGGATGGTCTGGAAGCTCATCGGGTCAGACTCTCAGCACACAACTGTGGAAATGAGAACTGCAATACAAGTTTCATCCAGAACTACCACCTGACATTCCTTGCTAAAATGCATCTAGTTCCCCTGTTTATTCATGTACATATATTTTTTTCTTTTTCCCCATTTGTTCATATTAAGAATTATCTGATTGACCGTGTTGGTCTGTACTGATTAAATTTGATGTGGTGAAAGCAGGTTGAGAAGCCATTTTATGTCAAGGGCAGCCTTTGCTCATATTTCCCATGATTTCATAAACCACATTATCTGAGAAGCTGCTCAGTCAACTTGCATAATCAGTTTTACTCTCAAAATTATAGCTCTAATGTTTGCATATAATAAGGGAAGTAGATATCATGTTAGTAATACCTCTAACAGTATAAACCCCACCCCAAAATTAGGCAGTAATCCTGTAGAAAGGTACTGTATGATCAAATGTTTAATCATATAAATAGAATGTAAATGTATCACTGAGCACCGTTTTCTAGTGTATCAAAATTCTTTTATTTCATCATTCACTTCACTGTGCTATTGTTATGATGTGCTTAACAGGGAATGTGGTTAGTGAAAGGAAAATAAACCTGGATGTTACTACAAAATTTTGAATGTTTGAAGAATTCAAATTTTATCTGCCTCTCTTGTAATTTGGATCTCTTCTTATGTACATAGTGCTAATATGAAGACCTTTTTCTGCACTATATACAAACAGGGTAACTAAAACAAAGCCACTTTCAGTCTTTGAAGGTATATCCAGGTTTATGACAGTAATTGTGTTTACATTTTATGGTGCCTAGTATTGACAAAATGTTATTTCCCTATATTAAACAGATGAATCCATAGACCTTTTTATTTGTGGATTTTTTATTTCCTATGATGTATACTGCCACCAGCCTTTCAAAAACTACTTTATGTTGCAAAGTCAGGAATTGGAAACATTTAGCTGACAAAATACCTGTCATTTGTTTCTAAAACCCATTCAGTTCTACCAATTATAAGGCCAAATGGGAAAAAAAAAAAAAGTATATAAGATACGCAGAATGGTATCTTGCAGTGTCATTTCATTGTACTGTACAAAAATCTTCCAATTTAGTTGTAGGGAAAACATGCAGAACAAATGAAGAAAAAACGAACATTTTGTACCATCCAGTTAGCTTGTGTTAACTGACGAGCTCTGTTTAAATGGATGTCCATCAGATGACAATAAAGGCTGTTGTACTGAAGTAAAATGAACAATACCTGAATGCTCTCCAGCCTAAACTCCAAATATCCTCTTCCACATCTACTGGCTGGGCAAACAACACCAGTTACTGCTTCAATTTATACCTCAATTTTCACTGTGTCCAGGTGGTACTTTGGTTCATTGGCTAGGTTAACCTTCTCTGTCCGAGTGTGCCACACAAGAACCTAAAGGAGAGGGAAATATTTTGGGTAGCCACACTCTTAACGCTGACACTGATGATCAAACATAACAAGTGAAATGAATACCTTGGTGCAGTTATTTGCTTTCGGTTCCAGTTCTTCGACTGTTGTTATCTGTTTTAGAAAGTCAGATTCCTGCATCCCTGGCTGGGATCCACGACGTTTAAATACAGCTTTTGGATTGGACAAGATAACTTGAAGACTTACAGCAAATCCTTTGTAAAAAGTTAAAAAAAAAAAAAAAAGACTTTAAAGTAAAACATTGATGTACTTCTCTTTTTTCTATATAATTTTACTCACATCAAAACCAACTTTTAAAATACCTACTATGTATCAGGTTTGGTTACGAAGTTGAATAGGAGCATCACCTGTATGATAGTTTCAGAAGGAAAATCAATCATTACAGTACTGTACATTCAGTACAACAGGTGTGCACAGGGGCGTCTACTGTAAAATTTGAGCTCTAAGTCTATTGATAATAAATGGTGAATTTCATAAGCTGCTGTTCCACAGAGGTCATCACACCCCCTACATTTGATACTCTGGAATAACTAAGAACTAAATGCAGCTGAAAAACACACAGACTTACCCTAACTATCCTTGGGGTATGAGAGCGCCCACCCAGTTCTCCTGCCTGCCCTTTAACAACAATATGTACACTTTCTCAAAGTCAGCACTACTCTAATTTACTTTACACTTAGAAAATTGAGTAAGAGAAGTCAATTAGCTAGAAAATGAATATCAAATTTATAATCATTTTATTTATATCTCTAATATGGTTCAATCTGAAAAGGGTGGGAGGTTTGGAAATCAGTGCAGGAGATATCAGGCCATTTGATAAATTTGTTTTTTGTATTTCATTTTTCAAAAAAAAAAAAGCAAATTAGTGTAAATTTCCTTCAATGATTTGGTCATATGAAAAAATCATTACTAATTACGCTATTAGTTTAACAGCCATTAAAGCACTCTACAAGCCATCTCAGCAAGTGATTGTTTTGAAAGTCTCAAGCCCTGGATGTCTTTGCTATTACTGACTGAAGTGACACTGTAAAGTCAGACACTCTCCCAGAGTTAAAGCTACGAGGACCAATCCCCAGGAACATTTTTTAGCAACATTTTGCCCTTCTCTACATTAACTGAACTACATTAACTGAATTGATTTATTCTTCTTTTTGCAAAAAATACAGATAGCAAAGTAAGTAAGAAATGATAGTAATGGAGAAGCTGTGAGAAAACCACAAACCACCATTCTCATTACCTCTCCAGATGCCATACTGGGCCCGTCACATGTTCTAGATCTCACTACCTTTTTGAGAAAACAACATTAAGCTACATACAAACACAACTTGGTATAGCTGGCACTAAGTGAAGCAGAGGAAAAACAATCATAAAGCGTTAGCCTCAGTACTGTCCTCCACCAGTAGTGCTGGAGGGAAGCAGCACGTTCTAGCAGAAAGAACATAGCATGAGAAGCCTTTGCTTTTGCTTAGGTCCTTGCACTTGAGACATTGCCCAAGTCATTTAACCTTTCTTGATTATATAACCCCCCATTTCTTCATCTGTAAGAGAAGTGTGACATCTTAGTGTTTGATGTAAAATTAATGTATGGAAAAAGAAAGCACTATTCAAAGCATTTAAATATATAAATGAAAATGCCATTGCAAATATTATCATGAGGGGCAGGTGGTATTAGCCATCATTTACAGCTGGAGGAATACTGGTTGACAGGTAAAGGGCTTATGAAAGTTCTGGGTAGCAGAGGCAGGTCACCTGCATGTCATACCACTCTGGTAACAAGTCTGATGCCTTCTTCAGGCACTGCTAGGACAGCACAGAACTGCTTAACAAAAAGCCAAAGGTTCAAACTAATATACAAGTTGCCTTTTCTAATAGGTCAAATCAGATTTTAGTATTAAAAGATTTTATTGCTTTTTTTCATGTGCTTATAAATAAGCTTTGTCCTATTTTATCTAGATGGAAGTCTGCCCTTCTAAATCACAAACTCCTAGTTTATTCTTCACATGGCTTCAAGGTACTGGTTGTATTTCCCCATTCTCTCATAAAAAAATTTGTTTAGAATTAATTCTGAAAATGATATGAAGCCATTTTGGTATGATTTCCAACAGCCAGTCATGAAGTTGCATACTGTTTTGCTGCAAGGCCCTCTTTCCTGGTCTCACTGGAGAATGATGTGCACCTGAAAGGACAGCACCCTGGAGAGTGACTGTAGTGGGTGGCACAACACAGCGGCAAAGAGTTTTTCTATTTTCTAATACAACGGGATGGGGAGGGCTCAGTTTGAATGCTCCTCAATCATCTACCTCAATTTCCTTTGCTCATTCCCTGCTCAGGGAGCTGCTCAAAGGAAGCAGGTCACAGCCAGCAGGGAGGAACTACACACTAACTAGGCCACCCTGGGTTGCTTCTGGGGAACAAGCTTACCGGCTGCTGCGAAGCTGGGGAGAGTGAAAGAATTCTCCCTCTGAAACCATGGCAGGGAATTCTAGCTCCTAAACCACTGATTTCCAATCTATGATGGGTATCCTCAGTTTTCTCCTATTTTAAGTATTTATGCCTGAAATATCGTATCTTCCCTTTTTTCATGAGATTAGCTTTAAAGATGCTACAATGGCTTTTGAGATACTAGGGGCCTTACAAAAATCATGGGAGTAGGATTTTCTGCCCTGGTCAGTTCTGTAAAAAGATAAAATGAGAATGAGAAATGTTTGCTCACTGCGAAGGCAGGATTTCCTGATGACTTCAAATACATGCTTACTGATCACTATGTAGAAAATTTGTAAGACGTTCAAAATCCAACAAGCCATTTCTACTTCTGGACAAGATAGAGCAACAGGGACTGGCTTTTCTGTACTATTTTAAATATCTAAAAACCAGGTAAAACGTTTGAAAAAAGTTTCCAGTCATTGGAAAAGAGGTACACAGGACAGAAATCTCTTAGAAAAGAGAAATGTGAGCCTTACAACTACCCCAGCTTCTTGACTGGAGTGTTTGCAGGCCACACCACAGGGAAGGGAACCCAAAAAAGCTCTTTAGTCTCCTTGAATAGAGGAACCAAACAGGATTTGAGGAGGCCAAAACAACTAGAATTTGCAGGGCAGAATACTGGAAAGGGAACAGTTCTGTTGACCAGTAGAGGGCTCTCCTGAAGTCTTCAGCTGAGTACGATCAGCAGATGCTTCCAATACTACCCGAGGCTAAAGAACCACTGGAAAGGAGCAGGTGGATCAATTATTGGTGCTTACTCGGAACTAGGAATAGCTCACATTCTAAACAGCCAGAGTGGAGCTACCTAGCAACAAATGGGGCACCTGAAAGAGTACTTGTCCATTGTGGGGTCAAATTAGCTCTAAACTCAAGGCTGAGCTGGTTCTGCCTAACAAATTTTAAAAGCAAGCCTGGAAGGGATCAAAATGTTTCCAAATAACTTAGATGTGTCCCAGTACAAAGCTCAAAATATTTATGTATTCATTTATAATATAGTCTATATTATATATATATGTGTGTGTGTGTATCTCATCACGTACCTAGCAACATATAATTCAAAATGCCTGAAACACAAAATCATCAGCTGTACAAAGAAGCAAGAAAATACCACATAATGAAGAGAAAATTCAGTCAACAGAAACCCAGAATTGACACAGATGATAGAATTGCAGAACAAGGACATTAAAATACATTACAAATACACTTCATATATTCAAAAAGGTAAAGAAAAGATTGTGCATGCTAAGTAGAGATATGGAAGATATTTTTTAAAAAAGACCCAAAGTCATCTCAGTGATGAAAAATACATAGTGGGATTAACAGCAGATGAGACACTGTAGAACTTGAAGATAGAATGATAAAAACTACCAAATGAAAGAGAAAAAAACCAACACACACACACACAAACGCACACACACGTCACAGAAACAATGAAAGGAGAGGAAGAGAAAAAAAATTTTTTTGAAGAAATAAAAAATTTCCAAACTTGAAAAATCAGTAAAGATAGATAAAGCTTGAACAACACTATCAACCAACTTGACTTAAATGATATTTATAGAACACTCCACCCAACAATAGCAGAACACAATCTTCAAGTGCACATGGGATATTATTAAGATAGACCATAGTCTGAGCCACATACCAAGTCTCAATAAATTTGAAAGAATTTAAATTGTACAAAGTACGTTCTCTAACCACAATGGAACTAAAATAGAAGTTAATAATATAAAGATATCTGGAAAATCCCCCAAATATTTGGATACTAGACAACATAATTCTAATTAAAATACAGATCAAAGAAGAGATCAAAGGGAAATGAGAAAGTGGTTAACTGAATGAAAACAAAAACAAAACATCAAAATTTGTGGGATGCATCTAAAGCGGTGCTTAGATGGAAAATGAATTTTTTTATATGCATTAAAAATTTATTAGATAAGAAAGGTCTCAACTCAATGACCTAAGCTCCCACCTTTATAAACTGGAAGAAGAAAGTAAATGAAACCTAAAGTACATAGAAAAAAATATTAGTAAATATAAGAACAGAAATCTATGGAATAGAGACAGAAACCAATAGAGATCACTGAAAATTAAAACCTACTCCTCTAGGAGGAAAAAAGTTCATTAAAATTGATAAACATCTACCCATTCTTATCAGAGAAGGAAGACACAAATTACCAGTGTCAGAAATGAGAGAGGGGATTATCAGCACAGGTTCTACAAACATTAAAATGATGATAAAGGAATATTGTGAGCAACTTCATGGCAGTATATTTGACAACATAGATCAAAATAGACAAATTCTTGGGAAGATAAGCTACTAAAGCTCATGGATGAGGAAACAGATAATCTGAAATAGCCTGGTATCAATTACAGAAAGTAAGTTTATAGTTAAAAATCTTCCCACACACAACCCTCCAGGCCCAGATAGCTTCACTGGTAAATTCTACGAAACATCTAAGGAAGAAATAATAGCAATTCTACACGATTTTTTTCTAGAAAATAGAAAAGGAGGGAACACTTCTCAGATCATTCTATGAGACCAGCATTGCCCTAATACCAAAACCAGATAAAAACATTACAAGAAAACTACACATCAAAACCCCGCAAAAACACAGACAAGAATTCTGAAAGTTTTTATCAAATCAATGCCAACAATGAACAGAACAATAAATCATAACTACATGAAGTTTATCCCAAGATTGCAATGTTGGTTTAACATTTCAAAATTAATCAATGTAATTTACCATATTAACAGACTAAAAAAGAAAAAAAAATCTGACTATCTCAATAGATGGAGAAAATGCATTTGATGATTAAAGGAAACAAAAAGGCCTCTCAGCAAACTAAGAACAGAAGTGAACTTTCTCAACTTCATAAAGGGCACCTACAAAAAAACTCCTGCCAACATTATACTTAATGACAGACTAAGTGTTTTAACTCCTAAAGATAGGAATGAAGCAAGTATGGCTGCTCTGGACTTTTTACTCAACAACGTACTGGAGGTCCTAGCCTTTGAAATAAGAGGGGAGAACAGACAGATTGGAAAGGAAGCAAAGCACAGCAAACCTCCTCTTCCCTCTCCAGCCACAGTTAATAGCATCGACAGCGCTTATCAGTTCCTTCCACAGTTCCTTCCACTTGTTCTCACCTCCATATACTTGTTCCACTAGTACATTCTCTCTTCTCTAACTACACATGATCTAATTTCAGCAGGGATATTACAAATAAAAACTACATCCAGTTCCTAAAGGATGGCTTTTGGCAACAATACTTTTAGAGTGTGCTCAAAAGAAAGATTCTATTCTCTGGAATAGTCACTGTGGCTGTTGTAGTACTAGAACACTGGGCTCTTGACACTTTTAGTGTTGCCAATAGGTATAAGGTAATTTAATCCCTGCCCCCTCCCCCCCACCACTTTAAACAAAGAAAAAAAGATTTCAACTTCCAAACTAAAAAATACATACATACTGACTAGTCATGGACCTTGCTGGAGAAGGAAAGATATGTGTGTGGTACCTCTTCTTTCTTTTCTAATTCTCTCTGAGGTGGCCAACTCTTCTTTTTCCTAGCAAAGCACACACTGCCTTTTGGAATGTTGTGTGAGTGTGTTTTAATCCTCACTGCCCATTCCCACCTTCCCCTTATTGAGATACAATACATGTATAGTAAAAGTCGCCCTTTTAAAGGGTACAATTAGGTGGGTTTTAGTACATTCATAACTCTGGGCACCATTTTTTGCAAAGACTATTCTCTTCCCATTGAATAATCTTGGCACTCGCGGCAAAAATCAGTTGACCATAAATCTAAGGGTTTATTTCTGGACTGCCAATTCTATTTCATTAATCTATATGCTTATCCTTAGGCCAGTACCACATTGTCTTTATTACTGTAGCTTTATAATAAGTTTTCAAATTAGGAAGTATAACTCCACCAACTTTGTTCTTTTTCAAGACTGTTTTTGATGTTCTGAGTCTGTTGCTTTATTTATATGAATTTTAGGATCATGTTATCAATTTCTGAAAAATGGGAAGCCAGAATTTTGTAGATTACACTGTATCTGTAGATTAATTTGGGGGAATATTGCCATTGTAGCAGTATTAAGTCTTCTAATTCATAAGAAGATTATGTCTTCTAATCTATGAACATAAGATATCTTTCCACTTATTTAGTTCTTTAATTTCTTTAGTTTTTAATTTATGGATATATTTTTTAATTTCCAGTGTATATCTTATACTTTTTATTACTAAATATTTCTGGCACTATTGTGAGTGAAATTGTTTTTAGTTTCATCTTCAGACTGTTCATTGCTAGTGTATAGAAATAATTGATTTTCATATATTGATCTTATATCCTGCAACCTCACTGAATTCACTTATTAACACTAGTAGTTGTGTGTGTGTTTCTTAGGATTTCATATTTAAAAGGTTATGCCATTGATAAATGGAGACAGTTTTGTTTCTTCCTTTACAACCTGAATGCCTTTTATTCCTTTTTCTTGCTTAATTACTTTGGTTACAACTTATAGTACAATGATAAATACAAATGGCAGGAGGGGTCATCCTTGTCTTATTCTTGATCGTAGAGAAAAAGCTTTCAGTCCTCAACTACTGAGAATGATGTTAACTGTCATAGATGTCAACTTTTCATAGATGCACTTTATCAAGTAGAAAAAGTTCCCTTCCATTCCTAGTTTATCTTTTGTCTAGTGTTACCATGAAAGAATGTTGAATTTTGTCAGGTCCTTTATACTACTGATATAGTGTATCACATTGATTGACTTCTGCATTTGAACTAACCTTACACTCCAAGGATAAATTCCACCTGATCATGGTATATAATCCTTTTTATACGTTGCCAGATTCACTTTACTGGTATTTTGTTTGGGATTTTTACATCTATGTTCAAAAGGGATATTGATCTTTGCTTTTTTCTTCCTTGTGATGTTTTTGTCTGGTTATGGTATCAGGGTAACATTGGACTGATAGAATGACTACAAAAATGTTCCCTTCTTCCTATTTTTTGGAAGTGTTTATGAAGATGTGGTGGTAATTCCTCTTTGAATGTTTGGTAGAATTCACCAATGAAATCATCTGGAACTGGGCTTTTCTTTGTGGGTAGTTTTGCTTATAACTAATTCAGTCTCTCCATTTGCTGTGGGTCTACTCAGATTCTATTTCTTTTTGAGTCACTTTTAATAGTCTTTCCATGAATTTGTTAATTTTTATCTAGGCCATCTAATTTGTTGACATACTATTTTTCATAGTATTTTTATAATTTTTTAAAGTTTCTGTAAGGGTGGTAGTAATGCTCATGCTTTCCTTCCTGATTTTAATAATCTGAGGCTTCTCTCCTTTTCCCTTGGCAGTCTAAAAGTCTGCCAATTTTGTTGATGTTTTTAAAGAACAAATTTTTGGTATTACTGATTCTATTACTTTTCTATTCTATATTTCATTTATTTTGCTCTAACATAGTTTTTTTCCTGTAGCTTATTTTAGGTTTAGTTTGCTCTTCATTTCTAGTTTCTTATGATAGAAGGTTAGGATATTGGTTTGAGGTCTTTCTTTTTAATAGAGGCATTTGAAGCTATAAATTTCCTTCTAAGCACTGGTTTAGCTCCCCCCATACATTTAAATGTGTTATATATTTCCATTTTCATTCATTTCAAAAGTATTTCTTAATTTCCCTTGTGTTTTCTTCTTTGACCAAGTGATTATTTAGTAGTGTGTTTTTCAATTTCCATGTATGAGGGTACTTCAAAAAGTTCATGGAAAATTGAATTAAAAAAATACAGATCTTTCATGAACTTTTTGAAGATCCCTTGTATTTGTAAATTTTACAAACTCTTTTCTGGTATTAATTTCTAATGTCAATTCAATATAGTCCAAGACCATGCTTTGTATGATTTGTTTATTTTAAATTTATCAGGACCTGTTTTATGGCCTAACATACTGTCTATCCCAGAGAATGTTCCATTGTGTATTTGAGATGAATGTGTATCCCGCTGTTGTTGGGTGGAGGGTTTGGATAGATGTCTATTAGGTCTAGTTGGTTTACAGTGTTTTTCAAGTCTTCTATCCTAATTGACCTTCTCTCTAGTTGTTCTATCAAAATCTAAAGGAATCTCTTGAGTATTTCTTGTAGGAGCATATGTGCTAGCAACAAATTTTCTTGGTGTTTATTAATGGAGAATATCTTATTTTGCCTTCATTTTTAAAAGATAGTTTTGCTGGATATAGAATTCTTGGCTGACAGGTTTTTTTTTTTTCTTCCAGTATAGCCGGTCTCCAACTTATGATGGTTTGACTTATAATTTTTCAACTCTATGAATGGTGTGAAAGTGATACACATTCTATGGAAACTATACTCTGAGTACCCTTGCAACCATTCTGTTTTTCACTTTCAGTGCAGTATTCAATAAATTACATGAGATATTCAACACTTTATTATAAAATAGATTTTGTGTAAGATGATTTTGCCCAACTATAGGTGAATGTAAGTGTTCTGAGCATGTTTAAGGTAGGCAAGGCTATGGTGTTTGGTAGGTTGGCTATTTTAAATACATTTTTGACTTACGATATTTTCAGCTTATGATGGGTATATCAGGACATAACCCCATTGTAAGTCAAGGAGCATCTGTACTTTGAACATGTCATCCTACTCTTTTATAGCCTCCATGATTTCATAAGAAATCATCTGTTAATCTTATTGAAGATCCTTTGTTAATCACAGTCACTTTTTTTCCCCCTTCTCTCCACATTCTCTTCATCTTTGGCTTTCAACTGATTGTGATGTGTCTAGGTATGCATCTCTTTAAGTTTATCCTGGAGTCCATTTAGCTTCCTGGATGTGTAGATTGTTTTTCCATACAAATTTGGGAAGTTTTCAACTATTAGTTCTTCAAATATTCTTTCTGCCCTTTTCCTTCTATTTTTCCGAGATGCACAGTATTAAGACTCTTGACTCACTACACTCTGAGGCTCTGTTCATTTTTTTTCATTCTTTTTTCCTTCTGTTCCTTAAAGTAGATCATCTCAATTTACCTGTTTCAAGTTCACTGATTCTTCTGCCTGCTCAAATCTGCTTTGAGCCCCTCTAGTGAACTTCTCATTTTTGTTAGTGTACTTTTCAACTCCAGCATTTCTATTCAGTTCTTTTTTGAAAAATATAATTTCTATTTATTTTTCTCATCTATTTGATGAGACATCATTTTCATATTTTCCTTTAGTTATTTAGACATGGCTAAATAAAATATCTCATTTAAAATATCTCATTCAAAGTCTTTGTCTAGTAAGTCCAATGTCCAGACTTTCTCAATGTCAGACTTCCCATTGACTCTTTTGTGTATTGGCCATGCTTTTTTGTTTCTTTGCAAGTCTTGTAATTTTTTGTTGAAAACTCAACATTTAAAATAACATAATGTGACAACTCTGGAAATGAGATTCTCTTTCCTTTCTAAGCTTTGTTGTTGCTGTTTAATGACTTTCTTGAACTAACTCTGTATAGTCTACGTTCTTTGCTGAATGTGGCCACTGAAGTCTATGCTCAATTAGCTTAGAGTTCAGCTAAATATTAAATACCGATTTCCTTAAATTATTAGAACCAATAAATCTCTCAGTCTTTACCAAAAGCTCTGTGTGCATGTTGGGCTTGCTTTGCCAGGTAGTTTACAACTCTGTTTTAGCCTTCACTTCCTGATCTCATGGAGGCTTAAGATCAGCCAAAGGGGAAAACTGAGGGCCTTGTAAAGTTCCTCTTGAGCATGTGCGCAGCCCCAGGCATGGGCACAGCCTAACTTGTCCACATGGTCTTCTAGATTCCCAGAAATATGTCAGAGCTTTCAAAAGCCCCCTACAGAGTGAAATATTTCCCTACTTTTTCTCTCAAGTTTCTTGCTTATCTTATTGTTTGCCACAACTATTGTCACTGCCTCAAGGAGTTGTGATGGTTAACAATCACTGCAAGTTGTTTTTGACAAACACCCCCAGGGAGAAGGATGTTTGCACGGAGTCAGTGCTGAGTGAGGTCAGATAAAGACAAGCCTTGTGAGGAAGGTTTCCTAGACAGGTCAAATTATGACAGATCTCTTAGAATGGAGCTTTGAATAAATTCCAACCCTGTTCTTCCCTTCCAGTGACTGCTAGGCTGTTGGTTTTCACCATGGTTACAGGGCTGTTGGATTTCAAGGTGACCATGGAGCAAAGGAGAAAGGGAGGGGAACAGAGCAAGTTGAAACAATATAACACTCACTGTTCTTACCAAGATTTAGCCATTAAAAAACAAAGAAAAAACATTTCTCAGATTGTTACATATCTTTGGTTAATTTCTATAGTTCTGAAAAAGTTGGTTTTGACAGTTTTTGCCAGTGTTCTTGTTGTATTTACGGAGGAGAGGGTATTCGGAGGTCCTTACTCTGCCATTTCCAACGGTATCACTGCCTTTTTCTTTTTGCAACCTGCAATCCCATTATCACCCTTTGAGATGGGTGAGCATGGAAGAAGAAGCCACTTTCATGTAGGTGGTTAAAAATGGAAAACTGCTCCTTAAGTACTTTTTTTAAAAAAATAATCTTGTACTTCCCAGCCCTGGCTTTTGAAAACTATCTGGCATCTCAACTGAAAAACAAATAGGTTAATAGCATTATTTTAGGAATCATTCCCACAGATTTAAATCAAATATTGAAAGCAGAAAAGAGGACTATGTGAAAGGAATGTGTCCTTTGTTTACATATATCATCTCCAAATTGTCACTGTTTCACGCAAATATTCCCCTGTAGATCCTCATGGCTTAAGACTGAATGCTTACATGTCATGATGTGTGTGCACTTTCACAGCCATGATGAAGATTCTTTCCCAATCTACTGCTTCCTAAGGGGCACACAAAACTGTAGCTTCCCACATTTACTTCTAATTATAATTTAGGATCATTTTCTTCTGGTGCAGAAGAGGAATGAAAAAGCATGGCTTGGTTGTTAAGTAGATCTGTTAATCTGCTCCAGAATACTGACTGAAACTTTATGATTGCTTCAGGGTGAGACTTTTAAAATTATTGTCTAGTTTTTAAAACTCCTCAAAAGCCAATTAGCAGCCATTTTTCTTCATAAAAAAATTTAAAACACTCTGCATTTCTAAGAAGTTTTATTTATTTAATCTACAAATAATTCATTTAAATCTCTACTCTGAAAATAACAAAGCATCATAGAAAACTAAATCTACTAAGGAAACGATCAGGATGACAAACAAGGATGGAAAACTGGATCTCCCCCCCCAAAGAAAACCTCACTTAAGGAGGCTTAATTACCTGAATACTAAAAATATTCATGAACGATTTCTAATGGGCCTGACTAACATTGATGTTTAGAGGGGCAAGTGGTTCTACTGGCTCAACAGCCAAGAAGACTCTGATGGGAAATGAACTGCTTCTACACTGAGGATGGCAGGATAACAGGCTCGACACTGCCTGTGTGAGAGTCACTCTCTTATGCTTTGTTTCACCCTTTGAGATTTTCTACTTTATATTTTCTGTAGTATTATTGAATATGTCACAGTAAACCACTTTAATCCAACCCAGAAAATATAGCAAAACAGGGTGGAGAGATACTGTGTCCTCTTCCCCACTCAGTGAAATAACTTCTAAAATAGTTGCTCTGCTGATGTCCGCCAGTGAAGCTATTACTCTCATATCGCCTCCTAGCTTCATATATGAGGGTACTTCAAAGAGTTCATGGAAAAATAGAATTAAAAGATAATATAAATTTATCCATGAAAATTGTCAAGTACCCTCATAGAAGCTATGTTGGTTTCTGATCTGAAACTTTAAGAAGTTTCTTAAAGGGGGCTTCCAGTCAAGATGGTGGAATAGACAGTCCCCAGCATCACTCTCTCCCACAAAACAACCAACTTACAACTATAAAAAAGCAACAACAGCCAAGCTGGGGCCACTAGAGCTCAGGGAAAGAGGAGGAGAGACCTATGGAGTGCATGTCGGCGGGAGAAGCCACGATGAGAGAAAGAAAGAACTGCTCTGACCATTTTTAGCCCTGGCCATTTCCAGGCTGGAAGTGCACAGAGTAGGAGCTGGCAAAAAGCCAAAGCTGTGCCTTTTGGATGAAGTTGCTTGGAGGCACCAGGGGAGAAGAGGGCCTTGGTGGCCCTGAGGCCAGCAAGACCACTAACAGGGTTCCTGTGGACCCACACAGGAGCAAGGAGCCACAACAACTGAAAAAAAGGAGCCACTCAGAGGCCAGTGAGTCATCGCAAGGGACCAATGCATGGCCCATGGGAAGTGTTTGTAGCATGGGCGGTGGCGGAGATGTGCCCTGAGAGAGAACACTGGGACACAGCAAGGACAGCTGATCTGCCCCCCAATCAGTGAAGGACCACTCAGAAGAAACTGATCAGGAATATAGAATTGCATGGGGTGCAGCTTGATGAAAAGACTCAGGCCTAGGCCAGAGTTTCTATACAACCCAAGTGCACTGGGTCTCTCGAGAGCCAGAAGTACCTATAAAGTCAACCATTAAAACCTGAGCTGCACAAAAAGCCTTCCCTAAGGAACCAGCAGCAAAGCAGCAATTTAGCTCAACCACAGAGCTCAAGTACTGGTTCCAACAGGAAGTTCCCCCATTTTAGAAGTAAGCAAAGGACAAAAAATTAGCTCCAGTGCAGAGTTTAAGTGGTGGGAACAGCAAATAATCCAATATAGAACTGAAAGAAAAAATATGTATACACCAGAGATAAAGTTTGATACTAACTAGTAAAGGTTTCACATCACCAAAGAACAACTATAAAACCTAGAAGGAGTGGAAGTCCTCTGGGCTACCAAGCCAGAAAGTGGGGAGGGCCGGGGGCCTCAGCAATGCCCCCTGACACCTGCAACCAATCCTGAAGATGGGGGATGAGGGCCTCGGCCATGCCCCCCCCAACATGTGCAGCCAGCCCAGGACCACCAAGCTGCCACAGGAAGTGCCCTGGGGTCCCCCAAACCGGGGTGTTGGTGGGCCTTGGGCCTTGGCCATGCCCCCCTGGCATGTGCAACCAGCCCAGTGATGACCACCAAGCCACAGCATAAAGGGCCCCAGGTTCCCGAGCTGATACAGTGGGGGGTGAGGGCTTTTGCCACACCCCCCTGACATCTGCACCCAGCCAGGCAATGACCAAGCCACCACTGGAAGCCCCCTGGTCTTCCCTGTGGGAATGAGGAGGTGCCACAGGCCTCAATCCTACCCCTCCTCCTCCTCCCTCCTTCTTCCATCCCATTTCCTTCCCCTTTCCCCTCTCCCCCTCCCTCCCAATTGCTCTGCAACAACATCCTAGAATGTAAAATATAATATTAATAAAATTACATTTTCTTTAAAAAAAAAAAGTTTCCTAAAGATGTATTATAATAAAATAGTGTGATGGTATAGGAGGGTAATCAAGTGAAAGCTTTTAACCCAGAGTACATGGGTTCAAATCCCCACTCTGTGCTTACTGTTAATGTGAACTGGGCAAGTACTTTCACTGTTCTGTGCCTCAGTTTCCTCAAATGTAAAACGGAGATAGTTATTACAGTTATTTTAAGTTTATTGAAAATCCGAAATGAGTTAATACATGTAAAGCACGCACAACAGTATATCATTATAGAAAGATCTTTCTTATTTACCAATCTTGTTCTAAATAACTTCTTTATATTATTATAAATAATGTTATCTTTCATTTTTCATGTTCCCTTTGGCATTATTCATTCATTCATAAAACCTTTATGAGCTGATTGTCTTTGGCATTGGGGATACAACACTTTATAAGACTAATCCAGTACAACTGGTGTCTTTATAAGAAGAGGACAGATGGCAGGAGATTGGGTCACAGAGGAAAGGCTATGTGAACCCAGCAAAGAAGGCTTTCTGCAAAGCAGAGAGGCCTCAGGAGAAACCAACCCTGCTCACACATTGATCTTGGACCTCTAACCTCCAGCACTATGAGAAAATAAATTAAAAAAAATTTTTTTTAATGGGCAAAGAACTTGAATAGACATTCCTCCCCAGAAAATGTACAAATGGCCAGTAAGCACGTGAAAAGGTGCTCAACATCACTAACCATTAGGGAAATGCAAATCAAAACCACAATGAGACACCACTTCACACCCATTACGATGGCCACTATTAAAAAAAATAAATAAATAAAATAAAAAGTATTGGTGAGGATGTGGAGAATCCAGAACCCTTTTGCATTGCTGGTGGGAATGTAAAACGATGCAGCTGCTGTGGAGGACAGTATGGCAGTTCCTTGAAAAAATTAAACACAGAATTACCATACGATCCAGCAATTCCACATCCCAAAAGAACTGGAAGCAGGAGCTCAGACATCTGTAGCCTCCTGTTGACAGCAGCACTAATTCACAACTGCTACAAGGTGGAAACAACCAAATGTCCATCGATGTATGAATGGATAAGCAATATGTGATATACACATAACAATGAAATGTTATTAAGCCTTAACAAGGAGAAAAATGCTGATACATGGTACAATGTGAATGAACCTTGAAGACACTATGCTAAATGAAATAAGCAACTAAAATATTGTATGATTTCATTTATGTGAAATACCTAGAATAGTCTAATTCATAGAAAGTAGAATGGTGGTTACAGGGGCCGGGGGGAGGGGTGAATGGGGTTACTGAGAATGGGAATAGAATTTCAGTTTGGGATGATGACAAAGTTCTGGAAATGGACAATGGTGATGGTTGCACAACACTGTGAATGTACTTAATGCCACTGAACTGTACACGTCAAAATGGTAAATTTTATGTTATGTATATTTTAACCACAATAAAAAAATAGATTAAACTCGCATTGCCAGTGAATATGGGCTATCTTTTCATTCATATTGTTGGTGGTGCTTTTCAGTTATTATGATTAAAAATAATTCCTCTCCTATGCTCAAATTCTCTTCTTGCTTGACTGATGGAAGTGTTTTCTATGGAAATAATTCTATTTAGCAGTCCCAAACTTTGTAATGATGCTGTCTTACATGAGACAGACTCAGAGGGTGGCATGGAGGGGACTGTGACCCCTGATGGACCATAATAAAGCACAGGAGGGAACTTCTGTGAAGAGTAGCTTCTGACCACCTACACCGACCATTCTCATCCCTGGCTGCACTTTATAGTCACCTCAAGACTTAATAAAAAACAAAAACAAAAACCACCCACCCCTCCCCACCTCCATCGCACCCCCCACCCCGGACGCCAGGCTCTCCTCCCAGAAGTTATGATCTCACTGATCAGAGGTGGAGCCCGGCGTCGGTATTTTTTCAAGGTTCCCGTGGTAATCCTGATGTGCAGCCACGTTGAGGCCCACTGAAGTAGACCCTTTTTAGAGAGCTCTCTGGAGTCCAACTCGGCATTCCTCCTTTTTAAACTCACTTTTAAGAAATAATGGCAATGTTGTCTCAGAAGCAATTAGAAGGTGTAACGTTTAATTTTGATAGTCCCTAAACTAGAAAAGGAAAACATGCTAAAATTAATGAATTCAGCAAATATTTATTCAAGCTACTTCTGCCAGGGGCTTTGCCCAGCTTGGAGATGCAGGGACAATAGACTGGAGCCCCCTCTTAGTGGGCTCGGGGCCAGCGGGGGAGGCAGGGAGCAGGCAGATGCTGACGCGGGCGCCACCTCGCGGACAAATGCATAAGCGCAGGATTCTAGGTGAACACGTGGGAGGGGCATTTTTGCTGGATGGAAAATCAGGAAAGACTTTCCAGAGAAAGCGATACCTGCATCCCTGATGCGTCCTGAAGTGTCACTAGAAATTAGCCAGGCAAACATGGGATGACAAAGTGACATTCCATACTCTAGGCTGGAAAGCAGCGTGTGCTATCCTCGATGACCTCAGGCCCGGCAATTCTGGCTGAGCCTGGTGGTTGGCTCTGGTTGAAGGATTTGAAATTGGGGTGGACAGAAGTGCACAGTATTTGGGGTCGGGATGATTATGGCTGCTCAGGGAGCCCAGGAAGAATGTCTGCTAAGTTTAACTTCTGAAGCTAGTGCAGAGAAATGTGTGGTAGTCACAGCCACCAACCCTGTGCCAAGGAACACCAGCATGCCTGCCACGCCCTAGGTTAGCCGTGCAGAGCAACGGTCCTTAACTCTAATTATTACATGAACATATTGCCTCTTTAATTTACCTCTGTTTAAATCTATTTGAATTTACTTCTTTAGTGGACTCCAAATTCAAATGAAAATTATATCTGCACATACTCTCCTAGAGAATCTGAAGAAAGTCAAGGTGGTAAAAAAGGACATTTCTCCTACTGTGACTTGACTAGAAAACGTGAGAATCATCCTTTTAAATCCTCCCCCTGCCCCTTGAGGAATTTGTACAATGAATGCATGCCTGGTGTTCCACAAAGATTCACTCACCTACAGAGGCACACTGGAACTTACACTGCACCAGACACCTTGCAAATCTAAATGTTACAAATGGTACTTTCTTCTGAAAGCTCAAGTGCTTTGGTTTGTTTAGTCCCTCAGCTGGGAAATTATAATAATAAGCACATATCTACTCCTAAACAACTCTTAAATGATTTTTGATTTTAATTCTCTCTTGATCACTCTCTTTTTGGGATACTTAATCTAAGGCAAGGGCCGGTGTTTATCTCAACATGCCATCCTGCAGGCTGAGATAGTTCACTGAATGATAATGAGCACAGGTCTGGAGAGAAATGAAGCTCAGCACAGGCCCAAAGCAGAGCTTACATGTTCTTCAGTATTACCTTTAATAGTAACCTGACATAGCTGTGTGTGGGTGCAGATTCAAATATGCCAGGACAGCAGGAACTTCTGCATGGTTCTATTCTCATTTCAACCTCACCATAACCCAGAAGGTAGATGGTATGATCCCTAATCTGCAGGTGAGGAAACAGAGATTCCCCTAGACTTTTTTTTTTTTTTTAAAGATGACTGGTAAGGGGATCTTAACCCTTGACTTGGTGTTGTCAGCACCATGCTCACCCAGTTAACTAACTGGCCATCCCTATATGGGATCCGAACCTGGGGCCTTGGGTTGTTATCAGCACCGCACTCCCCCGAGTGAGCCACGGGCCAGCCCCCACTACATCTTCAGGCTGTACAGCCTGCTTGTGGCTGAGTGGTGTCTGGGGGTCAGCAATCCTACCCTACAGCCGCTTGGCCCCTGTGATGATCAGTCAAACAAAACATTGACCTGATTCATCCAAACAAACGTGTGAACCAGTTGAGCCCAAAGACACAGTCTGATCTTGTTTCTCAGTTAAGAGTCATAACATTCGTTGAGTGTCTACAATGGTCTACTGGATGCTTTGTCATGTGATGTCTTATGTTGTGAAGAATTTCTTTTTTCCTATTCTGTGCGTAAAGAAAATTAAGATTCAGAAATCAAGAAGTCAGTCAGTTGGCATAAGTGGGTGAGTGGGGATTCAAAGCTGGAAGTGGAGGGTATCTCAGTGGCCACACTGACTTGATTTTGAATCCTAGCTCCACCACTTAATCGCTGTACAACCCTGGACAAGTTACATAGCATGTCCAGGCCTCAAGTTCCTTATGTTTAAGTGTGGATAATAAAACTAGCATAACCCTTGCAGAGCTGAGTGAGGATTAAATAAGAGAGCACACAGGGTGCCTATGCAGGCCTGATGCCTGGTAAATGCTCAGCAAACAACATGTAATTATTAAGTATGCTGGTCTTCCCTGATATAAGGGAAAACTTTAGGTTTTCAAATATTTTAGTGTGGAATGAATGCTTTATTCCATTGAAATCTTAGGATGAATTCCAATATGTAATTGCAGGGCTGCTGGAATTGAAGTGGGGTGGAGCCCTGGAAACCCCTCTCCCCACTTCCCTGGAATCCCTTAAAGGGCTCCATGGATCCCTCCTTTTTACCTCTGCCTTGCCCAGCCCCATGACCAGGTTCCCCAAAGAAAAGTTCCTGATTAAGAGCACTCAGATGCACAGGCATTCCTTACCCACATGCCCACATCCACCCAGTACAGCCAGGGCCACAGTACATGTGGACAGTACTACGCATGGTGCTGAGGATGTCGAATGCCGACAAGTCTCTGGAATGCCCTCATTCTGGAAATATATAAGAAATGGGCAACAGCCTGCCTACTGCCCGAACACCCCACCACCAACCCTGCGGTTCTGTAAGTTATCAGGACACGCTTACCACTCCCTGATAGCTGCAGTTCTCTCCTGGAGACTTACACATCACTCCAGTGACAGTCACTGTGCACCAAACTAAGGACAAAGTCCCAAGTTGATCCCCAGAGCCTGCACTAAAAGGCATAAATGACACATTAAGCCTCTCTACTGAGAACATTCAGTAACTTTATCTTTCTCATACAAAACATTCATGCATGGAGACAGCACACTCAAATTATGACTGCCTCCAAAGTGGCAACAAGGTCACTCCCTCCATTTTCTTGAAGTATTTATGTTCATGAAGCAAAGTAAAACTTCATTAAAGTTGACTCCACTCATTTGGCTTGATGATCATCTGATCTGGGTTGGGCTGAAGTTTATCACAGCATTATCCACCAAGAAAGGGTTTGCCAAGTCAATTAACCCAGGCGAAATTCCTTGTTGACAAATATCAAGACAAAGGAGCCCTGTATAACTGCTGGTCTCACGTCCCACAAAGAGAGAGAGCAAGCTTCAGTGATCCGCCTGGAGTTATTCCTTGGCTCTCTCCCGGCTCACAGTCATCATTTATAATGAGTTTTTAAAAAGGTTCGCTTGGTAAGCCAGCAGTGGGGACACTCTCGAGTAGAGCAATTACTCAGCCCCACTTGAAGGCTGGGGCTGCTGGGCAGATGGGATCAGGACTGGGGATGGAGACAAGGCAGTCCTGGCTTCTGCCCACGTGGAGGCTGGGCTGGGTTCTGGTCAAGGCAGGGGAGTTCAACAGCCTGAGGGAAAGACGCAGAGCCATTGTGGTAAGTGCTATGGGGCAGAAGTGCAGGCGCTTACAAGTACAGCAGGTGGCAGGTGATAGTGGGGGCGGGGCTGTCTTAATCTGGGGTGTCAGAAAGGTTTCCCTGAGGATGTGGCCTCCAAACAGTCTGAGCATGAGATGGGGGCAGAACTAAGCAAAGAGCATTCCAGGCACGGGCATCTGTGTGGGCCCCCGAGGTGAAGGGTCAGATGTGCCGCGGGAATGGATCTGTGCCCCCTAAGATCGAGTGTAGGGGGACAAGGCCGGGTAGGGAGGCAAGGGTAGGCCAGGCAGGACGTTGCAGCCACGATGAGGAGGAGTTATTTAGACCAAGAGCACGGGCAGCGTCTGAAGAGCTGTGAGTAAGGGACTGCCAAGAATCGGGCTTGCGTTCCTGAGAACCCTCATGCCTCACAGTAGAGGGGGGACTGCAGAGGGCAGAGCTGGAGGCAGGAAGCCCAGGCAGGTGCTATCTTTGTCTTCCTCCTCCTCTCCAGCCCCTCCCAACTCCACAGTCCTCCAGGAGCACAGCACACCCACGCCTCATCCAGAGCCTGGAAACTTGAGTTGGGTAATGTGTTTTCCCCCTAATAGGCAGATTCCTATTTTAACACACTGATGTTCTGGTTAACAGAATGTTCTAATGACCATCCTTTCTGCACATAAATTACAACTCAAAGATAATAAAATTACATCAATTAAAACTAAACCAAACTTACATTTAATGTATCAGTTATCACCGTACCATATAGCTGAAAAGGTGTTAAAGAGATCTAAATGTCTGCTGACTTATAAGCATAATCTAAAATGACTTGCTAATATTTTATAGGTCCCTAATAGCTGTGCTATTTAAGGCCCCCCTCACCTCCCATTCCCTACCCTGCCTGCCTCATTACCCCCCACACAGATGGCTGCCAGAGCCTCCAGGCTCATCCCTCACCTACCCATTCATTCTGCACCTGCAGACATGTGGGTTTCATATCATATTTTTTGAATTGCAGTAGTCCAAACTCTTCAATATCCACAGACATAAAGACAAACTTCTCATCCCAGCAGTCAGTGCTCGCAATCTGACCCTAGTTTGCCTTAGGGGAACTAAGAGCTACACACCCTTGGGAATTCCTGCTCCCAAAACACATCCTGCCCTTTGTCCTTGCCTGCCCGACCCAGGTCTAGCATTTAAGGCACCCCTCAAGTGCGATCTCTTCCACAACTCCTTTCCCGAACCGCGCCGACAGCAGTATTATCTTCTCATTAAATGTAACCCCCAAACATTGCATTCGTACTTCACTTTCTACCTCACGGCACAGTCAGTTGTGTGCTTATCGTAGCCATTCTCTCCCTGCTGGACACAAAACCTCTCAGGGGCAGCGACTGCATGCTCCCTATAGGCTCAGTGCCGCTCTCTGCTCAATAGCGTGTGGAATTCAGTCACGTGTCGCTTGTCCCTCTCTACTAACATCTGGCAGATAGTCGGCTCCAACCACCAGCCCCTCCACCTGCCCAGTTCTTGGTTTCCTTACTTCTCTCACCTTTTATCTAGGAGTAAGGGGTGATTCTGACCAGGTGAACTTGTCCATCCAAGATCCTAATCCCCCTTCAATTCTCCTTCTGGGGGTCTTTCAACACTCTCTCTTAAAACTTCTACTTCGTTTCCTCTACCGCTAAAGAAGAAGGTGGGGGGGAGGGGAAGCGATTTTCCTACTCCTTGAAACTGCCAGCATCTCCTCTTCTCGTTGCTGCCACATTCCTTGAAAGAACTATCTCTGGTCCTGCTGCCTCTCAGTCATGCTCCCACTCCCAGCCCCACAACGGCCATCACCTGCTGCCCTCAGAGGTCCAGGGCCGTCCAGTCTCCAGAGACGAGCAACAACTACCAACTGCAAAGGGCATAAGCCACGGCGAAGGAGGAGCTGGGTGTCAACAGAGGCAAAAGCAGGAACAGGGTGGACCAGCTTCAACAACCCTTAGAACTCGTCGGGATTCACACAACCCTCCAATGGAGGGGACCTCAGAAGTCACCCCCTTCCTCTTTCTAACCCACTCCTCCTCATAGACCTCCCGGCCACTCGTTTCCACCACGTCCTCTTTAATCACTGTCCTGCCAAAACGAACCTCCAAATCCTTTCACAGATCACACTGCTTCTCCCTCTTTGCTCTACTGGAAACCTAACTTTCCTCAATTTTGTTGACCTTTTACTCGTCTCAAGTTTAGGCCCTTTATTCTCCCATCTGCCCCTTGTCCCAGGGAATGAAGTGTACCAGCCATTCCATGTGCTTCTGGCTCTCACTCCCACACTCAGCAGGGCCTCTCCTTGTCCACATCCAACAACCCAATCCATGATTCACCGACTTTTCTCCAGTGATTGTCGTCATCTGTCTGCCCTGACGCTCTCTTGCTGGGCTTTGGCTCCTTCCCTGGATCCTTGCCCTGCAGCCACTTTAAATGACAGTTCCTGAGGATGTAATTCTAGGCCAAAAGCACCACCCTGTGTGAGCTCATCCATTCCTAGGGCTTGGACACACCCAGGCCAGAAAACTAAGAGTCCTCCTAGACCTCTCACCCCCTTCTGTAAGCCACACATGAGAAACAGTTTTATCACTTTATGATCACATCTCATTTTTATCTATCATGAAAGAGTCCACAAAGCCAAAAGTGACCCTGAGACATCACTTAACGTACCCTTTGCTTCAGAGGATGAAAACATTAGTACAACAGGGATGCAGAAGCTGCTCTTCTTTATGATATGAAAGTTATCCTTTGCTGAGCCTGTGGTAGTAGAAACCTTGTCTGGTCTTTGAGCTGGATTCTTGGCAAGAAGCTTCTAACACCCTTGGAATTTCCTGAACGATAAGAGTGTCTTTGTTATGCTAATGACATGACTCATGTGGGCCCCTAGATAGCTTCAGTTTGGGGCTGGTCACCAGAAAGACTAAGTACATGATTAAAGGGTTGGGACTCTGGACCATCCCAGCCTCTGGGGAGGGAACCTGGAGAAAGAGTTCAATCACATGCCAATGATTGAATCAATCATGCCTACATAATGAAACCCCAATAAAAACTCTGAACATGGAAATTAAGTGGAGCTTCCTGGTTTCTAAACACATTAATGTGCCGGAAGGTGATTCTATAAGGAACGGGCACAGAAGACCTGCGTTCTCCAGGCCCGTGTCCCCCTTCCAACCTTGCCCTACATGTCTCTTCATTTGGCTGGTCCTAATATGCATTCGTTACAATACAACTTATAATAATAATTTGTGTAACAAGTATAGTACTTTTTTGTGTTCTGTGAGTATTCTAGCAAATTATTGAACCTGAAGGGGACTGTGGGAAACATCAAATTTACAGTCAGTTGGTCAGAAGTGCAGGTGCCCTGAGAATCCCCAAAGTGTGACTGGTGTCTGAAGTAAAGGGCAGTCCTGTTTGGGACTGTGTCCTCTATCTTGTGGGGTCTGCAGCAACTCCAGATGATTGGTGCCAGAATTTAATTGCAGTACATGTGGTTGGGTTTTTACCAGAACAGAGCACCTAATGTGTGCCAGGAACGCAAGTGGGAATCATTAATGGAGCATGGTGCCCTCCTGCACACATCCTTGGTTAATTACTAACAAATAGATCAGCCTTCAGGTCTCAATCTGCACAAATTGACACCCCCTGGTGAGGATGAAGATTACTTTAAGCTCACTTCTTGCTTGGTGGACGGTGTGGCCACCGAGCAGCCACAAAAGCCAGTGGTGGGCTGCTGCTAGGCCTGCCTCTGATGTTTTCTTTCCATCTTTTGAGGAGCACTGCTTTGAAATACTCTGTGGTAGTTGAGTGAGAGGGCCTTAATTTTTGTCCTTAATTTTTTTTTTTTAGTAGTAATCTTTAGGAAGTTTTTTGAAAAGTTTCCCCCAACAGAACAGAAATAATCTTTACTTTTCTCATGAACGTTGAACATACAAGATAAATTCAGAGCAATGTTTCCTTACCTGAGAGCAAAATTTCAGCACTGGGAAAGTCAAATATGGCAATAAAAAGAAAGGCTAAGTTAGAACTCCCTGAATAACCTGAAACGTCACAGCTTCGGTGTCCGACATGAACTTCTAGTGATGGCTGTGCCATGACTTCACAGAAATGCAAACAGGACAGGCCCTTAGGGGCTCCTAGTGAATGTGCTCAAACCCTCAAAGCAAAACAGCTGTGGAAATGTTACATTTTGGCTCCTTAAGTTTCAATTTTCTTAGTCAGCATTGAAAATGCAAAAGACCCAGGCTGTAATATGGCCCTGTTACTCAACCACAGAGCATTTTTCAAAGCAGTGCTCCTCAGATGCTTTTTTCCCCCTCCTCTAATGATTGTGTGTGAGTGTGTGTGTGTGTGTGTGTGTGTGTGTGTGTGTACACATAACTTAAAAATGAGGTGGGAAGCACCATTTGAAGGCCTAAAAAGTCTTTTCCTTCTTCCCACAGAGAATAAATGAATCATACATAGAATCTAAACAGAGGTATGCATTTTTAAGTTTTAGAATGAAAACTGCCTCAAAAACAGAATCATTATCCTATCATGCAAATCACTCACACTTAAAGACTTCTAAAAATACCAATAATTTTACTGAAAACTAAGATGCAATGTAAGTTCATGTGTGAAGTAAAAAAAATTATTTACTATGGCAGAAGTTGTTTTCTTAGCAACATTTAATTCCTATTTTAAAACAAGGATAATGAATACAAAGCAAGCAAATCATGCATATTTTACTATGATAGGTATGTCTTTACTGTGCTTTGAAGGTATACTGAAATGCTTAAAAAAATCCAAACATTAGTTGTGTCATGGAGCAAAATTTCCCATAGAATTTGGCAATGAAAGAGCATCATTCTGTTCCATTTTGTCACCTGTCTGTCCCTTTGTCCCTAATAAACAAAACCCATGTATCTTTCTTGAATTTTAGAAATATCAATGTGGACCCAAATTCTGGGGAACTAATGCAAATATTCAAAACGTTTACTGGATGTCTGATCCTCTCCATAAAGTTCTTACATTAAAATCCAGGAAGAGTTATCCAAGTTGTCCTCACCTTGCAGTTACTCATGCAAGGTAATGACCAGAAATCCCACGTGTAAGGAGACATGTCTGGGAGTCTATCCTGAAACAGGGCTCTGGGAAAGATCAGGGCCAAACATCTGTCAGCTGGCTGCTTTAGCAGGCATGAATCCTCACTTAGAAGTTCAAAGTTGTGGGCTTTTCTGTGAGCTTCACCAGGTGGGAAGCTAGGATAAGGCAGGCTACTTTAGAGGACATGGGTGGTCATCTCATGCAACTGCCTCATTGCACACGTGAGGAAACGAAGTCCCAGAGAAGCAGAAGGACTTTCCCTAATGTTCTCTAAAATTTCTGCTCAAGGGTACAGTTGCAGTCAGCAAGAGGCCTGACTTTCTATAGATATTTTGTGGTCAGCCTTATGTTTTCAGAGCCACGGTCTCAGACTGGATTGAAGAAAGGCCTCTTCTGAGTGTCGTCAGGCCCTTCCCAGTGTGGCTCACGTGCCTCTGCACCTGCCTCCAGGTAAATGCTTTGGTTGAGAAGTCAGTTCAGCCCCGGGGCTGCAAGAATTGAAGACTGAAGGGTGCAGCTGGGGTTGAGAGAGGGATGGAGAGAGGGATGGAGAGATCAGGGAATGGAGAGGGGGCCTGGGAGGAGGTGGTCAGGGAAGGGCGAGAGATCTAGACTGTGCTGAGGGTAAGAGAGCATGGCACACAGTCTCACAAAGCTGGAGCCTGGAAATGTCTGTTAAACATTGAGTAAAAACATCCAAGTGTGTCTTCTCCCGTGAGACAGTGTGACAGACTGCCACACTGCCAACCATGAGGGCTCTGTCCCCAATTTACTCCTAGTGTTCTCCATAATCTTGTCCCTCAAATTTATAGCATAATCAGAATAAAAGTGATGAATCCAGTTCGAAACACAGCCTTCATCCCATCAGAATTCTGAGCATAGAGCCTTTGACTGCAGTTGAAATATGCACAAAAGACTGAATAAGCACAGGCTGGCAGACCGACGGAGCTGTGCATCAGAGCCCAAGATTGATGAAATTGATTCTGAAGCCTTTCTGCCTTCATCTTCTAGGTTACAGATGTCAGTGATTTTTTTTTTTTTGCTACAAGCCTCATGTTTCAAACTGTATTCTTCCACAGTTATTGGAGGCATCATTTTACATAACCCACAGAAAATGAGTCACTTTATGAGAAGGAAGCATTTTAGAACTTGTGGTCTACTATAGGTCTAATTCAATTCAGTTGGCTGGTCATGGAATAAAAATCTTAAAAGATAGCTGTACTCAAAGTTAATAAATGCTTGAAAAACCAGTAAGCCAATTTTATATTAGCTATTAAGTGTATCAATAAAGCACTAAATTTATCAATAAGCATTACAATGACTTATTTTTCAATTTTATATTATTAAATTTGTCAATAAACAAGTGATATGTTTTAATATATCGGTCTTCTAGAGAGAGATACCAAAATGTTCCAGCTAACAGATCCCTGGGAGGCAGGGGCCAGGTCCAGATCTTACCACTGAATCCCCAATTCCCAACCCAGTACCCGGCGCATGAATGTTTGTTGTATAAAGGTATAGACTGGTGACAAAATGGAACAGAATGGGCATTTTCTAATCTCCCCCCAAAACAATTTCAACTTGAATTAACCAAAGAGCCTATTTTGAAGGCTCAGTTAAATATTTCATCTGCTGAATATAACATGATCCAGGTTTTATCCAAATTGGTCTCTTAAAGCTTCCTTCTCGTGAGCTGTCATCACTGGGAGCATCATAAGAACAATCAGGCAGGACCGAATGACCACCCGCACGCCTCACCTGCCATGTCGATGGCAAAAGGCCTGTCTGCTCTCCAGCCGGTGTACCAGCCAACGACCTTGCCGTTTTCCACCAAGGGACGTTCGTAGCGTCGCCCACCAACCAGGCCCACTGGCCAGACAGAAACCTTGCGCGTGGTTCGCATCTATAAAAGGGGGAAAGAGGTGTGCTTTAAGTTTCCTTAGGAAAAAAAGGAAGAAAAGGAATGTGATCTATGCAGAAGAAATGAGAGGGGGGTGGTGGTGAGATCTGAAGGTTTCCAAACAGAACCCTTCTGTTGATAGACCACTGCCCTGATTCATTACCGCGTGGCTGCTCAGAACCTTAGGCTTTGTACTCGGTCATAAATTCAGCTGGTGGCTCAAGGCTTAGCAGAAATAAAGTGGGTGTCCATACCTGAACATCACTTATTTGAAGCCAAGCTATAACTATCAAATATTTTCAATTTGTTTCAAAGTTGGATCTTTTAAACAATACTTGGCATCTCCTGAAGTGAGGTGTAATTCCCCTTTAGGAAACTTCATTAATAAGAGCAAAAACTCCACTCAGAGGAGCCACGGGAATGTCCTTTCTCCCAATTTTTTTACTGCTATAGACAATAGAGAAATCTTGGCTGGGGACATTAATAATGAAATACGGATACAAAACAGACACTAGGCATCCTCCAGAGTGACCAAAGAAAACCACGCACCCCAAAAATCTGCCTGCCTTTCAAGGGCAATTGTGCCACACTAGACTTGGACATGGCTGCATGAGGCGGTCCTGTTGTCGAAGTCATTGTAATTTCAACACCAATGCTTTACCTTTTACTTTCTATAGAACTGAACTGGGTCATGATCAGTTAGCCAGTGGTTAAAATAATGATTATCAATCAAGGACTTTTTTATGAAAGGAAGAAAAATGATATAGTTGGTAAAGATTTTCCAATACAGTTGAAATGAAAATCATACTATTAAGAGGTGAAAGTAATTAAAAGCTCCCATTAGTCAAGCATCCCAATTTACTTACTATCAATATCCCATCTTGTTTAAAAAAGAGGATTTAAGGGCATGAAGTATTCCAGGTAATGAAGATCTCGTGGCATTAGGCTCCCTCAAATTTGAACTTACTACTTTTACAGTCTCTATCATTTTTTCAATAAATTAATTACAACTGTCTTGTTTGGCTCACACTGACTTCGCTGATGATTTTTTGAAAAGCTCTACTGAGGTACAACTGACTGCAAAAAGCAGTGAAGCAGCCTGAGACTGTTATCTTTAGCAAGGCCTGCTTGCATGGCTGGCCCTTGGCTGATGTCTGGGAACTCGGCTTTGGAAGCATTTCCTACACCTATACGGTTGTTTTGCCTGGGGCACTCAACAACTGCTTTCCTTCCAGGCATCTGAAGTTTCAGTGGGCAAGGGGTGCCTACATGCTCAGCCCTCAATAAAAACCCTCAACTCTGAGTCTTACATGGGCTTCCTTGGGCATTAACATTGTGCACCTGTGGCTACATTTTCGCTGTTCTGTAAGATCCCTCATGGGAGAGACAGAATATAGGAAGCCAGCGCATGGCTTCCTCCAGACCCTGCCTGGTGTCTTTTTCCCTCACTGAGCCAACTGTGTATCCTTACTGTGTCACTGAAGTTGATCTCAGCCATGAGCACAACTCTATACTGAGTGCTATGAGTCCTAGTAAATGACCAAACATGTGGGTGGTCTTAGGGACCCCTGAAATACGGGCCGAGTATCACTTATCTGAAATGCTTGTGACCAGAAGTGTTTTGGATTTGGGGGTAAGTATCTGCAAATACTTAACCACCTGAGCATCTCTAATGTGAAAATCCAAAATCTGAAAGGCTCCAATGAGCGTTTTCTTTGAGCGTCATGTTAGTACTCGAAAAGTTTGATTTTGGAGCATTTTAGATTTTCAAATTAGGGATGCTCAACCTGTATTGATATAGAATAAAATGCCCTTTTTAAAGTGTAAAATTTGATACATTTTGACATATGTATACATCCATGAAACTATCATTACAATGAAAGTAATTAATGTATCCAGCACCCCCAAAAGTTTTCTTATGCCCTTTTTCAACCCATCCCTCCAGTCCCTCTCCACATTCTCCATCCTCAGAAAACCACTGCTCTCATTTCTGTCACTACATTAGCGTACGTTATCTAGAATTCTATATGAATGTAATCATACTGCATGGTGTGTGAGTGTGTGTGTATGTGTGTATGTGTGTGTGTGTGTGTGTGTGTAAATATGGCTTATTTGACTAGATACAATTATATGGAGATCTGTCCATCTGTAATGTGTAACAGTAGTTCACTCCCTCCTATTACCAAATGGTGATCTATTGTATGGATATACCCCCATTTGTTCACCCCGTTCACCTGCTGATGGACATTTGCTTTTGGCTGTTACAGATGAAGCTGCTATGAATATCTGTGCACAAGTCTGTGTGAATTTCATTTTGTGGGGAGGATAAATACCTAGGAATGGAATCGCTGGATCACATGGTAGGAGTACATTAACCTTTTAGGAAACTGCCAGATTATTTTCCAAAGTGGTTTTGTCATTTTATATTCTCATCAGCAGTGTATGAGAGTTCCAGTCCCTCCACATCTCACCAACACTTGGTATGGTCAGTCCTCAATTTTAGCAATTCTAATAGGCATTAGTATCTCATTGTGGTTTTAATCTGCATTTTTCTAATGACTGGTTATGCTGAATATCTTTTCATGTAATTATTGCCGTCTGTGTCTCATCTTTGGTGAAAAGTCAGTTCAAATCTTTTGTCCATTTTTAAAATTGGTTTTTCTTCTATTGAGTTTTGAAAGTTATTTATTTTTCTTCATACAAATGTTTTATCAGATATATGATTTTATTTATTTTCTCCCAGTCTGTGGCTTATCTTTTCTTTCTCATAACAAGGCTTTTGAACAACAGAAGTTTTTAGTGTTGATGAAGTCCAATTTATTAATTTGCTCTTTTATGGATCATGCTTTTGGTTTTGATCTAAAACATCTTTGCCTGATCCAAGGCCTCTAGACTTTTCTCCTTCTTTCTAGAAGTATTATAATTTTAGGTCATATATTTAGATTATAATCTGTTTTCAGCTAATTTTCATATAAGGTATGAGCAACTGATTGAAGTTATTTGTTCTTCCTTCTTTTTTATATATGGATATCTAATTGTTCCAACTGCATCTAATTGTCCTGGGACAATTTTTTTTTTTTTTAAAGACTAAGATCATGGAAAATACATTCCCTGACCACAATAACAGAAGGAAATTTATTTATTTTTTTATTTTTATTTTTTTTTTCTTTTCCCCCCCTCCCCCCCGACAATGTCCTTTCTGTTTGCTTGTTGTATCAACTTCAAATAATTGTGGTTGTTATATCTTCTTCCCCCACCCCCCCCCCCCGGTTTGTGTGTGTGTGTGTATGTGTGTGTGTGAATTTATATATTAATTTTTAGCTCCCTCCAATAAGTGAGAACATGTGGTATTTCTCTTTCTGTGCCTGACTTGTTTCACTTAATATAATTCTCTCAAGGTCCATCCATGTTGTTGCAAATGGCAGTATTTCATTCGTTTTTATAGCTGAGTAGTATTCCATTGTGTAGATGTACCACATTTTCCGTATCCACTCATCTGATGATGGGCATTTGGGCTGGTTCCAGCTCTTGGCTATTGTAAAGAGTGCTGCGATGAACATTGGGGAACAGGTATACCTTCGACTTGATGATTTCCATTCCTCTGGGTATATTCCCAACAGTGGGATGGCTGGGTCGTATGGTAGATCTATTTGCAATTGTTTAAGGAACCTCCATACCATTTTCCATAGAGGCTGCACCATTTTGCAGTCCCACCAACAATGTATGAGAGTTCCTTTTTCTCCGCAGCCTCGCCAGCATTTATCGTTCAGAGTCTTTTGGATTTTAGCCATCCTAACTGGGGTTAGATGGTATCTCAATGTGGTTTTGATTTGCATTTCCCGGATGCTGAGTGATGTTGAGCATTTTTTCATATGTCTGTTGGCCATTTGGATATCTTCCTTAGAGAAATGCCTACTTAGCTCTTTTGCCCATTTTTTAATTGGGTTGCTTGTTTTCTTCTTGTAAAGTTGTTTGAGTTCCTTATATATTCTGGATATTAATCCTTTGTCAGATGTATATTTTGCAAATATTTTCTCCCACTCTGTTGGTTGTCTTTTAACTCTTTTAATTGTTTCTTTTGCTGTGCAGAAGCTTTTTAGTTTGATATAATCCCATTTGTTTATTTTTCCTTTGGTTGCCCGTGCTTTTGGGGTCGTATTCATGAAGTCTGTGCCCAGTCCTATTTCCTGAAGTGTTTCTCCTATGTTTTCTTTAAGAAGTTTTATTGTTTCAGGGTGTATATTTAAATCCTTAATCCATTTTGAGTTGATTTTAGTATACGGTGAGAGGTATGGATCTAGTTTCATTCTCCTGCATATCGATATCCAGTTATCCCAGCACCACTTGCTGAAGAGGCAGTCCCTTCGCCACTGAATAGGCTTGGTGCCTTTGTCAAAGATCAGATGGCAGTAAGTGTGTGGGTTGATTTCTGGATTCTCTATTCTATTCCATTGGTCAGTGTGTCTGTTTTTATGCCAGTACCATACTGTTTTGGTTATTATCGCTTTGTAGTATAGCTTAAAGTCAGGTAGTGTTATGCCTCCAGCTTTATTTTTTTTGCTGAGCATTGCTTTGGCTATTCGTGGTCTTTTATTGTTCCATATAAATGTCTGAATAGTTTTTTCCATTTCTGAGAAAAATGTCTTTGGAATTTTGATGGGGATTGCATTGAATTTGTATATCACTTTGGGTAGTATGGACATTTTCACTATGTTGATTCTTCCAATCCAAGAGCATGGAATATCTTTCCATCTTCTTGTATCCTCTCTAATTTCTCTCAGCAGTGGTTTGTAGTTCTCATTATAGAGATTTTTCACATCCTTGGTTAACTCAATTCCTAAGTATTTTATTGTTTTGGTGGCTATTGTAAATGGGCAGGCTTTCTTGATTTCTCCTTCTGCATGTTCACTATTGGAGAAAAGAAATGCTACTGATTTTTGTGTGTTGATTTTGTATCCTGCTACTGTGCTGAAATCATTTATCAATTCCAACAGTTTTTTTGTAGAGGTTTTAGGCTGTCCGATATATAGGATCATGTCATCTGCAAACAGGGACAGTTTGACTTCATCTTTTCCAATCTGGATGCCCTTTATTTCCTTCTCTTCTCTGATTGCTCTGGCTAGTACTTCCAACACTATGTTGAATAGGAGTGGTGAGAGTGGGCATCCTTGTCTAGTGCCTGTTCTTAAAGGAAAAGCTTTCAGCTTTTCCCCATTCAGGATGATATTGGCAGTGGGTTTGTCATATATGGCTTTAATTATGTTGAGATACTTTCCCTCTATACCTAACTTATAGAGGGTCTTTGTCATGAATGAGTGCTGAACTTTATCAAATGCTTTTTCAGCATCTATAGAGATGATCATATGGTCCTTGTGTTTGAGTTTATTAATATGGTGTATCACATTTATTGATTTGCGTATGTTGAACCAACCTTGCATCCCTGGGATGAATCCCACTTGATCGTGATAAATAATTTTTCGTATGTGTTGCTGTATTCTGTTTGCTAGTATTTTAGTGAGGATTTTTGCATCTATATTCATCAAGGATATCGGCCTGTAGTTTTCTTTTTTGGTTATATCTTTACCTGGTTTTGGTATCAGGATGATGTTTGCTTCATAGAATGAGTTTGGGAGATTTGCGTCCGTTTCAATCTTTTGGAATAGTTTGTAAAGAATCGGTGTCAATTCCTCTTTGAATGTTTGGTAAAATTCTGCTGTGAATCCATCTGGTCCTGGGCTTTTCTTTGTTGGGAGCCTTCTGATAACAGCTTCAATCTCCTTTATTGTTATTGGTCTGTTCAAATTTTCTACGTCTTCACGGTTCAGTTTTGGGAGCTTGTGTGTGTCCAGAAATTTATCCATTTCCTCCAGATTTTCAAATTTGTTGGTGTATAGTTGTTTATAGTAGTCTCGAATGATTCCTTGTATTTCAGATGAATCAGTTGTAATATCGCCTTTTTCATTTCTAATTTTTGTTATTTGAGTCTTCTCTCTTCTTTTTTTTGTTAGCCATGCTAATGGTTTGTCAATTTTATTTATCTTTTCAAAAAACCAACTTTTTGATTCGTTGATCTTTTGAATTGTTTTTTGGTTTTCAATTTCATTCAGTTCTGCTCTGATCTTAATGATTTCTTTCCGTCTGCTAACTTTAGGATTGGATTGTTCTTGTTTTTCTAGTTCTTTAAGGTGAAGTGTTAGGTTGTTCACTTGCCATCTTTCCATTCTTCTGAAGTGAGCATTTAATGCAATAAATTTTCCCCTCAATACTGCTTTTGCAGTATCCCACAGGTTTTGGTATGATGTATCATTGTTTTCATTAGTTTCAATAAACTTTTTGATTTCCTGCTTGATTTCTTCTTGGACCCATATGTCATTAAGTAGAATGCTGTTTAATTTCCATGTGTTTGTATAGTTTCCAGAGTTTTGTTTGTTATTAATTTCTAGTTTTAATCCATTGTGGTCTGAGAAGATACATGGGATAATTCCAATTTTTTTGAATTTATTGAGACTTGATTTGTGACCTAATATGTGATCTATCCTGGAGAATGATCCATGTGCTGATGAGAAGAATGAATATTCTGAGGTTGTTGGGTGGAATGTTCTGTAGATATCTGCCAATTCCAATTGGTCTAGAGTCTTGTTTAGATCTTGTGTTTCTCTACTGATTCTTTGCCTAGATGATCTGTCTAATATTGACAGTGGAGTGTTCAGGTCCCCTGCTATTATGGTATTAGTGTCTATTTCCTTCTTTAGGTCTAATAGAGTTTGTTTTATAAATCTGGCTGCTCCAACATTGGGTGCGTACATATTTATGATTGTTATGTCTTCTTGATGGATCAGTCCTTTTATCATTAAGTAGTGTCCCTCATTGTCTCTTTTTATGGTTTTTAGTTTAAAGTCTATTTTGTCAGATATAAGAATAGCCACTCCAGCTCGTTTTTCTTTTCTGTTTGCATGGTAAATCTTTTTCCATCCTTTCACTCTTAGTCTGTGTGAATCTTTATGGGTGAGGTGGGTCTCTTGTAGGCAGCATATATTTGGGTCCTGCTTTTTGATCCAGTCAGCCAGTCTGTGTCTTTTAATTGGGGAATTTAAGCCTTTAACATTAAGAGTTGTTATTGAAAGGTGTTGATTTATTCCTAGCATTTTATTGGTTGTTTGGTTGTCTTAGGTGTCTTTTGTTCCTTGCTTTCTGATTTACTGTTTGGTTTCTTTGTTTGTTGGTTCCTTAGGTTGTAGATAGTGTTTTTGTTAGCTTGTTTTCTCTTCATGAATGCCATTTTTATTGTACTAGCGGGTTTAGATTTTTCTTAGGTTTTTATGGCAGTGGTAGTTATTTTTCAGGAACCAAACCCAGTACTCCCTTGAGGATTTCTTGTAAGGGTGGTCTTGTGGTAGTGAACTCCCGCAGTTTTTGTTTGTCTGAGAAATATACTATTTGCCCCTCATTTCGGAAGGATAGCCTTGCAGGGTAGAGTATTCTTGGCTGGCAATCTTTGTCTCTTAGTATTTTGAAAATATCATCCCATTCCTTTCTAGCTTTTAGGGTTTGTGATGAAAAGTCTGATGTTAACCTGATTGGGGCTCCCTTATAGGTGATTTGACGCTTCTCTCTTGCAGCTTTTAAGATTCTCTCTTTGTCTCTGAGTTTTGCCAATTTGACTATGACATGTCTTGGAGAAGGCCTTTTTGGGTTGAATACATTTGGAGATCGTTGAGCTTCCTGGATCTGAAGATCTGTGATTTTTCCTATACCTGGGAAGTTTTCTGCCACTATTTTTTTGAATATGTTTTCAATGGAATCTCCATTTTCCTCCCCTTCTGGAATACCCATGACTCGGATATTTGAGCGCTTGAGGTTGTCTGATATCTCTCTCAGATTTTCTTCCATGTCCTTGATTCTTTTTTCTTTCTTTTTGTCTGCTTGTGTTATTTCAAACAGCCCATCTTCAAGTTCAGAGGTTCTCTCTTCAACTTCGACAAGCCTGCTGGTTAAACTCTCCGTTGTGTTTTTTATTTCGCTGAATAACTTCTTCAGTTCAGCAAGTTCTGCTACATTTTTTTTCAGGACATTGATTTCCTTGTATATTTCCTCTTTCAGATCCTGTATACTTTTCCTCATTTCATCATGATGTCTAGCTGAGTTTTCTTGTATCTCATTCAGTTTCCTTAGAATTATCACTCGAAATTCCTTGTCAGTTATTTCAAGGGCTTCTTGTTCTATAGGATCTAGAGTATGAGATTTATTAACTTTTGGTGGTGTACTTTCTTGATTTTTTGTATTTCTGGTGTCTTTTTTTTGGTGTTTATTCATTGTGGCAGGGGGTTTCACAGTCCACCGGTTTGAGACTAATGACTAACTAGGATGTTGCTGTGGTTGCCAATTTGGTATGGCTCCCGCCGTGACTGCTCAGTTGGCCTCTAGTGTCTTGTGTGTGTGGTTGCCTCGGGTCTTGGGCTTCTCCGGGGATCCACCTTTCTGGTCAGCTTGTACTCTGCTGGGCTGGTGGATCACGCACCACAGGGTGTGTGATCTCTGTTGAGCTTTCACTTTCTGTACAGGACTTCTCCCCGTTCCGTGTGCTCTGGTCCAGGCTGTTAGATCGTGCAGTGGCGACCCCACCGGGTGTGTGGTTTCTGTCGAGTCTCCGCCTCCCTGGCCGCACGTCTCCCCCCTCTGTGCACACTGTGCTGGGCTGGGGTGTGTCTTCTGCACCCCTCGTCTATCAGCTGGGCCTTCAAGACCCTGCTCAGCACCGCCTCGCCCAGGAAGTCTACCAGGTTTCTGCTAGGCACAGACGACCGGTCTCTCTGGGTGCCTTTGTAGCACTGTGTAGATCTTTCTCGGGTCTTGTTCACCTTTGTATCCCGCCGGTATAAACCGAGTCTAGTGCCCGCCTGCAGCCTGCTCTCCGGCAGGTTCTAGCGGACCTGGGAACTCTCCTACCACACTATTCCCAACCAGAAATTCGTTAGGCTTTTTTCCAAACTGGTGGTCGCAGAGATGGTATCTGCCTCCCAGTAACAGGAAGTTTACCGGGCCGGAGTCCAGGGTGTGGTGGAGTGACAGTCGGCCCACCCGTATTTCCTAGCCCTCCCAACACTGGTCGGGACGCCCCACACCCCCAGCCCCGCCAGAGAACCGCGGAGGGAGTGGGAGAGGAGGCCGGCCCGCAGGGTCTGGAAAGCCCCGCGCCAGGCCAAGCAAATGGGCTCAGTGATGGCCGATCAGGGCGGAGCTGCCCGCACCTGGGAAAATGGAGGCAGCACTGGGGCAATGAGTGGCCTGGTGGTGCAGGCGGGAGCCGGGTGGGCAACCACCCCCCGAACAGAGCTATGCCAGGGATCACTCACAGTGCTGTGCCAGGTCGGGCGCTCTCTCTGTCTCTGGTTTGTTGCCTTCCGTGTTCTCGGCGCTGCCGCCTCGGGCTGTTCAGTCGCGGCGCCGCTCGGGCACTCCCAGGAATCTTCTTTAATGCCGGCCTGAAACCTCGAATCCTGAATAGGGCAGCTGGCCGCCTTCAGTGCGGCCCCAGTCTCCGGGATCCTGGCTGCATCCACAGCAGCCCTGGCGCCGTGTTCCCTGTTTCAAGACTCGCTTTTGCAGCTAAGAATCAGTTCTTTTCCTGCTCCACACTTCAAAGCTGTTGCCGGTAAATGAGGCAGCCTCTCCTGCCGGGGGCAAAGTGGCGTTGAGCCCCCACGACCGGCCAGCAGCAGCAGTCCTTCCTTAAGAGATGGCCAGAGGAAGGTCCACAAGTTTCCCGGCTGCCTGAGGCCCAGTGGCCACCTTTTCCACCTCAGCTACTCCGCGCCAGCCGCCGCAGCCGCCGCCATCTTGAAACTCCAACAGAAGGAAATTTAAAAAACTCATAAATGTGTGGAAATTAAACAACAGTCTCCCAAAGGCAATGGGCAAAAAGAAAAATCACAGGGAAATTAGAGAGTACTTTGAGATAAAGATCAAAGTGCAACATATCAAAATTTAGGATATGCAGGGCTCATGATGTGTTCAGAGGAAAATTTATACTTGTGAACACCTGTATTAGAAAGAAAAACCTCAAATTGATAATGTAAACTTCTATCTTAATAAAATAGAAAAAGTAGAGCAAAGTAAACCAAAAGGAAATATAAGTAAGAAATAAAAAAGATTACAACAGAAATATACAAAATAGAAAATTAAAAAACAATAGAGAAAATCAACAAAACCTAAAGTTGATTCTTTATAAAGACCAAAAAAATTTGCAAACTTTTATCTAGACTGACCAAGAAAAAAGACAGAAGACCGAAATTACTAAAATCAGAAATAAATTAGGGGCATTATTACATTGTCACTACGGCTTTTTGTGGTGGTAAGATTGTTTCCTTCTCTTTCTCATTTGCATTTTTGTTTTACCAGTGGGTTTTATTTTCTTGTGTATTCATGGGAGAGAATATTGTTTTTAGGTTCCAGATGCAGGACTTCCTTGAAGATTTCTTGTAGGGAAAGACATGTGGTGGTGAACTCCTAGAGCTTTTGTCTGTCTGGAAAATACACTACTTTTCTCTTGTTTCTGAAGGATAACATTGCTGGGTATAGTATTCTTGGCTGGTGGCATTTTTCTTTCAGTATTTTGAATATATCATTCCGTTTTCTTCTGGCCTGTAGAGTTTCTATTGAGAAGACTGCTGTTAGTCTGAGAGGGGCTCCCTTATAGGTGACTTGATGCTTTTCTCTTGCTTCTTTTTTTTTTTTCTCTCTTTGTCTTTGAGCTTTGCCAGTTTGACTATAATGTGTCTTGGAGAGAAGTTTTAGGGGGTTGAATCCGTTTGGGGATCTTTGAGCCTCCCAAAACTGAAAGTCCATGTCTGTCCTTATACCTGGGGAGTTTTCCATTGTTATTTTGTTGAATAGGTTTTCCTTTTCTTTTCTCCTCCCCTTCTGGAAGACCCATGATTCAAATGTTTGTACACTTAAGGTTGTCTGCTAGCTCTCTTAGATTTTCTTCATTTTTTAAATTCTTTTTTTTTTTTTTTTTTTTTGTCCACCTGGGTTATTTCTAAAAGACTATATTTGAGATCAGAAATTCTTTCTTCTGCTTGTTCTAGCCTGCTGCTTAAGCTTTTGGTTGTGTTTCTTATTTCATTGAGTAAATCCTGTTCCATGAGTTCTGCTACATTCTTTTCTAAGGTGTTAAACTCTTTGTACATTTCCCCTTTAATATCCTGGAATTTTTTTTCTCATTTCACGATGTTGTCTGATTGAATCTTGTCACATCTCTTGTGAGTTTCCTTAAGATTGTTTCTTGGAATTCCTTTTCAGTCATTTCAAGAGTTACTTGCTCTATAGGGCCTGGTATTTGAGAACTGCTGTATTCTTTTGGTGGTGTCATACTTTCTCAGGTTTTCATATTTCTAGTATCTCTATGTTGATGTATATGGTCATCTGGTAGATCAGTCATTTCTTCTGTTACTCTGGAGTGGGCTTTGAGGAGAGAGATGTCATCTTCTTTTTCCAGTCTCCGCTGGTTACTCTCCTCATATCAATGTAGTTGAGTGTCCTGTGGGTCCCTACACAGTGGCTGTAGCTACTGCTGTGGTGTCAAGCCGCTTTTTTGGCAGCAGTGTCTATGGCAGTGGCTGTTGGGGGGCCAGCCTTGTGGAAGTGGTATTTTTGGTATGCTCTCTTGCCTGCTTCCAGGCAGAGGGGGCTGCAGCCCTTGGCTCCTTGCCTAAGACCCTGGGCATGCTCTGTTGCCTGCTTCCAGGTGGAGGGGATTGTGGCCCCTGTCTCCTTGCCTAGGACCCCAGGCATGCTCTCTTGCCTGCTTCTGGACAGAGGGGGCTGTGGCCTGTCCTGGGATAATTAAACTGCCTTTGCATCTTCATCAAAAATCAATTGTCCATGTATGTGTAGGTTTATTTCTAGATGCTTTGTTCTGATCCCTTGGTCTATGTGTAGGTTTATTTCTAGATGCTTTGTTCTGATCCCTTGGTCTATCTGGTGACCTTGATGCCAATACCACACTGTCTTGATTTAGTATAGCTTTATAATAAGTTTTATAATCAGGTAATGTTAATCCTCCAACTTTGTCCTTCATTTTCAAAGTTGTTCTGACTGTTTTAGGTCCTTTCCATTTCCATATGAATTTCAGAACCAATTTTTCAATTTCAGCAAATTTTGATGTGGATTGCATTGAATCTATGTAACAATTTTGTGAGAATGACATCTTAACAATATTGAGTCTTTTAATGCATAAATATGATCTCTTTCTCTATTTATTTAAGTCTTTAATTTCTCTCAGCAAAACTTTGGTAATTTAATTCTTGAGTCAACATTAATATTCGATGCTTTTTTGTCCTAGGTCTTCCCCATAGGTAGCACAAACCCCCCAAAATTTACTAAAACTCATGCCTTTAGTCTCCTGTTCCCTCACACACAGCAGAAGATAAAAACATTTTTTTATCTTATATATCAAACATGACAGACACTCAAAGAGACCAAATTGAATCTAATACACATTTTTAAAAAAATTAATAGAACGGCTTTACGTCTATAAGGCACTAAAAATAGTACTGTAGGTTTGTTGGTTTCTTTTTGTATTTCCTGAAAATGGCTATGATTTTTCAGGTCCTAAACTGCTTTTGCTCAGAGCATTAAATTTTCAAATATGAAAAAAACTGGTAAGCAGACCCCATCCCAGACTTCTGTGTCCTCTTGAGAGTGCACAAGGTTGTGCCCAGCAGGTGCCAATCAATGCTTGACAAGTGTTTAAATACCAGGTAGTAATTTGAATGTGGGCGCAGGTGTAAAAAGTCATCAGTACGTGCCTGTGCTATGCAAGAGACCTGGTCATAATCAAGAGGAAGACACACCATAAAAGAAAAGGCAAAAAAAAAAAAAAAAAAAAAATCTTTTTAAAGGTGGAAAAAAAAATGCCATTAAAAAGAATAATAAACTATATCTGTGGGACCACTAGGAAAGGAACAACTAATATGGCCATACAAATTGAGCATTTTTTTGGTTTTGGTGGCCAGCCAGTGGAATTAAGCATGTTTTGTGGCAAACTTTTCATTTAACTTGGGCCGCGAAAGATGTGTACGATTTTACCCACAGAATACAGAATGGGTTCTAGGTAACAAGGTGAATCAAAGAAGCAAAACTTCACATTTCTGTGCCAGTTTCATGCTAGAAAATGTAGGTTTTTCTCAGCATATTCCAAATTTCTGACAGCAGCTCAGAGTAACATTTGTTCATGTTTTATTTTTCCAGAGGATTGGGTTTTAAAGGTGAGGTAATGAATAACTGAATACAGGTGATGTGGCAGGATTACATGTCCAAGTATGCTAAAGTTTAAAAAGTTTGTCATTTCAATAGTTAAAAATTTTGAAAAGATCCAGATGCCCTCTCCATGCATGTACTGCTGAGATTCAGGGCAGAACGCTTCATCACAGAATTACACAGCCCTCCGTCGATGGCCACTATACTATATAGAGTGTGCCAGGCATTTCAAAGGAAAATAGCACGGCTATTTACAGAACTTCTTCATTTCACCCCTGAGATTTGTCCTTTGTTCTGTGTCCTTTTCACTCAATCTATGCTCTTTAAGGATTCCTTGGCAGCCACTTTCTTTTCTGAGAAAGGGAAAAAAATGAAACAAGGACTATTACTATTAAAAGTAAAAGTACCTTCATAGAACTAAAATATTCTCATTTAAAAGCTTTGTTATTTTCTTAGCACAAAATAGTAGCTACATAACAGGCACAGCTTCAGGTGCCTGGTACGTGCTCCAATCAGATTGGAATGAAGCAACAGATATTAAGACAGAGAGGAAGCAATTCACATAAGAGTTGCAATATTACAGACAGGTCTGGCCTCCAAAGACACTCTCTTCCTATTCATTCAATACCAAAGTCATATTCTGTCCTTTATTCCTCCTGTCACAACTTCCAATTAAATGGATAGGACTTGCATAGCAATAGTAACCAGCCAAACTCACGGTCAGAGTAATTTTCATAGACCCAACACTACAAAGTATACCCGAGATACATCTGGTGCATCTCCACACTGCTCCAGGCTAAATGCCGCTTAAACTATCTCAGGGCTGGTGTTTATCACATCACCATCTTCTCTCAGAAAGGAGGGAGGCAGCTAACTACTGTGTACTCCAGGTCTGGTGACCCTTACCAATAACCAGCTTCTATTTCTTTAGCTAACTTTTCTTTTTACAGCTTTAAGCTGTGTCCTTTTGGTCCCTCCTTTGGAGATGGCTAGCAGCCAGCTCCAGGGTCTGGAACATTCCAGAAGATCATAGGTAGGCAATCATCAGAATGCCCTTAGAATAAAACAGAAAAAGTTAAACGAATGCCTTTAGCTTCCTTGAAGATATGGCACTAGTTAAAATCTTATTGGAGAAATGAAGTTCCTCATTCTCAAAAATTTAAAATGCTATAGGCAACCTCAAGGAGTACAGTTACAATAAGAATGTGGCATTCTTTATCCTGTTTTTTAAACTAACAGTTTCAGTGGCAAAAAAAAAAAAAAAAAAAAGCCAAACAAAACCCACCAAATCCAATAGGACCCAATGACCTAAAGACACAAAGGAAAGAGCAGTGCAAATATGAAGAAAATTGAAACACAGAAGTGATGACTTGGAAATGAGGGTCCTTTCCAATTTCATTATCCATAAACATCTGATATTTTCCAGCACAGAACTACATTTATATGATCCAACACACTCATACTTTTCTTTGGAACAAGCTTGAAAATTGAACATAATGTCTGCTCTTTTCTTCCTCTTTCTTGCACCAGCCTCTTACTGATTTCACCAGTCATTTCTTTCAACTAGTTGTTACTCAACTCAATGCTATTCATCCCACAGAGTCCGTCACATAACTTTATATTGTCCTGGATCTTTTTTTGCCTACTTTGATTTCCATGCACTGCCATCTCCATAGCATGAACTTTTGAGGTGCGTAAGCAAGTTATTTTAAGGAGCTAAAAATTCCAGAAAGCAGAAATGTTCTTAATGCTACATTCTCAACCCTTCTCCTATATCATTGGGTAGAAGACTGAGTCTAACATTTTTCCATACCTATTTCATTTTTGCAATAAATATTTATCATGTACCTAATGTGTGTCCAGTGCTGGGCTAAGCCCTGAGCAAGGCAGACAAAGTCCTCACCTCAGAATCCAGCATTCAGGGAGAGAAAAAACAATGATACAACTAATTGCAATTAGTTGATTTTTATGCTGGTAAGGGCCATAAGGGAAATAGATAATGTCATGAGAGCACGTTGCAGAGAATCTGACCTGATCTGGGATCTGTCAGAGCTTCCATGAGGACCTCAGCATGAACTAAGCCTAAAGCATGGACAGGAAGACTAAAAATCTTCCAGCAAGAAAGGAATTGAAGGGCCACAGGTCCTTGATAGGAACATTCCACTGCATTTCCCCTGCATTCTTTCATAAAAAAGATCCACTTCAGATGATGGACTTTGATAGTCAGGTTTCTCATTGTTGGGAGTAAGAATTCACAGCTCAGCAAGAGTAGAGTCTAGCATGTTCCGTGTGGTAATGGATTAGGGATGGACACATCAGTATGAACTATATTTAGTTTGATATAGAGATGGCTGCATGGATAATACTGATAGAGATGTGCATATACACTGGTCAGTGTACACACTCACATTTGCTTTCTCTGTCAACTGAGAGGGCCTAGAAGCAATGACACTCCAATAGCCATGAGTACAACTAGCACGTAGATCCATGCTCCAATAAAAGGAAACAAATCTACTTATAGTAGTAGCTGATTCTAGGACTGGGGCAGGAAATGTCCAAGATGAGTCTAGGGTATCTTGCAGAGCCAGAAAGTAAGGAAATACTCAAAAAGAAAACAAACAAAAATAAACACCACCCCCCCATTGATATGGTCATGTAAAAGGCACACAGGAGTCCACTGAAAGAGCTCCTACTTGCTAAAGCTGAAATAATTTGAATAAAATGAAGTAATACTATATTACAACCCAAAGTATAAAATAAATATCTATGAGTCCACATTGATGTAAATAAATGGTTGAATAAATAAATAAACGGGGAATAGACAAATCTCCCATATGGAAGAATTCCAAATAATTTATGTAGATATCCTTTCCTCCCCCAAGGAAGTGGAGCATAACTCCCCACTGCTTAGGTGTGGGCTGCACGTAGGAATTTTCTTTTGAAGAGCACAGTATGGAGTGTGGATGGGAGAGTGACTTTACAGTGAAGAAACCTCATGAGTACTATTTCAGCTAGGGGGTCAAGGTTAGCATCAACAGTGATAAGTGTTTTGACAGTATGTATGTACCCTTGATATTATATGATAAGAATGGCACTTTTCCTCTGTGGTATTTTCTAATCTTATAAAAGAAATCAAAGATTCTTGGAGAAATGGCTGATTCCAGGACTGGGATTGAAAATATACAAAATAAGCCCGGATCAGCTTATAGTGCTAAGGAAGTATTCAAAACAAACAAACAAACAAACCTACATTGATGGGGTGTGTCAAAGGAACATTGCCAACTGAAACAGCTCCTAGTGGCCAAAGCTGGAAAATTTGAGCAACAAAATAAATAACGTTGATAGTATGAACTCTTGACATGATGTTATAAAAATGGTACTTTACACCTGTGGTCTTCTTCCCCCAAAACCATAACCACATTCCAGTCATGAGCAAAAACTTCAGACAAATTCCAATTGAGGGGCATCCCACAATATACCTGACCTGACCAGTACCCCTCAGAGCTCACGAGGTCATCAAAAACCTGAGGAACTGTCACAACCAGAGGAGTTTAAGGAGACATGATGTTAAACATAACGTGGAACCCTGTCTGGGATCCTGGAACAGAAACGGACACTGGATAAAAACTAAGAATATCTGAATAGACTTTAGTTAATTTTGGTTTATTAATTGTAACGCATGTACCATACTAATGTAAAAATGTTAATAATAGGGGAAACTAGGGATGGGACATATGGAAACTCTCCAGTATCTTCTTGATTTTCCTGTACATCTAAAACTGTTCTAAAAATAACTCTATTATTTTAAAAAGATCCATGTCAAAAGTGCCTAAGGCAACCATTCCCTCTTTGTCCACCCCTATCAGGTATGATCCAGACTTACTCCCTGGGCTGGGGTCAATTTCCCCCTCCCTTTCCATGTTCTTATTCATGCTGTGGACAGGAGGTTGCAAGCTGGAGCATGCTGTCATTTGTGGCCTTACAGGAAAGTTTGGTTTGGCCAGCACAGAGTTTACCTGTTTTAAGTTGAGTCTTGTTTAAATCCAAAAATTTTTGGCTTCTCTGAAAATGTGGCACAATTGTCTAGAACTCCATTATGGCAACAGTGGCATGGGTGGCTCTGTCCCTTTCAGCAGTGCCTCCCGTTTGCCACAGTTCTCCTACCGTTCCCCATCACAGCTCCCATGCTGAGTCTGCACTCCAGTCACCTCTCATTATCAGCTTATGCTGTCATGGGAGGTATAGATGCTCCTCCACTTACAATGGGATAAAGCTTTCCTAAGTTGAAAATATGGTAAGTCAAATGTGCATTTAATACAGGTACACCTAAGCTACCAAACATCATAGCTTGGCCTCACCTACCTTAAACATGCTCAGAACACTTACATTAGCATACAGTTGGGCAAAAACATCTAACACAAAGCCTATTTTATAATAAAGTGTTAAATATCTCATGTAATTTATTGAATGCTATACTGGAAGAGAAAAACAGAATGGCCATAGGGGTACTACAGCCTAAATACTACAGTACTAAGTATTTTTTTTTTTATTAGCACCGCACTCTCCTGAGTGAGCCACGGGCCGGCCCTTACAGTACTAAGTATGATTTCTACTAAATGAGTATCACTTTCACACCATCATAAAGTTGAAAAATTGTAAGTTGAACCATCTTAAGTTGGGGACCATCCATATTCCTCTCTTTTTAGAAAATTATTTTTTCATTGTACATGTTTTGAGGTACAAATTGTTTCAGTACATGCATATATTGTATAATGATCTAATCAGAATGGTCGCATATCTGTCACCTAAACATCTATTATTTCTCTATGGTTATAACATTCAAGATCCTCTTTTCTGGATATCTTGAAATATACTGTACAATATTATTAGGTAGTATCACCCTAAGGTACCAGAACTTTTTCTTCCTGTCTGTAACTTTGTATCAGTCTACCAACCTTCCCCTTCCCCCATCTCCCCCCACTTCTAATAATCACTATTCTACTATTTCTCTCTTTTTAATTTATTCTTCTTAATTGACCCATGATAATTACATATATTAATGGAGTACAATATGATAATTGGGAACATTCATACCGTGTGTGTTGATCATATCAGGATTCTCAGTATAGCCATCAGCTCCAATATTTGTCACTTTTCTGTGTTAGGAATATTCAACATCATCTTGCCTAGCTATTCAATAATACACAGTACTTTGTTGTTAACTGTAGTCTCCCTATATTACTATAGAACTCTAGATCCCATTCTTCTTACCTCTCTAATATTTTGTATTCACTGACCACCCTCTCCCTATCTCCCTTTTCCCTTCTCCCACCAGCCTCTTATAACCACTATTCTACTATCCACTTCTATGAGATCAATTTTTTTAGTTTCCACTTATGAGTGAGAACGTGATTTCTCTCTCTGTGCTCGGCTTATTTCACTGAACATAATGTTCTCCAAGATCATTCATGTTGCTGCAAATGGCAGAATTTCATTCTTTTTAAAGGCTGAGTAGAATTCCATTGTGAATAGATATCACATTTTCTTTATCCAATCATCCATGGAAGGATATTAAGGTTGATTCCAACTCACGGATATTGTGAATAGAGCCTCAGTAAACATGGCAGTGCAGGTGAATTCCTCTCTTTAAAGTAGAGAACTGAAAAAGAAACCAAATGGACCAGGCATTTCAAAAAAGTGGGGAGGTACCATTGTTGTATGTATGGAAATGAGAAATGTTCCTACATATTTAATATGCAAAGTATGAGTATGAAAGATACCATCAGAAATAAACCGTAATAAGAACCATGAGAAATATGTGGGAAAAGGACAAGACTAAAAATATTAATAAAAAAACTATGTTGAAATTTTAGTCTAAATTGTCTTAATACAAATAAAGTAATACTGCTTACACAAGAACAGCTTCACTTACATATGTTACTTGCTTTAAGGCATATAAATTTGTGAATCCTGGCATGGACTGTCTTGGAGGGGCTTGCTTGGGCTCTGTTTATTATAAAGCTATAGTAATGAGTACAGTGCTGTATTAATGTAAAGACAGATACAAAGATAAATGGAAGAGATTAGAGAGTTTAGAAACAGTTAGGTGAGTTTTTTTTTTTTTTTTTTTTTTTTTTGTCTTTTTCGTGACCGGCACTCAGCCAGTGAGTGCACCGGCCATTCCTATATAGGATCCAAACCCGCGGCGGGAGCGTTGCCGCGCTCCCAGCACTGCACTCTCCCGAGTGCGCCACGGGCTCGGCCCAGTTAGGTGAGTTTTGATTAAGATGTTAAGGCAATTCAATGGGGGAAAGGATAATCTTTTCAATGACTAGTGATAAAATGAATGGACATCCATGTTAAGGAAAAAAAAAAGTGAATGTGGAGAAAAGGGAACCTTTCTACATGGAAAACTATAAAAACTATACAGAAAACTATACGGAGGTTCCTCAAAAAATTAAAAATAGAACTGCCATATGATCCAGCAATCCTACTACTGGATATATACCCAAATAATATAAAATCATTATGTTGAAGTGAACTCCCATGATCATTGCAGCATTATTCACAAGAGCCAAGATATGAAATCAATCTATGTGTCCATCAATGAAAGAATGTAGAAAATGGGGTATATATACACAATGGAATACTATTGAGCCTTAAAAAAATAGGAAATACTGTAATTTGTGACAACATGGATGAACCTGGAGGACATTATGCTAAGTGAAATAAGCCAGGCACAGAAAGACAAATACTGCATGAAATCACTTATATGTGGAATCTAAAAAAGTCAAACTCATAGAAACAATCCAAAATGGTGGTACCAGAGGCTGGGGCCCAGCGGATTTGGGAGATGTTGGTCAAAGGACACAAAATTTCAGTTAAATAGGAGAAATAAGTTCAAGAGATCTATTGTGCATCATGGTGGCTATACTAGGTGTCTTCAAAAAGTTCATAGAAGATGCGCATTATGAAAAAACTATGTGTGGATTGCAAAATATTTTTGCACCAAAATAAATTTGTACTAGCTTGTTATGAAATAGCTGAACAGGATCTATTTTGAGGCACTAAGAAGAATAAGATATCAGTTTGAAAACAGCCCTTATCAGAGCAACATGAATTCTGCTAAAACTGAAGCAAGAACAAACATCAAATTGATGGTGATGCTTGGGAGAAAGAAGGATGAAATTCACTGATGCTGCATGAAAAGTTTATGAGGGCAATGCCCAAGATAAATCAGCAGTTTACAAATGGATAACTCATTTTAAGAAGGGACAAGACAATGTTGAAGAAGAAGCCCATGGCAGCAGACGGTCCACATCTATTTACAAAGAAAAATTTAATCTTTGTGCCCTATTTGAAGAGGACCACCGATTAACAGCAGAAACAATAGCCAAAACTATAGACATCTCAATTGGCTCAGCTTATGCAATTCTGACTGAAAAATTATAGTTGAGCAAATCTGCTTGATGGGTACTATAGACAAGAGCAGAGCTTTTAATGGAAATTTTAAATAAGTGGGATGAAGATCCTGAAGCATTTCTTAGAAGACTTGTCACAGAAGATGAAACATGGCTTTACCAGTATGATCCTAAAGAGAAAGCACAATCGAAGCCATGGCTACCAGGAGATGGAGGTGATCCAGTCAAAGCAGAAGTGGGCTGGTCAAGGGCAAAGGTAATGGGAATTGTTTTTTGGGATGCTCAAGGCATGTTGTTTGTTGACTTTCTGGAGGGCCAAAGAATGATAACATATGCTTATTATGAAAGTGTTTTGAGAAAGTTAGCCAAAGCTTTAGCAGAAAAAACCCTGAAAAGCTTCACCAGAGAGTCCTTCTCCACCAAGACAATGCTCCTGCTCAATCTACTCGTCAAACAAAGGGAATGTAATGAGAGTTTTGATGGGAAATCATTAGGCATCCACTTTATAGTCCTGATTTGGCTCCTTCTGACTTCTTTTTGTTTCCTAATCTTGAAAAATCTTTAAAAAGGGCAACCATTTTCTTCAATTAATAATGTAACCAAGACTTCAGTAAATAATGTAAATTGCATTGACATGGTTAAATTCTCAGGACCTTCAGTTTTTTAGGGATGGACTAAATGGCTGGTATCAACACAAATAATAGTGTCTTGAACTTGATGGAGCTTATGTTGAAATATAAAGGTTATATTTTATATTTTTCCTTTTAATTCCATTTTGCTACATACTCTTGTAGTTAATATAGAACATACTTAAAAATTCCTGAGAGTAGACTTTAAGTGTTCTCATCACAGAACATTAGTACGTGAAGTAATACATATGTTAAATAGCTTGATTTAGCCATTCTACAAAGTATATATATATATATATCAAATCATGGTGTATGCCACATATACAACTTTTACTTGTCAATTAAGAAGATAAAAAGAAAGAAAGAAAAAGAACCTCAACCCCTAAATCTCATATTATTCATAAAATTAACTCAAAATTGGATGGATCATGGACTTAAACAGAAAAGCTCAAGTTTATAAGTTGTACTAACTTATATAAAAAATTTAAGAGAAAATCTTTGAGGTATTAGGATAGGTAAAAATTCCTTAGAGAGGACATAAAAAATATGAACCCTAAAAAATTCACAAATTGGACATTATCAAAATTAAAAATTTCTATTCTCCAAAAGACACTATTTAAAAAATTTAAAAGCAAGCCACTGACTAGAAGAAAATATTCCAACACATATCTCTGACAAAAGACTGGTATTCAGAATACACAGAACTCTACAGCTCAATTAAAAAAGGACAACCTAATTTTTAAAATGAGCAAAAGAAATAAACATATATTTCATCAAAGATATACGAATGATCAATTATCACATGAAAAGATGCTCTCCATCATCAGTCATTACAGAAATGGAAGTTAAAAGCATAGTAAGATACCGCTACAGGGGCTGGTCGGTTACCTCAGCTGGTTAGAGCACAGCCTATAACAGCAGGGTCATGGGATCATATCCCCATCCAGGCCAGCTGCCAGGGGGAAAAAAAAAAGATACCACTACCATTTACCCACTAGATTGGCTAAAGTTAAAAGACTGACAATACCAAGAGTTGATGAAGATGTGGAGGAACTGCATCTGTAATACATTCTTGGTGAGAGTAAAAAATGGTACAATGACTTTGGAAAAAAATTTGGCAGTTTCCTATAAAGTTAAAAAACATACTTACGACCCAGCATTTCCATTCTTAGATATTTACCCAAGAGAATTAAAGGCATATGTCTGCATAAACCTTGCATCTGAATGTTCAAAGCAGTTTTATTCATAATAGCCATAAGCCAGAAACAGCCCAAATGTACATCAACTTGAAATAAATAAATTGTGGTGTTATATACATACATATGCATATGTAATGGATGTTTTATATATATATGTATGTATATATGTATAAAATATGTATATATTATGGATTACTATTCAGCAAGAAAAAGTAATGAATGATTAATATCCATAATAACATGGATGAATCCCCAAAACATAATGCTGAAAGAAGCCAGACAAAATATTACATATTTTATTATTCCATTCATATGGAATTCTAGAATAGACAACGAATCCACAGTGATAGAAAACAGATTAGAGTCTGTAAGTGGTGAAGACTGACTGCAAAGGGTCATAAGGTGACAGCTATGAGAGTGTATATGTTTGCTGAAATCAAGCAAACTCTATACTTGAAATGAGTACATTTTATTTTAGGTAAACTGTACCTCAATAAAGTTCGTTGAAAATAAAAACAAAATAATTAGGAAGTTGCAATATGAACTCATAGTTGAAGGGACCAGAAAAAATGAATACCCCAGTAGCAAAAAAACACCTAACATCCAGATCTTGGTTTGTAAAGATTATTCTCCACTAAAAGGAACCAGGGCTCCTTGGAGAAGCTGTTGATTCTAGGTCTGGCACAGGGAAAGTACAAGATAAGCCCCAGAGCAAAAAAGAGCTCAAAGATAAACAAGGACAAGTTCAATAAAGACAGAAGCTGGTCTGAAGGGTTCCTGGCCACTCTGTGAATGACTTAAGCATCAAAAAGAATAGCATCAATGGATAAAAATGCACTGGGGAAAAATGGGTCCACAGGTCTATATGGTTATGGGTTGTGTATTGTGTATGCACATGTGTGTAGTAGCTGTTCTTGGGTAAAAGTTGCTGAGAAACAAAATATTCACACTGCCTCAAAGTATCACTGCATATGCTATTAAATTACAAGAGAGATCTGTAATCTCCTGAGATCTTTTCTGAGATCCTTGCAATGAGAGATCTGGACATCACTCCCTTGGTCCAGCGAGTGGTCAAGCATGGCATCACCTTATATAAGATGACCTGACAATATGTGCTGCTTCACAGGATGCAGGAGGAGAAAGACTATATCATTCATGTGGTGTCCTTGCCTAGAAGATTTGGCCTGAATAAAGTTACAAGGAAATAGATGACTGCTGGGGAGACTAAACAGCCAAATGCAGTTTTATGTACGTGTGTGTGAAATTATCACAGCCAAACCTACAAACTATTTAAGTTTCTATTTTCTCAAGGTTTCTAGGAAAGTAGCAGCTGTTGCAGAAAAGAATCCCAGCCAAAGAGTATAATTACTGTGTATTGTATTATAGCTATGATGACAATATTAGGGAAGAACAAGAGAAAAGGGTTAGTGCTTTGGTGGTCCCCCCACCCACATAAGCCTATTCTCTCTTCTGCCACCAATGTTAAAATACATTCCCTCTAGAAAGCCAAATGGGCTTTGTCTGTTCTACTATCCCTTGTATGGGTCTGTGTGAGTATACTTTAGTAAAATTTGATGTTTATTGAAAATGTGAATATAATTAACTAATTGCCAATGACTCTCAACCATCATTTGCATATCAAAAAGGAAAACTTTATATAAAATTAAATTATCCTTAGGTCTGCAGAAAATTTCTGCAAATTAGCATGTCTAATATATTCCAATATTCTAAGCTGTTGTCCCATTTACAATTGGATTCTTTGCTACATGTTCCCCCAAATATTTTAAGGGTCCTGAGTTCTTTAATGGCAGAGAACATGTTACTCACCTCTGTAGCAGTGTGTCCAGCACATAACAGAATTCATTTGGTATGGGGATCTGGGGCTCTTAGCAACATCAAATGGTTGTTCTCATTAGTCTACTAGCCTTTTCATTTAATGGGCAAATTCAGACACAAAGAAGCTAATCTACACCTCAAAAAAGTCATAAATTAATACCACTGACTTGAAAGCGTAATAATGCCTTTCCTTCTTTAAAAAAAAAAAATCAATATGGTCTCAGAACATGTCTTCTGGTTGTGTGTGTGTGTGTGTGTGTGTGTGTGAGAGAGAGAGAGAGAGAGAGAGAGAGAGAGAGAGAGAGAGAGAGAGTGTGTGTGTGTGTGTGTGTGTGTAGGGAGAGGAGCAGGGGCATGTATTGGATTGTTCAACTCCTTTTCATCACTGCATAAAAGGTGCCAGAGTTCGCTACAGGAACAGTCACGCCCAATCTATTTTCCTTAATAAATACTGACCCAAAGACCACTGCTCTAATTTGCTTAGTACTATGATTATGTGAAGAAATTTGACTTGCTTCATTTCTGTTTCTTCATTTCTCCATATGAAAATCAACCATCCATCTCCTATTTTTCTTAGGGAGAATGAGGGAAAAGAGGTCTCTAAAGCAGTCAGATATCCTTAAAAGATACTGCTTATTAATCAACTAGTTTCAGCATTAGGTGTAATATTCTGGGACATTAAAGAGATCATACCTCCCTGTTCCCTGCCACCATCACCACCACCAACACCACACACACGTACACACACACCCAGCATTTTCTTAAAACAAGTTTTGAGAAGAGCACACAATTCCACTTCTTCCCGAGACTATGAGATGTAACCTCTCTTTTTGTAAAAATAAGATTCTTTGCTTCCTTATCCTTCAATCCCATCCCTGTTCCATTTAAGATCCTTCCACCTCTGGGTTTCTCTCCTGGTATTTAATTAACATCTAATATTGCTCCAGAAAGGATTTAAAGCAATTCATACAGATGCACAGATAAAAGAAAATTGAACAGAGGTGACTGAAAAGTCAATAGCTTTCCTATACACAAGCAAATATAAGGAAAAACAGCATTACTGTTGCAAGAGCAAATATGCAATGCTAGGCAGGAACCGCATGAAGAAAATCATAAACTTTATTACGGAACCTAAGTGATGTTAATAAGCACAGAGAGTGTCTGGGGCAGATACTGTTGGTTGTGGCTGCCTACTTAAAATCTACTCTCTCCTCTTCCTTGCTGGCTGAGCCTCAGTTTGATTCAGATGGTGACCAGCCCTTCCCCCATCTGACTGAGGACAGGGTGACCTTCTCCCAATGCCAGGTTTAAATCATGACTTGTCAGTGACTAGTTTGGGTATTAGCAGTTCTGGTCATCAGAGGAAGTGTACTGGGCTGCTTCTGGGAAAGGATCCTTCACTCCCAAGGATGGTCCCTTTCCACCTCAACACATTGCCATGTCTGGTTGTGATGATGGAACTACAGCAGCCATCTTGCAACTAGGGGACGAGCCAGCCTGAAGACAAAGCTGACAATCTGAAGATGGCAGGGTGGAGAGAGATGGAAAGACTATAGGACTCTGATGACACCACTGAGTCGCTAAGTCAGCCAACCCTAAAGCCTGCTCTACATCTGGACTTCCTGTTATGAGAATGTTCATCACAGCTTTTCTTCTTTCTAGGCCCACAGGAAGACTTCACATCTCAGCATCCTTTGCAGTTAGGATGTTGTCATATGACTGATGACTGATTTGCGGGCAGTGGAGCATGGGCAGAAGTCATTTAAGTCAATTCCGAGCCAGGTCCTTAAAAACAACCTGTGTGATCCACCAGTCCTCTTCCATTGCTAGGTGACTTTACAAGCCATGTGTTACAGGTGGTGTCATGACAGATGAAAGCAATGGGATATCTGGGTCACTAACTCTGCACAGCAGGGTTGCCAACCCCAAGCAAACTTTGTGCGATCAAGCAATAAACTTTTACTTTATCAAGCCTCTCAGAAGTCAGGGTTTGCCTGCTGTAGCAGACAATATTAATTATTCTAATATTATAGTGAGATAATATATGTGCTTATTGTTTAAGCCAATTCGAGTTGGGATTTTGTAACTTGTAGCAAAAGGCCACCTGTTTGTTATATGTGTCATTTTGTTAGAGCAGGAATCTCAACATCCATAGGATTCTTCACACTATGCCCAAAGTAAAGCTCGCTGACAACAGCTCCCCAGGAAGTAGCTATTCTGGGCTGCTGGTTTGGTGCCGGGCCATAAAAGCTTTAACTGTAGCACCAGGGAAAAGTGTGGCATGATTTAAAAAAATAAGCCTAAGGCATCTAGCATAGACAAGTGCCTGCATGGAAGAGGGTCAGGAGCATCGTCCCTGGGGAGTTAGTCCCAGGACTTAGAGGTACTGGTCATCTCTGTGTAAGATTCACATTTACTGGGACCTGACTCACAAAAAAATGGAAGCACTCCATTACAGTAAAGTCTTTGACTAAATTCGTCCTTGAACAGCAGGATCAGAGTTTAATTTTTTCACCAATTAATAAAGCATTAGAGTGCTATGATGTTAAGTACAGAGAAGTACCTTGTGGCAAATTCTAATTTCCCACATAAATAGAGCATTTATGAGAATTTCAATTGAAAAAAAGTTTCACAGTTAGAAGCAGTGGACTACAGGTGCACACAATAATAAAAATAGATTTTAAAAACATGGTACAACAAGGAAAAAAATTCTGTAATGCCATTTATGTATATTTACAACACTGCACATAAAGCACCATATATTTCACAGGGACACATATGAATAAAATAATGCACTGCATACACATTAGAATAGATGCTTGAGAATAAGAATAAAAGGAAATAAACAGAACAAGGGAGGAAACTTGCATAGGATGACGTTAATAGTAGGTTAGAACTGGGAAGTATGATGAACTATTTCTATACTTGAAACCAAAGAGAAAGAAAAAAAATCTCAAGTTCTTTGGTGGAAAATATATTCAGAATACATGACAAATGAATAAAACAGGAAAAGGGAGGGACCCTCTAAGACTACAGAATTAATTAAACACTGACAGAAAATATTTAAAAAGATAGAAATCTTCCAAATTTGACAGAACTTTTCCTGGAGCAGTAAGTAGACTCTTTGTAGCTTCAGTAAAAGGCTATTTCACAAAGTTATTATGATGACTAACCTTTATTTAGGCCAAAAGTAAAGATATAGGTGGAGTTTGAAAGAAAACTTAATTCAGAAAGCCCAATTCTCTCTCTCTTTCAAACACACACACACACACACACACAGAGAGAGGGAGAGGGAGAGAGGCCATTTATGCAGTACAAGATTCACAACAGGGTTTATTTAAATAAGGCTTTGGGGCTGGCAGGTTAGCTGCACAGACTTATAACACCAAAGTCACAGGTTCAGATCCCTGTACCAGCCAGCCACCAAAACCAAAACATTAAATAATGCTTTATTTACAGACTATTACCTCCTTAACTGGGAACGGAGTATCAGAAAAGCAAAATGGATACAGAAACAAGAACCAACTGTATACTATTTATGACAGACACACTTTAAATATAAGAACAGAGATAGGATAAAAGTAAAAGAAAAAAAATGATGTAACATGCAAACAAGTAAGCATATAAAAGCTATTATGACTATATTAATATCACACAAAGTATTTTGAAGACAAAGAGATTACCAGAGATAATAAGGGACATTTCACAATGATTACAGAGTCAATCCATCCAGGAAAAAAAAAATCTAAATGTGTATGCACCAAATAACATAGCTTCAAAATACATGAAGAAAAAAATGGATGGAACTAAAAGAAAAAGAGAAGAATTCACAGTCATAGTCTGGAACTTTATCATTTTGTATTTGATAGAGCAAGCAGACTAAATATCAGCAGCAATATTGAACATTTGGGCAGCACTCAACCTACCTGACATATATAGAACACTATATCCAACAACCACAGAATAAATGTTCTTTTAGTTGTACATGGCATATGTACCAATATCAACCATATGCTGGAGTATAAAGTAAATCTTAATAGATTTCAACTGAATGAAACTAGATTATATTTTCAAACCACACAGAATTAAACTAGAAACCAAAACCAAAGATAATAAGAAAACCTCTAAATATTCAGAAATTAAACAACACATGTTGAACTATAGTAAAATTATAGGAAAAAAATTAATAAACCAATAGAAGTTAGAAAACACTTTGAAGTGAACAATATAAAAATACAGCATCAAAATGTGTGGGATACAACTGAAAAAGTGCTTAGATGGAAATGTATAGCTTTAAACAAATATTAGAATAGAAGAAAGGTAGAAAATCAAAGATCTAAGTTTTTAATCTCAAGAAGCTAAAAGAGAAGAGCAAATTAAACCAAAAAAAAAAAAAAAAAGGAAGAAAATAAAAGGAAAAAACCAAACCAAATAAAACCCATCATTGACTCAGAGACAGATAACAGAGAAAAAGCAAAGTGAAAAGTTGGATCTGTGAATCTGCTAGCCTTCAAATCTCAGCTTCACCTCTGATTAGCTCTGTAGACTCAGGGTAGTTAGTAAGGCTCTCTGTGCCTGTTTCCACATACATAAATGGTACAGTAACATCACATAATAAATAAAGGGTATAATAACACCCTTCTCATAGGGTTGTTTTGAAGATTAAATGAATTAAAACATGTAAAGCACTTATTGTTCTGGTACATAAATAAATGTCTTAAATGTCTGTTGTCATCACTGTCATTAGCTTAATCATTACCGCCATCATCATTACTATCATCATCACATGTTGCTCAAGGGCAGAGATTCTCCAACCATGGTTTAGACACTGGGACCTGTTACCAGGGAACCAGTGGAAACCCTTTCCTTAGATGTTTAAGAAACAAAAGGTACCAATCTTTTTCTAGGAAAAACTACACCAAGTAAATTCTATAGACCCAGGCCTGGAATATGGGTTGCCTTCCTTATGTGTTTCAGACTTTAGAAGCTTAATCTTTGATGCATGTTTTAGGTCAGCCCTGAAGATGAACATGAACAAGAATCAAGTCATTTAAAATGATGCTTAGAAACATCTCCCCAGATACCACTGTTCCACAGAACACAATTTGGAAAATCCTGAATTATTCTATTTGTGTGTGTTCTTATGAAACAATGCTTTGTGCGCAATATTTTAAATGTATATAATGGCACTGTGGAATAGATTTCCTTTCCATTTTTCTATGTTGTATCATATTTTTAAGATCTGTTTATGTTATGTGTGCCTAAACTTTTTCTCAGTCCTGAATTTTTTGGTTCTGTCAGTAGTAGATGATATTTTCAGATATGGGACAGACAGCAAAACCTAACAAATAGCATCAAAAAGAGTAAAATACTGGCTGGCTGGTTAGCTCAGTTTATTAGAGCCTGCTGTTATAACACCAAGGTCAAGGGTTTGGATCCCCATACTGCACAGTTACAAAACAAAAACAAAAACAAAAAGAATAAAATATTTGTAAATATTCTTTACCAAAGAGGCAAAAAAATTATACACTGAAAACTATAAAAACATTGCTGAAAGAAATTAAAGACAACATAAATAAATGGAACAACATCCCATATTCATGGATTGGAAGACAATATTGTTAAAATGTCAATTCTACCCAAAGAAATCTACAGATTCATTGCAATCCCTGTCAAAATTCCAATGATGGCCTGAGAAACAGAATCCCAAGAAATAGAATAATACGAGGGTATTCAAAAAGTTTGTGGAAAATACAAGACAATAAGAATCTTTCCATGAACTTTTTGAAGACCGCTTGTATATCCTAAAGTCCATATGAAATCTCAAAGCACCCTGAATAGCCAAAACAATTTTGAAAAAGAACAAAGATGGAAGACTTATACTTCCTGATTTCAAAACTTACAAAGCTACATTAATCAGCACAGTGTGTTACTGGCATAAAGACACATCTATAGACCAGTGAGACAGAATAGAGAGGCCAGAAATAAACCCTCACGCATATAGTCAAATGATTTTTGACAAGGTCAATGATTTTCATTAAGATCATTCAATGAGGAAAGAACAGTCTTTTCAATAAATGCTGCTGGGAAAAATCAGATATGTGCACGCAAAAGGATGAAGTTGAGTCATGTACAAAAGAGCTAAAACTATACAGCTATTAGAACAAAACATAGGGGAAAAGTTTCATGACATTGGATTTGGCATGATGTCTTGGCTATGACACCAAAAGCACAGAAGAAAAAATAAACTGACCAATCAAAACTGAAAAACTTTTGTGCATCAAAGGACATTATCAACAGAATAAAAAGATAATCCTCGTTATGGGAGAAAATATTCTCAAGCTACATATCTAATACAGAACTAATATCCAAACTACATAAGGAACTCCTAAAACTCAACAACAAAACACAGCCCAGTTTAAAAATGGGCTAAAGGCCTTGAAAAAACATTTCTCCGAAGATACGCAAATGGCCAACAAGCACATGGAAAGATGCTCAGCATCACTAACCATTAGAGGAATGCAAACCCAAACCATCATGAGACGCCACTTCACACCTTCCACAATGACATTTCACTTCGCCTCACATTTTTTGGATGGCTGTTATCCAAAACACAAAAAATAACAATTGTTGGCAGGGGTGTGAATGGAAAATGGTGTTGCTACTGTGGAAAACAGTACAGCAGTGCCTCAAAAAAACTGAACATAGATTACCACATGATCTCGTAATTCCACTTCTATACGTGTATTCAAAAGAATTGAAAGCAGGGACTTGAACAGATATTTGTGCACCAATGTTTATACCAGCATTATTCACAAGAGCTAAAATGTGAAAGTAACCCAAGTGTCCATTAATGAATGAATGGATAAGCAAAATGTATATACATGCAATGGAATATTATTCAGCCTCAAAAAGGAATGAAATTCTGATGCATGCTATTGTGTGGATGAACCTTGCAGATGTTATGCTAAGTGAAAGATGCTAGACACAAAAG